>NC_135692.1:842009-1217009 GCF_964276395.1 Gasterosteus aculeatus | reverse complement strand
TTCTTCAAAATACGACGGCAGAAAAAGCAAACAAACACTTTTTAAACTTTCTTCCATCATGATTGCTTCACCTTCTCCTCCACACTTTTCCCCTTAACGATTCCATCTTTCCATCACACGTCCAATAATGTTTCTGATTTCAAAGAACATTCTTCATGTTCCCAGACGTGAACGTGAAAGAAGCTACGCAGCACAGCACCATTCTGCACGTACGCAGCACAAGTGGTATCACTTCACTTCTAACTGACTTCAGCCGTACAAGAAGAGAAACGTGTTGTGTTTTGGCTTTGCAGAGCTCTCGCAGACATCCTGAGGCAGCAGGGGCCCATCCCCATATCGCAGTACGACTGTGAGAATTTCGCTGCGATGAACGGCTCGCCCAAAGACAACACGCCGGTCAGAACCTCCTCCAAGAACCACTACACCCCCGTTCACACCTCCAAGTCCAACCACGGTAAGATTCCTCCTCCGTCTCTAGTCAGGGCGGTTGGGCCTACACGCATCCCACTCAGCGGGTCCCATCGGTGAGGAGCCCCCCGCTGTGCACACGCTTTCAGCAGCAATCATCCCATTAGAGACAGACAGTACGGAGGAGACAGAGGGGCCTGCCGGAGGTGACGGGCTGGAAGTGATGCCCCTCAGTCACGCAGCAGTGAACCAGAGAGCGGGATTCAAACCCGGGACTCAAAGTAAAAGGGCTGAAAACTGCTCAGGAATAAATGGAAGCTGGGCGAAGAAACGGGCCCAAGTGGTAGCCGGTGGTCCCTGCGTTAAAGCATCAAAGATTAAAGCAATAAAACAATGATCCGGGTGTAGTGAGACACCATACGAGGAATCCACGTCAGTTCCCATCTTCAGTCAGACTACAGCTCCATCATTGATATTTGAATTCATTAGTCTCTATTTCAATTTGATTTGCCCGATGAGTTAAGAAATATGTAGGAACCATAAAATACGTTTTTCAGCCAACAATCATTCTCCCTTAGACATCCATGCTCATACTAGTGATCTGGATGTAGGGTGTGAATAGTAGTATCAACTAGCACTGGGTCACATTTAGGCTTACGGGGCTCCAAAAATCAGCACCTAGACCCGTTGGATCGCCTAAAGCAGATCATTTTGAACTATTACTTTTTTACAGGCCGCTTTATTTTCATTATAACGGCTTCTCACTGATGTTGGGATGGAGAGGTGCCTGAGGGCTACAACAGAAATAAGGCTGTAGTTCTTCTGTGCTCCAAACATTATTGGTTATTCAAAACGATGAAAAGATACGGTCCGTTCATGTTAAAATCTAATTTATATATTAATTCACTTACTGGATAAGTGTGTGACATCTGAATGAAAAGGTTTATTGAGGATTGTTCATGCTCATTTGTGTCACTCCATGAGTGAGTTTGGGCGTCTTTGTCTGAATCAGCAAACCTGTGGACGATATCTATCAGTCCTCTGCAGCAGAGAAGTGCGAACTCCTTCCTACAAAGCAAAAGACCATCAACAAGCAACTCCTGTGGACGGCAACCGGCTGCATGAATCATTTCAGTCCAGGTTCAGATCCCATCACAGCACAGAATCCGCCCCAAAGTCCCCGATGACCTCCCCGTCTCCTCTGACATCCCTCAACATCTTAAACTGCTCCACTTCAGTGCAGCGTTTGACACCATCAACGCCTCCATCCTCGAGTCGTCCCTCAGCATCACTGACACGGGCCCCTCCTGGTTCCTTCCGCTCCATCCGCCAACAGTTCATTAATATCGATAAATCAAACTCTGACACAGTACCAGTCTCCTCAAGACGTCCCCCGAGGTTTCCTCTTCGTCCTCTGCAGAGGTCACTAATAGGCAGTCTGCAGAATCCAGACCCACACGCCGTTGTACCCCAGTACTTCGTTGTCCAGGAATGACACCAAATAATCCCATACATTGTAAACCAAATGACTTGATGCTACTCAGCCAATCAAATATGTGCCTTCCGCTGAGCTTCCCCATCGAGCCCAGTGGGATTTACACACATGGGGGGGGGGACAGTGAGACTAGAGCCTTACCCAAGATTGGACTATTTCCATTCATCCTTCAGGCAGTTCCAAACCAGTATGTCTCATATGTTCAAAGGCCGTGATGATGAGTAAAAGAAGCAACGCAAAGCGCCACTACGACACAAAAACAAAGCCACAACATCCGAAAGGAAGTATAATCCTGAACAAGTGGCTTTAATAACCACTGATGGAGTTCTTACACACAAGCTTCTCCTTTTAGAAGATGAAAGTAATAATATTGTGGCCAGTTTGATTGACTTCACTTCAGACCAGAATTAAAAGCTGCTGGACAGTTCTGTTCAGCAATTATTTGAAAAAATCTGTTAACAATATGTTAACAATACAATACATTAACCTAAATAATGATGCTACCAAAGGACATTGTGATGTCCCCTTATTGTCCCTACTGGGACATCACAGTGCCTGATGCATGTTGTTGGTACGGTTGATTGGACACAAATGCTTTTGCGTCTTGTTTTCTGAATAATACATTTTCTGCTCTATTTGAGTTTTCTGCCTCTTTTTGCCGTCTTTCATATACTTGCTGGGGACCTTTTTCCAGCTCGGTGTTGCATGTGATCACAGTCTTGATCTACTTACTTTATCTGCACTTAACAAGGACGTTGCAGGTATTTCATTCAGTAAAGAAGGGGCATCCTGTCATCTGTTCATGTGTCTCGGCTAAGGCACACACTCACTGCAGCAAGAGCCGAAGTCAGCCAAGCCCCCTTCATCAGGGGATCCGGGCGTCCTTATTGGGTTGGACATGAAAGGCAGAGACAGCCTGACAGCCCGTGCTAAAGTCTGCTTTGTCCGTGTGGATGAATCTGGAGCTCCGCTCAGGCTCCGAGGTGCTGTGGACACGGAACACACACTCATAGAAAATGCATATTCGTGTTTGGCAAAATGGGCATTTGGCACAGAGCAGGAGACGGGCCTCTTCAGGACGAGGTCCTCGGCTGGAGACCCCATGAAGCAAGATGCCAAAGGGCCGAATAGGATCAACGTATGTCTAGACTGCCAATGACGTCCATTCCTCCTTTGATCCTCAACGTGCCACGATGCCCACTTGCTGTGAGAAGTCCTTTCCTTCCTGCTCAGAGAATCAGAAGCAACCGCTGATTTGTTTGTTCCCATTGCCTGGCGCGGTGACACGCTACCCTTGGTGCATTGCAAAACTTGCTTTTTAGAACAACATATTCCTTAACAAAAAACTGAGCCTAAAGCCAAACAGTGCAGACAGCATAATATGATACCAGCGCAAGTGCTGCTATTTTTATTTCCAACCACTCTGCATTGTTGTGGGCTCAGATGTGGTTTTAGGTCGTGGTGTACACACAGAGCGCCCCACGGCCACAACAAGGAGCACCGCCAGAAAGGGAGGAGGAGAAGGAGGAGGAGGAGGTACCTTAGTAAACAATAAGAGAAATGCAGTTTGGCCCACAGCTCTTAAGTAGATTTATTTACTGCGTACATTTGATTTTTTTTTGCTTGGTTTCCTCTCAAACATTTTCTGAATACGCAGAATAAGGGAATTTAGTTTTCAGGTGGTGAAGAGAGTTGTTTCGTTCCAGCAAAGGAAAAACTGTTACTCCCATATAACACTAAAACAAAAACGCAAACTGAAGTCCACGTTGTGGGTCTGTGCTTACTGTACCAGAAGAACAGGCAGAATGAGAAGAATGACCACGTCAGGCTGTGTGCTCATGCACAGCCAGTATCTGAGCTCCACACAGCGCTGGAGGGCTCTGCTTTGGGATCAGCGGCCTCTGTGCTTAAAGGTCAGCGGCTGTGGACAATTAGAGGTTTAGATGATAGAATAACATTTCCAGCTTTTTAGCAGCTTTGACATGACCTTCAGATATTATGTGTGTATGTGTGAGGGAGAGAGGGTCAGAGAAGCCAAGAGAAAAAACTCAAACTCAAATTACTCGCCCAAAGTCCATTTTGTAATCATATTCATTGAGCCCTCCTACCCTCAACCACACACACAGATTCTAGTTTTATGAGAGGGTAGAGGCAGGGTTAAAAGAAAAAGAGCATATATTTGTCATGATGGCATGTAAATAGCTCCAGTGTGTATCTCTGACTGGGAGAAAGCTAAAGATATGAAGACATGTGCTGCTGAGCTGAAGGACTTTACCCACATTTCCACTCCAATAACGCTAATGCTAAAAAATGAGTATAGCATGTAAATCACCTCTGCCTGGCTGCTTTAAAGATGAATGGACTTTGGAGTCGGGTGACCTACCCAGTGCCAACCACACAGCACCACATCATCATCAGCTCAGTTCATCATAGGAGTGTCCTATTCATAGCTGTAGCTGTCCAGTGAAGAATTCAGATTAAAAAGGTATTGCAGTAGGAATCCACGGTGGTGTCCATTTCTATGGCACATTGTTGAGGTGAAAGTCACGATTTTCTTCGTCTTTCTCAACGATGATAAATTCATAATGCATGGCCTTCCCCCTGCAGGCTCTTCACACCCCCTCACCGTAACGAGCTGGGAACCAGAGCAGGGGCAAAGGAGGGGATTGCTTTTGAAGGCGCTCTCACATTCAAGGGGTGTTTGCAGTGAATGGCCTGACAATGGCTGACAAAGGAAGACAACAATAGCACACATGGAATTGCTGGGATGATTGAATGAGAAAAATAACCTTAGCAGATCCTTTATCTGCAGCGGTGACAGCAGAGCAAGGAAAGGTGTGATTGAGTTCAGAGTGTATTGGTAGGTGGGCGGCTGAAACATATTGGTCGTTTCACTGTGTTTGTCTGTATTTTTTATTCTCCCACCAATTTCACTCTTCTCTGTGCCTGAGGGGAAAGGCACTGCGGAGACCAGGGCCACCTACAACGAGATGGGAGAGCCCAAACCCTGTTTGCTTATTAGGAACAGGAGCATGCAGTGCCCTTAGCTTTTGCTTGTTCATGCTGCTTTTTAACACATTAAAGTTTGTGCAGTGGTTTCCAAGCCTTTTCTGCCGAGCCTCCCTTTGAAGATATAGGAACGGGAATCCTTTCGCATTAACATTCTCTTTTTCCTTCATTCATCTTCAACCGCTTATCCGGGTTCGGTTCGTGGGGGCAACAGCTCCAGCAGGGGACCCAAAACTTCCCTTTCCCGGGCCACATCTACCAGCTCTGACTGGGGGATCCCAAGGCGTTCCCAGGCCACCTAGTCCTGGGTCTTCCCCGGGGCCTCTTCCCAGCTGGCCGTGCCTGGAACACCTCCCTAGGGAGGCGCCCAGGGGGCATCCTCACCAGATGCCCAAACCACCTCAAGCGGCTCTACTCCGAGCTCCTCACGAATGGCTGAGCTTCTCACCCTATCCCTAAGGGAGATGCCAGCCACTCTCCTGAGGAAACCCATTTCGGCCGCTTGTACCCGTGACCTAGTTCTTTCGGTCATGACCCATCCTTCTTGACCATAGGTGAGGGTAGGAACGAAGATTGACTGCTAGATTGAGGGCTTTGCCTTCCGGCTCAGCTCTCTTTTCGGTGTGGTAAAGCGAGTTCAATACCGCCCCACTGCTCCGATTCTACGGCCGAACTCCATCTTCGAGGTACTTGGACTCCTTCCCTTGGGGTAAGGACACATTCCCTACCCGGAGTAGGCAATCCATCGGTTTCCTGCTGAGAACCATGGCCTCAGATTTAGAGGTGCTAATCCTCATCCCGACCGCTTCACACTCTGTTGGAGGTCACAGACCGAATATGCCATCAGGACCACATCATCTGCAAAAAGCAGTTCACCCACACTACGCGCTTGGGTTTACTGGATCTATTCTGAGTCTTCCCCCTTCCTCTGACCCAGCTGACCAACAGATGGTGATCAGTTGGCAGTTCTGCCCCTCTCTTACCCCAAACCCCAAACTATGCAGCCTCAGATCAGACAATAACAAAATCGATCATTGATCTCTGGTACCACGTACACATGAAAATCCTTATGGTTGAACATGGTGTTTGTTACGGACAATCCATGACCGGCACAGAGGTCCAAAAACAAATGGTCTCCCTCCACTCTGGTTCAGATCAGGGAGGCCGTCCTCCCAATCACGCCTCTCCAGTTATCTCCATCATCGCCCACGTGCGCATTGAAGTCTCCCAGTAGGACTAGTGCCCTACTGGAGCCCCATGCAGGACTTAATTCAGGGTTTACAAAAAGAATGAATACTCAAAGCTGCTGTTTGGTGCATATGAACAGACAACAGTAATAGTTTTCTTCCCCACCACCCGAAGGCGTAGGGAGGCGCCCCTTTAGTCCACCGGGGTAAACTAGCAGCACTCTGCATTAACAGCAGGATTGTATTCTTTAGAAAGTAATCTGATCACATGATCAGGGTAGGAGGTTTCATACTGTCAGCTTCCAGTATTTTAGGACACACTGAGCTTGTAAAGTGGTGGCGTGGTTGAACCCCACCCTCTTGTTTGGGAACCATTCAGTTAATGGATGAATTCATTGTCAAAATAGTGGCTAATGAATTGTCTGTCAATCGACTACACTCAGCTTCTCTTCCGTTTTGTATGAAGTGTTAACATGCTTCCTTTCTAAAGGAAGTCAACACACAAGTAGCCGGTTATCTCCGAGCAAAGACACCATCAGGAAGCGTTGAGTCCTGAGGGTCCTCCTGTGATGGGTTCGTCACTGGGGTTGGGTTAAATTAGTTACTGTGATGGTTTCATCGAGCTATTTCAAGGAATGCTTTAGATTGTTTCTAGGCAGGAATCCATTTAGGTATTTTTTTAGAAGTTACCTGTTGTTACTGATACATACCTATCCTGGTCAGGACACTCTTAAACCATGGTGAAATATTCTTACTGATATAAAATAATGATACGAATCTGTACAATGCAACATGCCATCAGCATGGAGCATGGCTCACATCCTTTGGATAATCCTAAACGCTACTTCTGTCAGGGAGCTGCATGGCGGGGAAGGTAGGACTCAGACGCAGAGCTTTCAAAAAGAAAAGGGACTTTAATTGTCAAAAAGGTTTTCAAAAGCAAAAGGCCAAGGGGCAAAAACGGAGACAGGAACCAGAACAAGATCGTGGACATGGACTTGGACTTACATTGAACAATGAGGAGTGACAACAGACACACGTGGCTTAAATACACAAGGAGGTGCAGGTGATTGGACACAGCTGGAAACAATCATGACATGACAGACAATCACAGGGGACGACAGGACGAGGCAGGAAGTGACGTGACCCGGGGAGAACAGAGGCAGGAAACTACAAAATAAAACCAGACATGAACCCAAACCGTGACAACGTCCACAGATCCAACTGCTGCTAATGTTGCTCATGATAAAACCCAGTGTGTATATTTCTGCTGACTGTTTGAATATCTGTCTGTGTGTGTCGTTGCCTTACATGCCTATGAATGTGCGTGTGTGTACAGGTCTTCACTATGGGAAGGAAAGCATCCGCAGCAGTGGAGGCGCTGACCTTCAAAACTTTATCTCCTCCGGCTTTGTGACGTTGGGTCGAGGCCACCAGAAAGGTGAAGTGCCTCTTTCTGTCCTTACCTCTCAGGAGATTGAATTAACTGTGTTTACCTACAAACACTGGGCTGTTTTCTTGCTGAATGCTAACACGACCAACGCACTGTTCCGTTTGCATCACCGCTGATCAACAAGACACCAACGCAGGTGAAATGTTTCCTGTTTCCCTCCCAAACAATCCAAAGGATCTCCTCCCTCTTTTTCCAGTTAAAAACAAGCAAACACACAATTACTGCAGCTGACGGAGGAGGTGTCTCCAAACTCCAATACACGACACACACGTACCTGCAGCCATCAGTCAGGGGCACTTTTTCCACGGGTAATACACTGATCAGCATGCAGCCATGTTGTCTGCGCTCTTGTGATTTATTCCCTTCCATTTGGGCTCCACAAATCAGAGGTGTGTGTGTGTGTGTGTGTGTGTGTGTGTGTGTGTGTGTCAGCGTGCGAGGGTTCCTAGGTGAACCGTATTACCTGATGCTGCCTTTGAATGTTTAATTGAATGCATGTGATGATTTATGGTGGTTGACTGTCCCATTTAAATGCATTTAGCATTTAGTCCCTTTTATGACGGCAGCAGATGTTGCCTGTTTTTAAATACATGTAGATGTTTTTTTTGACAGATGGGTTAAGTTCTCCTCCAGCGTGAACCTTTACAAAGTAGCATGGCTTTCTTTCTGCACGGGAGCTTTTCCCCACATTTGTTCCTAATGGGGAATATCACACGACATTAAGAGTTTTTCTTTTGGGGTTCTCTTCAGAGGGGTTCCATTTCAAAAACATTTCTTTCTTGTAAGACGTGTAAAGCATGTGAAGGGCCTGACTTCCTTAGAGGTATTCTTCGTTCCTACGTGTCTAGTGTCTAGAGGTCGGTAATACTACCAGTTTAAAGCAAACCGGGTCTGATGCTCGTATTAGATATTGTTGCTGCTTGGTATTATCTTTAGATCACTTCGGGCTGGTGGAGGGAAACTTTCCCTCTCTCATGGTCTCTTCACAAACATTAAATGATGTGCTTTTCACAACAAACCTTAATTTATGAATTGAATCAAAATCTGTGGATGAAACTGTACGTGCAGCACAGTGAACCTGTGTGCTGGAGTGAACCTTTAGGGAGGAAATGGAGTCACAAGTTAACAGCAAGTAAACCTTTTGAGGAGGTTTGTACATTCACTGGTCAGTCAGGGAAACTCTGGATACTTCTCACCTGTTCTGTAATCGTTTTTTTGTGACACTGACAAACAAGGTTCATGAGTCATGATATAAGATGAAGGAAGCCGCCTACGGCTTATCTTATCATCTTATCCCACAATGCAACATAAAAAGTTAAGAACGTGCTATCTGTAATCTTTTATTTTACAGAGATAAAGAAAGTTACATTCATATCAATGAAGATTGTTTTTAATGCACTTTATTCAAAAGGGAACGTTTACAGTTCAAACATAAATGTGAATTAAATTCAATCAATTCAAAAGCACAAATTAGCCTCAGAGAGCTTTACAGTGTGTACACATACGACATCCTCTGTCCAGAAATACTCACATCGGCACAGGAAACCCTCCAAACCCCCAAAACACGAAACCTCAGTGAGAACGTCAGAGGAGGATCCGTCTCCTGATGGACAAACTACAATGATGCCATGTGGACAGAATGAACAATGTAAAATATGAACAATACATTCAATTCCTATAACAGAAATGGTTGAATAGTTGGGAGTAGTAAGCAGGTGCACGGCAGGACCACTGCAGTCACACTGTAGTGGTTAAATTAGAGGTGGATAAACTATGAATTTTGTGATCAGACACAAAGCGTTGGGACTCCGTCAGGCTGTCCTGGCTATATCGCATTATGTTATCAGTTAAAATCATATACAATCAATGACAGTAAATAAATGTGTTTGTAGTTTATTCAATTTCAAGAAAACAGTAATGAACAAAAAAAATAAGGGCATGGAGGAGAGACAGAAGAAAGGACCTTAAAGAAAATAAAGGCCTCTGGAAACAAGCCCAGGTGTAATAGCTGAACCGTGTAATATGAAAAGAGACATCCTGCAAGTTCTCACCTGCTCCTTCACCATTAAGAGAAAGCTCCAAAAGTCAACCTAACACCGTGTTTGTGTTTACATCCCGATCGCTGATTGCAGATGAAAATGATTCAGACTACAGCGTTTATGTGTACAATATAATATAAAACGTAGTCTGAGGTGTTTTAAAATGACACCAAGTTTATTTCGGATTATTCCAACGGAAGAATACAAGGCGCAAGGAACTTTGAAGCCACTTCGAGGTGCGTAAATGCTTTTTCCAAAATTCCAGAGGTGCGTAAACGGCATTTAGGTGCATTTAACTTTAACTACAGCACTGACTGCAGCGGCAACCACCATCAGATAGAACCACAACCACAATCACATAGAACCGCCATCACATAGAACCACAATCACATAGAACCGCCATCAGATAGAACCGCCATCGGATAGAACCGCCATCGGATAGAACCGCCATCGGATAGAACCGCCATCGGATAGAACCGCCATCACATAGAACCGCCATCACATAGAACCGCCATCAGATGGAACCACCATCACATAGAACCGCCATCAGTTAGATCCACCATCACGTAGAACCATCCACAGCAGCCTGTGAGGAGGGCAAGCACAAAGACTTTAGGAAAGAAGCAAAGCTTGTAATGATGGTTTATCTTGACAGTAATAGTAATGTGATTAATATTAATAATGATGATGATAGCAGCAGCAGGTGTCAGCGGGGCCACGGCAGGAGGCAGGAACAGGGTCCAGATATAACCAGGATCCATGGAAACCTGTGAGGCGAGAAAGAACAAATACTCCGGGGAAGAAGCTGAATTAGTGATGTGCATTAATGAGATGTGAATTCTTAGAGAGAGAGAAAGAGAGAGAGGAGCTCACTGTGTCCCCCAGCAGTCTGGGCCGATAGCAGCTTATCTAAAGGCAGGTCCAGACTAACCTGATCCGGCCCCAGCTGCAAGTGTTAAGTTTCAAAAGAAGACGTATCATGCTCATTTTCAGACTCTGGGTCTGTGTACCTTTTGCTAATTCCTTTTACCGTTTTAATGACAGGCTGAAAATACGGAAATGCCATTGCTTTCTCGCTTTTTGTTTTAAAACAAAAATCATAAAACAGAAACCGGCAGCTATTTTAGTTTTAAACCCCAAAACGAGAAAACAAACAACTTTTATTTTCCGCAAATACCTTTTTTGTTTTTGCCTGTAAAACATAAATACAAAGCTTAGCTGCTAAACCGTAAGTACGTATCTTTCAACGCAAGTCAACGCAATGCAATGTTTGTATGTTAGAAATTTGTCTGTGGTGCAAGTGTATAACCGGATAACATTACAATATAAATAATCATAATATATATCCAGGGCCAAAAGGATATTGTTCGCAACAGTGGTTGACTACATTTATTTTCATTCATCCATGTAAACAGCAATACTTATTAATTGTGCACTGTAGTTAATAATATAGCTTAATCAAAGACGTTTGTGGTAGACCCGTTGCTATTGGCAATGATATTTAATCGTTTCACTTATAGAGCTGTAGCTTCAGGTTACAATTATCTGGATGGTGTACAAATCACATAGGACTTACGACACCAGATGAACAAATCAAAGGGGGCAAATGCATGAACTTGGTTGCATCCCATACAGTGAAGTGGCCCCTATACATCACAGGGTGGTAAAAGGATCAACACCCCCCCCCCCCGAATGTCAGACTGACCATGGATGCAATCTCTACTAGTAACTCACAGGCCACTAACTGGAGCAAGTGTTGCCTATGTCAGCAGGACAGGAAGGAAGCCCATATGTCCCCCCAGGCAAATGCTAACAAAACAGGAGATAGTGACTACGTGAAGTCGGGAAGGAATATTACCCAGTTTCACTCACTGACCGCCCACCAAATTCGACCCCATGAGACCCGATAATGGTTGTGGCATACAGGACTCTTTGAGAGAAGACAGAGCATATTATCATGAGAACTGCAGGCTGTTGTTTAACAACACAGTTAGACAAAGCCAAGAAAAGATCCACCCCAGCATCAAGTAATGATGATGGTGCTCGACCACAAACGCTGTTGTGTGTTCTATGTGAGCACAAAGGAGGCAAATTAAGAGAAGCAAGAACAATGAAATTCAATGAAAAGATAAATGAATGTGCAAGAACACTCAGTGATGGGAAACTCCTTGCCAAACTTGCCAAAAGCAATGGAGATGTCATAGAACAAGAACTGAAGTACCAACGTGCTTGTTTGGTGGTTCGGTAACAGAGAGAGATTATATGAAGGCTAAAGGGCAAAGAAGAGCACAGGCCGAAGGATGCATAGCCAATGGCTTTCTTAGAGTTGTTGACTTATATCAATGAAGTAAAAGCTGCAGGTGATGGTACAGATGTACAGCACTCTGCAGCTGCATATGTGAGCAGTTAAAGTTGGAAGATGAATTTGTCCAATGACCTACCTTCGTGTTACTGCAGACATTAAGATCAAAATGTTACCCTCTTAACAGTGACATTGACATTGATGCCCCAATATTTGGTGCTACATTATTTTGTGGCCAGGTCCTCAGCAATTGCAAGTAGAATTGCCACTATAGGACTACTAACAATTAATAACTAAGTTATGCCTAGGTTATAATATATAATCACCTAAGATTAACTGAGAAATTGTTGATTTTGATTAGTTAAGTGTCTATTGCTGTAATATAATTGGTATCCATACAGATTGAGTAGTCTAGTAATGTTTGATATGTTATAGATTTATTATAGCTTTTCTTTTCTCCATCCGTGCTAACAAGACTACTTTGGCAATGAAACACATATACCTTTAATATCAAATGTATCATTGTTCGATTAAGCGGTCAGTGCCATTCAGGTTTTCTTCAAGTTTGATATCATAGGAAATTCTTTTAATTGTTGAGTTGAATTATTAACTTATACATATTTGTTCATTTTCCCATTAAATGTCCAATTACATCGCATTCATTATTCTAGTGTTATAGTTTTGGATAATTATTAAAGCATATTTCATTACCTATAAATACACCAAATTCAAAGGCGCTCTGGGCCTAATAAAATAACCTTTGCTTTATCTTAGTTTATCATCAGAAAGTTGCTAGTCATCCAGGTTTTGATTTGCTTAAGACATTCTTGAAGTCTAACCAGCAGGCTGGTCTCGTCTGGCTTGATCGATTAAATTGAGTATCGTCTGCAAAACAATAAAAGTTTATGCAGTGTTTTCTGATAAGATTTCCTAAAAGGAGTGTATAGAATAGAATAGAAGTACTTTATTGATCCCCTAGGAAAAATTCAAGATCCAGGTAGCTCCAGGTAGTATGAAGGGGAAAGAAGATTGGTCCAAGCACAGACCCTCATTATAATAACTAGAAAATGCATTTCCTGCTGAAAACGTATTGGAATGCGATTAAACGATGCCAAATTACTGAATTTTTAATAACTTCTGAAATGAATTTGAAAGAATTGCTGATAATACAAAAATTGAAGAGGCTGAAATGAATTTCAATAGATTTGCTGAAAATAGAGAAATGGGAGAAGCTGAGACAAAAAAAAATTGTAGTAATTTTAGCAGTAGTATTATTTATAGTTGTCATTGTGGTACTGGTAGTACATTAGTAGTAGTATTAATAGCAGTTTATATTTTTATATTTTATACTGTGGATTTAAAGTGTAAATTTGTAAATTGAACAGGCAATCTTTCCTTCACTGTGTTTATTGTCTCATTGTGTTATCGTCCAATGTGCACCAACTGTCATGTTAAATTCCTTGTATGTTTTAATATACTTTGGCAATAAATGTTCCTGATCCCTGATTAATGCAATATGACATAGAGAGACAGTGTCTCTCATTTGTTAGCTCGTAAGCTGCTAACTCTGTTCACTCAGTTTTGTCATCTGTGTACATTTTCAGTTTTACATCATAACACTGTTTAGGGAGATCATTGATATATAGACTTAATGATAAGGGACCCAACACTGACCCTTGTGGAACACCCATTGTGCATTTCATGTTTCTGGACAGTGTATCACAAACTTTAACACATTGCACCCTGTTCGATAAGTAGGAAGACATCATGCCAGTGCTTTAGATAAAAAGTTACATTTAGAGATTTTCAATATTAAAACATGATTGACTGCATTCAAAGCTTTACGCAGATCTAAAAAATACAGCACCAACTACCCTTCTTTTGTTGAGCCTTGATTTAATTTGCTCTATTAAGGGCAAGGTAGCAGTTTCTGTAGAATGGTTTATTCTTAATTTAAACTGCATACAATATAGTTCAAAAGTGCTGATTAAGTAATGTTGTCAGTTGTTCAAAGACAAATTTCTCTGCAACCTTTTCTCAGTACTGTCAATATTCTTATATATTCGGTCTGTAATTACTGGCTTCAATGCAGTGAGATGGTATGGAAGTAAATCTGTGTCATCGGATTTTGAAAGAAAAAGGTGATTGAATTTCTAACACTGAATATTTTTGCATTGAAATCATGTATCTGAATGTTTTTCAACAATAAAATGGGATGCTTCGACAAGCTATTAGGAGTGATTGGCGGAGTTTTGAACCCAGGAACGCGCTTGTAGAGCGCATATGAGGCGCTGCAGCGTAGTGGGGGGGGGAGGCAGCGGCTTTAACGGAGCGTGTGCAGACGCATAACCCCGACAGTACATGCAGGTTATGCTGTTTACATGCACGACCATTGCATGTCCAACAGTGATGGGGCTTCGGTGTGTTTAAACTCGATTATATGCCATCAGTGTGGTTTGTGTAATAAGATTCAGTAATGGACAGCTGACATTTGTACATTAACAGACTGTATTGGACATGAACTAAGCGGAAGTTAAACGAGATGACGTTCGGTTGTTGTTGTTTTTTTAAGCTCTCAGTACGATGTCATACATAATATAGTATCATAAAAAAACCACCAAAAACACAAACATATCAGACGTATACACATTATAGTGTAACAAAGCATCCCAGCATCAGCTGTCTATTACAGAATCTTACAGACACAAACCACACGGATGGCATGAAGTTAAAGTTAAAACAGTCAACGAAGCCCCATTATTAATGGACATGGCTGAAATCCGGTCATCATAGTCGACAAGCTGAAGTCTTACTTCCATAGATGGATATGAAGACAGTGAATATGAGCTACAAGTAAAACCAAAAACGATTCTTTCAAACAAAAGATGAATTAGATGGATTAAGGAATCTTGACACAGACCTTTGCTGTAGATGAATTGAATTAAACATCACTATGTGTGAATGTTATATTGGAGGAGACCATTAATGTGAGGTAGACCCAATTATCCAGCACATACAAGCTTTTTGTGCAAGAACATTTGATTTTTCCCAATTCCATGTCCTGTTCTCGTTCTGCTGTTGTAAAGAGTCAGGTGTAGCGTGAGGGTGGGTGCACATCTGTTCCCTGCATGGTTTCCCTTTACTCAATGTCCCAGGTGTGTCCACACAGTGATGCCCTTTTCTTTTTAAGTGGAAGATTTGGCACAAACAAATAGGATCACTATTATAAATTATGTTTTCAGCTCCACATAAAAATATTTTAGTAATGCTAAACTTTGCACATCTCCTTGCCTTGCTCCAGTCTGATCGGTCCAGATTGATGCAAACTGATGAAGATGCTGACTGATCTGTTACGTGTATTTGTGTGCTGCTCTCAGAAGGGAATGCGCTGCCTTGGGTGTAAAAACTGCACAACTCATTTTTAGCTGTATAGTTGCGACTGCTGTATAAAGGCTGAGCGGAAGATAATCAAGAGGGAAGTGGAGCAACTTTGAAGAGACAACACTACACCTCACTATGTCTGTAACCTTTGTTGACTGATGCCCAATCACAGGCTCGGTTGTTCCTGTCACAGAAGAAATGTGTTGGACTTTGGAAGTTCACCCACTGTCAAGAGCGGAAGTGTCCTCAGTAAATAAGTGTCACTTTGTCTCATATTTCTGTGTCCAGGCGGTTTTGGTTGAGAATCCCTGCCGTTGATGTAGCTGGATTACAACTCTAATATCTTGATAGATTGGAAAGTTCTACCTCATAGAGGAGTGTGGATTCACAGCCACCGTGCAAATTCAATAGTGTATTAAAAATGCAGCTTTCCAGCTGTTATTGGTTGAATGCTTCCATTTTAATTATTTTTCCATATGTCAGTCTTGTTGAAATGCAGCCAAGCCGCAGCATCGGAGAACTGATTACTTGAGACAAAGCCTCCTTCCCTGACTTAGCGTGTGGCGTACTTCTTTACCTCGCTAAGCCCAACTTTTAATTCTGCCCCCTGCAAGAAGGGAAATTGGTTTTCATGGCAGGCCATTATTGTTTTTATGAATATGAAGTGTCTCTAATGTTGGTTTCATGTTGATGTAGGGGGGGATTTTCTCAAAAACGTTTTTTTTACTGTGCAATTTCAGCACATTACCAAGTAAAAAGCCACTAACTGGTTTGCTCCTTATGTAGAAAGTTTGCTGTAAAACAGTGACGAGCTAGAAGGTCACAGGGACCACCAGGAAAAAGGCTCACAAAGCACACCGAGCATTTGGCCCGCTAACAGCTGTTTGCCTCTAATTTGTCCTTTCCGTTTACTTTTTGTGAAAAAGCTGGTGATATAAAAAGAGCCTCTCTAAGTCTTAGTGCTTCTCTTTGATTGTGAAACAATCTCCTCCTGTTTCTCTGAACGAATCCGGAGCTGTAATGATGATAAAGCCCACAAGCAGAATCATCATTTCCAGCCCTTATAATTAACACTCTGGGCTGATGAGGCATAAGATCTAAACATCTGCCTGTGAAAACCTTTGGTGTTGTAGGTACGCAGGGAAAGAAAGACGCACTGGTGAGTAACTGATTCATACAGTGACCACCGTACCAACAAGGATGGAGAATAAAGTCTGTGATGCACAACTCATATTTACCATCAAATCAAATGCGCAACATTCTTGTGCATCTGTTATTATGTAAGTTATTTTCTCCGGTTTTAGCTGCAATATTTAGACTGGCAAAACCTTTTATCCTCGACATATTACTGATAAATATCTCTGGAAGTAGAAAAAGTCGTCTACATGAGCTAGTACTGAGCCCAACTAGTACTGGGGAACGATTCTTTTTTTTAAAATTGTGACGATTCGCATGATTTTCTGCAATTAATCGCATTTTAATGCGCAACATTTAAAAAAAGTACTGTATTCCACACTTTATTTTAAAAGTAATAATATATGATTTTTGAACATTTTCTCAACATGTGGCTAACTGTGCTAGCGGCACTAACAGGACAGACTACTGGCAGAGGGCTGATTACCTGAGAGGGAACCACAAGGTTGGTCCTACACGTCCAAGATGGCCCCGTTGCTCTGGACGGCGTTAACAGCTGTAACTGGTGTATTATAAAGGTTCCGAATGGCGGCCCGCTAATCAGTGGGGGTCATGATCACGTGCACAATACGCACGAGCTGTCCACGGGCAACAAAGGACAGCTGTGATATCAACACACACAGAGGAAGAGAGACTTTGCTATTAGGTAGCTATTAATATAGCGCTGTAGTTAGACGTTCAGAATGTTAAATAACGCTCTGTTAAAGTGGAAATACTTAAGCTTTCAGTCACTGTCCCATTCTAACAAAATAAATTTAATATAAATGAGCGTCTTGCATTTAACCGAGGCGCTTAGCGTCAAGGCCACTGACAAACACGTCGCAATTCCTTTGACTACTTTATTCATCAATTCAATTCATTAACTAAGTGGTTGTGTAGCTGCAGCAGTAGGACATGTGGAGTTTGCATTAACTACTTTATTGTGAATGTTACCAGACACCAGGTTTATATTACTGTGGATATATTCTGTTGTAGAACAGAAACTGTCTTTTAGATTTCTGCATTAATCTCTCCTCTATTATGAAGAATAAAACAGATTTTCTGTGAGGTGTTGCTTGTAGTGAAGAGAATAACAACGGACCCGTCCCTGAATGATCATGGTCTCTGACGGACACTGGAAGCTGGACGCTGGAGGTTCAGTCTAATAAACACCAGCGTGTAACTGCCGCTACTCACTTTCTTGTCCGTTACAGTCGGAATGTGAAAATGACTTTAATTCAATATTGCATATGAACAAACATGCAGCACATGCGTTGTAATCAAATGGATAACTCAATAAAACCTACTTACACAAGTGAAATTGTAAAGAGGAATGTTGGCCAGGAAATAGTTTCTTTTCTGCTCTACGTTAGAGAAGTTGGAATCCACACAGGCTCTGTGCTCGCTGTCTGTTTCTGATTGGCAGCTCGCTCCTACTGGGTGTAGCTGCTCAATTCAAATTGACGGAGAGGTTCAAGGGAGGTGGCACCGCCGAGCTGATGGCCAAGCTCTCTGCGAAATAACCAAAGAGGAAGCGTCAATAAGGTCTTAGAGAGAGCAGGGACGCGAGGACGCGAGGACGCGAGGAGGGAACTCATTAGTGGAAAGGAAGATCAAAACAGATTTCGAACGTCTCAATCCCTCGGCCTGTTGCTGTAGCTTCCTCTACTCGATATGGCGGCGGTGCCTTGCTGTATGAGGACAAGAAGCAAACATTCTGTCGGGTTAGTTTGATTAACATCGTGTTAGAAAGAGTGACGTGCTGGTTTTCTTATTCTAGTTTGAGCAGAGAGCAATGGAAGATGAATTGGACAGTTGACAGAAGTTTTCTCCATCCTCATCCACACAGGCCAGTCGAGATCCGCCTCATTTCAAGGAATGAATGAATGTCTGGGTATCGAGAAATGAATACAAGCGCAAACACCTTTTAGCGTTTCTCCAAATTCAATCAGAACTTGGAGATGTTGAGGTCAGTGAATGACAAGCCACCCTACGATTCCTGACGCTCGGGTATCCTCCAGATTCACTGCAGAGGGACATTAACGCCTGTTACAAAAGAATATGAATCGTCCTTTAGAGTAAAGAACAAACAGCGTGATTCTGTTCTCTGGGTCTTATATATTTGACAACTTGCTCCCCTACTAACAAACTCACTTCAGCATGTTCACTCAAAACTGAAAAGAAGGCTCTGAAACAAAATGAACAAATATCCATCCCTTGCGAATGCATTAGCAGATGAAAGGAGGTTGGCATGAGCTGCTGAATTGGGTTTCGGTTCTGGTCCCAGTCTTTGAATTTCAAGCCTTCTCACATTGGGGCTTCCCCCTCCTCGTTCCTCCTCTTCTGCGTAGCAGCACACGCACGAGGAATTTAGTCCACTGTTTAGTTTTAATAGATTTTTTTTATGACAGAACGTGAGCAGTGAACACCGTCTCTGGTTAGAGACATTGGTGAATATCTGAGAGCTGTTAATCCACTGCGAAAAGAAGCATGTCGAGCCTTTGAATCCAAGCCTTTACCTTTAAAACCTTTCCTTTTTAACAGGCCACTCAGTCCTTGCTGCAGTTATTAAATTACACCGTGGCAGTTATTTGGATTTGTGTACCTTTAACCTGCTTCATCAGCCATTGTCGCTCCCCAACAGCTGAGAATCCAACAAAGCACGACAGGCCAGACAGGGGAATCTTCAGGAGGAAGAGATGAATAGCAGTTCTAACCCCTTTAGCATATTGAAAAGCATGACATTGTAATTTCAACAGCCATGTCCTTCCCAGAGTTGCTTTGAGTGACAATTCAGTGGATATAAATAGTTCTGCTCAAGGCATTTTGAGCATGTGTGAGACGTGGAAAAAAGGCTGGTGTTGGCTTTGCAGCGCCGACATCAAGCAGCTGAATACCACCACCCTGCAGAGCCAACTCCTGTCCTCATGTGTGATCTATTATTCATACTGAAGATGCAAAGACCAAGACTGGGAAAGAAAGATAACTTGGTAGTTTCCACCTCCATCCAGCCCCAGCCTGTATTACTACGACCATGAGGCCATTGTGTGTCAAACAAATGGAGGGATTGCTTTGTGTTGTGGTGAAGGGGGAATATGTTGTACACAATGTGAATGTAGACATGCTATGCCCGTTGCATTGTGCATATGATGATGCCTAGTCCGGATCAAATTAAAACCAGTCTGGATTGGAATTAAGGTTCCAAGGAATTTGGGAAATTTTGACCTTTTTTTAAAGATTTTTTGTAAAAGCATGAAACAGGGAACCTAAATGTAGTTGAGAACCAGACCATGCAGCTGTCTGCTTTTGAAGAAGCTGGTCTGTCAGCTCGTCTGCCAGAAACCTAAACGTGAAATGTCACCTCGTATATTGATTACATATTGAAACTGAAGCCATGTTCATTTAATACCAAGGTTATTTGTACACAGTCGGCTGAGAGTAGGATGTATGTACACAACAGAACACACCATTAAATCCCCCACCATTAAATAGAAGTCGAACCGGCACCCTGCGCCGTTATCTTTTAGAATTACTACTTATGAACAAAATGTAAGGTAAGGTAAATACAGTTACATTACCCCACAGTTTATTCCCGTTAATTCCCCTATTTTCCCATTATTTCCCCATGGGCATCAATAAAGGATACTTTCTTCTTCTTCTTCAAATCAGTTTCCAGCAGATAAAAAATGAGTTTGGTGTTTATTTATCAGCCTTTCTTGATTTTTGATCGATTCTGGCCAAATCGTACTAACTACTAACGAGTCGCCTAAACCATTGGTAGTAAATGCTAAATTAATTACTATGGCACTTTTCTAATCTTCTGACCACTCAAAGAACTTTAACACTTTACGTCGTCATTTATCCATTAACCCATTGATGACAGGAGCTCCCTTATGGATATATCAGTAACTAACATTCACACACTGGAGCCACAGTACAAGCACAACTCCAGCCAAAACCCTGGTGCTTTACTTGGTAAGAAATAGTAACTCCACACCCACCAGGTGCTAAAACAACAACCCTCCTCCCCCCTTTCAATTGCAAAGAAATCCTCATATTATTGTAGACATTGATAAATGTTTCCTGCTGTTGTGATAATCAGAAACCATTATCAATTTACAGCAGGCAATTGTTTCTTTAGCACCTAAACTATTAGCTAATTTCACTTTTACAGATGGTAAACCATTACAGGGCAATCTGTTCTTGTTGCTTTCAATAAATGAGTCCTGTTATAATTTAATTTGCTCAGCTGAGATGACCAAACTGCTTTTATTACCCCTGCATGGATAAGGGACCAACATTTTGTGAGGTTTGGCATTTAGCTCCAATTTGAAAACGTATTTGTGTTCATGCGTCTTTGCTGTGCAGTGCGGGTTCTGAACTTTTCTCTCAGCAGGTCTCTCTAATTATTGCTCATAGAAGTTACCAGAATGCAATCTACACGCACGGACTGAGGGGTAATAGACAAACGGGCTGAGCTGGTATATTTGAGAGGCCGCTTCGATAGCGATAAATAATGCACTTCACCCAGAGGCCCATTGGGGAAAAAAGTGTCTAATAAAGGGTTGTTCCCACATTCATCAACCCAGCCTGTTAATCCCACGCTGAGTGAGGCATGGAGGTATTTCTGTGAGTTGGTGTTATTTACTGACTATTAATATCATTTCTATCGTGGGTCGGGTATTATAGGAGCACACCAGTCTTAAAAAACACATTCACTATATTTTCCCTAACATTCCAACAATTTTCCTTTCATATTGGAAGAACAATACATGGAAGCCAATGGTCACCGTTTAGTCTGTTGCAAATACTGAAAACGTCAGTAACTCCACTGTAACTGATAACACAAGTCAAATTAAGATTCTAGAGCCTGAAAATGGTATTTTATACCATACAGAAATGACTGGAAACCAATATTTGCATGGAGTGGTAGTTGTTGGCTGACATTCATTTTGTGGCACTGTAACACCACTGCACCATGAACATTAAGCACTAAAGTAAATTTGTAAACTGGTAAATAGATAACTAACGTTTATGTAGCACGCTGGTCTGTTGAAATGGAGATTCATAATGGAGATAAAGCAGCTTCTATGGCAGATTCCTGCCATGCACGTCACATGCCGCTGACTATAAAGTACGCATGCAGTAATCGGCAAACCCTCGTAACGCTTTTAAATAAGGGAAAGTTAGAAGCATGCTGCCACTTTTGAAAGATCTGAGCTTTCCAACCCCTTTCCAACTGAGTGGAGGAGTTTTCTGTACCTTATTTACTTCACATTTGGCACAGTGCACCGCAGAGCTAGTGGGAGCCGCGGGGAGTTGGGAACCCAGCTGAGACACTCTGACAGCCATTGGAGACAGAAGCCCGGGGAGGATGCAGTGGAGAAAAGGCTCCCAGCTAGCATACCTGAGAGCACAGGAGTGTTGGGCGAGGCGTCCTGATGTCCCAGAGGAAGAGCAGAAGAAAGGAACAGCTAGCTCAAGGGAGAATTCTCATCAGGCACATATGGCAGAATTAAAAATCGGTACGCCGGCGTAGAACAGAAAATATCTTTGGAGATATTGCTTCTCCAAACCCTCCAGCAATGCTGACAGTAGGAGAGGAGGAACAGGGAATACATTTGCTAACAACAACTGAGATAAGATAGATTTTATATACAGACAGTAACATAGAGCACATACATTTCACACTGCCCGTCATACAAACACCTGTGGTGTAGACAAACATATAAAAAATAAAATAAAATACATAATAATTAAATTTGTGGTCATTTAGGGCTTTAATGGACGGGGGACAAAGGAGTTGATTCTGCACTGGGGGACTCTGAAGCATCTGCCTGAGGGAAGAAGCTGTATCCAAGGTGGAGGACATGGGTGGGGCGAGCGATGATTTTCATGGGTCTTTGTGTTAGCCGGTGATCTGGGCTTTCAGTTTCACACAGAGGTTACCAAACCAGGCCTAGATACCAAACCGGAGGATGCTCTCAGCTATGGCATGGTAGAAGAAGAGCAGCACTTTCTGGTTGAATCCAAAGACCTTCAGCCTATGAAGAAAGTGTTGCCGCTGTTGGACCGTAGAGCACACATGTTCTTACCTGAACCCTCAGGTTGCTCAGGTACCTGTGCTATGATCTGCTCATGGATAACTGCTGGTGAGTGGTGGACAGGGTTTATTAGGGACAGGTGTGATGATGATCTTTCCATTGTGTTGCTACCTCTTGAAAAGGTTTGTGGTATGGGGCAGAGGTACCACCTGGACCTGTGGCCTTGTTGACATTGATTCGCTTAGAGACCATGTTGATTTATGGTCAATCGCTAGCTTGTCCACATCATCAGTAGCAATACCATCAAGCACCATGTTGCATTCAGCAGGGAATATTTCATATCGTATTTGTCAAACCGCCTGTAAAAAACGTTCAGTTCATTTGCCTTAGCCAGTTAATCTACAATATGTACGGGTTTCATATTGGTGGCTGTTTTCATGAAGTTCCATATTTTTTTTAGGGTTCATGGCCTGAGGTTTTCCTCTATTGCCTCCCTATGGTGTTCCCGAGCTTCTTCAAGCCTCTGGTTCAGCTCCTTTTGTGCAATCTTTAGTGGTTCTTGTTAGTTGTCACCTCCTTTGTGATGGAAGCTTTCCCAGCTGGCCAGCAGACTCGGCCGTATTCTGGCTGAGTGTCGACTTGCTCGGCTGTGTTCCGGCTCGATGCGGCCAGGTGTGAGACAGATGTAGTTGTTACAGACATGGCCCTTATCTGGCTCCGACATGGCCACCGGGTTTATTGCCAACTGCACTAAAACAGGTTCTGACCCGTTGATGGCTGCCAGACATGGACCGAATCTGGCATTATAGCAACGGGCCTAATCTGGTTGAGACATGGCAGCCGGTTTATCGGCCACCAGCTCTGAAACTGGTTCTTTGTAAGTAAAAGAAGTGTGTTTTTGTGACCTGGAGAGAGCAGATGAGGCAGAACGGCCTGAAACAAAATGCTTTGGTGTAAAGTAACAACGGGGCCGCAGTCACTTTAGGACATTTCGGTCCTCCGTTAGATTTATTTACAGTGTCATTGTAAAGGCTCTTTCAGTTCTCCTGATAATAAACTGTTTACTGAGGCTCTATGTTGTATTCCAGCGTGTACAGTTTACCTCCATTTTAAAACCCACAATTCCTCCACTCCACAATTTAGCTCCCTTTACTAAACTGCCCCTATTCCCTTGATGTGGCATTGATCTGTCTTCTCACAGCATTGTCTCTGCTAGTCTGACCAGCACCAATATTGCATCAGGTTCCTCAGAGTCTTCCAGTCATCCATAGAAAAGTAATACACATCTGGCCTGTCTTCATATCTCGGAGAGGATAGTCACACAGCGGCCAATCTCACCCTACACCTTTATTTTCTACACCAGGGGACAGAAGAAATCAAATCATAGTATTTGGTTGTTTAAAATTTTTTATTAATCACCATTTTGCATTATTAATCACCTCTAACATGAATTAGTCATCCCTGGTAATTAGTGTTTGGTCCTTCAAGAGAGAAGGTGAATATTTACTAACCGGAACTTAAATTGAATTATCTCTCAAACCTCCGAGCAATCTGACGCACCTGAACCGTGTAGGTCACGTTTTGGGCCAGATTGGACCAGATTCTGTCCCAAACGCCATCTTTTGGTTGTTCCCTTCCCTTCTCAGTCTCTCTCCTTATTATGCTGGTTTATCACATAGCAATCTAGGGTAGTTTACGATATTAAATTAAACAAGGAGGACTTAGCCGTGCAGCGGCCATGATGCCCTTTGGGAAATATAGTAAGAGATGGAAGGCGTTTATGGAGGATGATATCTTCTGTGCAGGCAGCTCATTGACCTCAAGCCTTTAGCTAGCCCATTAGCATTTCAGCTATTACTGACCCATAGTTGTGCTTTTGTTTGACCAACCTTCTATTAATGAACTCTCAAACTCAAAACCCACAGTAACAAAGAATGGAATCTGATTAACGCAAAATGATAATGGTGTTTTATTCGAGCCATCTAAAACAATAGAGCTACCAATGGCACGGCCTATTTCTGGAACGTCTGAGCCGTCAAACAATGTCCAATGTATTAACCCCAGCCTGCCATCTTTGACCTCACACTAATTGAGGAAATGTAATTTCACCATTAATTTAAGTAAAGCAAATCTTCTCAATTTGTCTTGTTGTCCATTGTCTTACTGTCTGATGTTACGCACTAACCGCCAAGTCAAATTCCTTGTATGTGTAACATATTTTGGTAATAAATGTTCCTGATTTCTGATTGGTAGACCACACATTTGCATGCCAAACGATTTAAAGGATATATTTCTTTAAAATAAAAAAAGAACCGTCTTATGTAAGCGCTCTTTGAAGTAATGCCCCATAATAATTTAATAAGGCATCACTAATGTACTCTAATTTGTTCTAATTTAATTATACTATGCGATTTGATGAAAGCAGATGTGCAGAGAAATAATACCCTTTTATACCAGCCAATAATTATGGTTTGCAAAGAAATTAGATCTGCAGTATCAGAAAAGAAGTAATTGTTTTATTTTGTGCTGCAGTTTAAATGATGTTTTTGTTAAATATATCCACAGTGGTTAAACCTCATTGCACTGGAAATAATAGATGTGCACTCAGCTATATTGTTTATGGTATGGTTTGACCAATCAGATCTCATCGATGAGTTTCACCAAGAGACAGACATCCTGCGCAGAACCTGCAGTAGCACTGAAGGCCGCGGATCAGTCTTTTGTTAGCCTGACCTCCCTCCTCTGGCAGATGGTGATGCACAGAAATCCATTACTTCTGCCAATTGATTGAACCGAGCAATCAAAGATCAGTGTTGTGGCAGAGGGAGCCGGACGGCTCCGCTGCAAAGGCGCAAGCAGAGGTGTCAGCTGCTGGCCTACTAATCCCCCCGCGTTGTGAGTAATGGCCATGAAAGCAATCTGAGGTTAAATGCATCATCTCTACGGACCCTCAATCAACCTGACTCGCTGTCATGGGACTGAAATGCATGCCAACGGGAAATATGACACTATTTTAATAAACAGAGGGTTCCACGGCTGCAGAAGATAATAATTACACACCCGTATAAAGGCCCATTGCGGTTCATCCATTGACACGTACGTTTCACATATTTGGAGGTGCATAGTTACAATGCTTCACTAGTTTACAGAGCATTACAATGCCGGCCTTCTGCCAATGGGCCGTCCCCCCACGTGCAGCTCCCCTCCTTGAGCTGAAAAAAGATAATATTAGATTATAAAAATTATCAATATTTATAAAAAAAATGTGCAACATACAATTTAGCCAATCAGCGTCCTTGAATAGGGGTTGCAGGTCAAGGCCGGTATCGACAGGTGGATGACATAAAGAGCACAGATTTTATCGCCATTCAAGCAGACGAGACGACCGACAGTGTACAGTACATATTATATCATATTGATTATCATTTGATATACAGTATTATATTATACTCAATTGCTTGTATGGCTGACAAAAGTAAGTTTGTCAAAGTTGTTTTTTTCATATTGAAATAAACATTAAATATTGAACTGCAAAGTAGTTTATTAATTAATTAATTGTTTTGCATTAAATCAACTTGGGATGTTTGCTGAAAATGATTCAATTACCCGACCTAGAACCTTTTCCACTGCCTACTGACAAACATTTTCCACTTCAGTCAGCTTTAAATTCATGACCCACATGATATCAACTGTATAATGCTGGCAGAAGAAAAGAAATGCCTCACTTGCATCCCATTGAAAATACATTAATCAGATAGTTTCATGTAGTTTTTCCCATTCAAGCCACAAGCGAACATCCTCCACTTTTGATTATGAAAGGAAGCAGGGAAATTTCCCTGGTTTGCTTTACAAATCTGGGAGATTTGGCGGTGTTTGTGTTGCAGTTTTGTGTGAAGTGACACTGTATTGGTAAAACGATGGTAAATTAGGGTTGTAGCTGGTTGTCGACATCATCGGCACAACATTTTATCTCATACTATTTTTTGTCCAGAAATGGGTTTGGATTCTGGGAATGCACAATGCTCAATAGAGATGAAATCCAGCCAATCAGACCAGTTAGATGTAGAGATACCACGATGACTCCGCCCCCTTACGGTCAGAAAGAACACTGGGCAGAAAACAGACGCACGAGCGAGGAGGTTCAAGTTCCGCCAGTAAGCAAATCGCTCGCGCGAGACGGACGTTTGTTGTGCGAGACGGACGTTGTTGTGCGAGAGGGACGTTTGTTGTGCGGGAGGGACGTTGTTGTACGTGAGGGACCTTGTTGTGCGAGACGGACGTTTGTAGTGGGAATGTTTGATTTGCGCGCACATGGACCTGATTTGCGCTCTCGGATCAATTTGCCTTCATAGAAAACTGAAAATGGACAACAACCTCGAGGCCGGAAAAACCCCCGTAGAGGACACGCTTCATTTTTGGTAAAGCAAAACAACCAACAATGTCCCATTAATCCCATTAAATCGGATGATGATTTATGTTTCTACACATCTAAAGTATGCAATATTTGTCACTTTGCTCCAACATCTCTGGAACTGAAATAGTGATTTCTTCTCAGCGAGAACATTACTCAATTTGATTTTAGGATTGCTCCGTCAGATATCGCCTGGCTTTCCTCAGTCGCTCACATAGAATACTGATTGCTCTGCAGACACTTTAGCTATTTACCTTAAACAATGAATACATGAATACATTTCCACAAACCGAGTCACTGCTTGCAAGAATTCGGAAGACTTTTACAGCTCAATAGAGAATACTGCAATCAAAAATATTACTGTTTCATTAGAAGCACTATCATCTCATGGCCATGATGTTCAAAGGAGTGTCTTCAATTCAATATATATAAATATATATATATAAAATAAATGTTTGGAAAACACTTGTGACGGTATCCTGGTCAACATAGTTGAATGATAACAACCTGTGACACACAGATTGTGTTGTAGTTTTTATGTCTCCCTGTCGTGATTCCTACAACTTCATCATAAACGTTTGTTTCTGTGGGTTTCCTGCTGAAATGACTGGTGGTATTTCATGAGGACAGTCTGGAGTTGCCATAGTTGTCTTGATGTCCTCCCACACTACTCGCCATGCACAATTACTGTGTTTTACGAACGTCCTGTAGTTTTACATCGGTGCCACACTCTTTTCCATCTCTTAACTATTCCTTTAACTGGACTCCAAGAGAGGTTCTTTGGGGGTGTTTGAGAATGAATGAGATCACTGTACGGTACTGGACCTGCCAGCCATGCTTGTGCTAATAGCGTCAGTACACCATTTGTTTGCAATGACAATGCATACACTAATGTTTAGCAGATTTTATATTTACCAGGTTTAACTTTTTAGTTCAGCCTTTTAGCATACTGACTTTTGGTAATTAGCATTAAGCTGATCAGGGAAAATCCTTAGTTTTGTAGGTATTTGGTGAAACTAAAGAACTTCTGTTTTTAGCCTCACGCAAAAACATGATCATCAAAGTCAGGTATTAATAATTCAATCCAGATCTGTTGGATGAAAGATAAACCAAGTAGTAGTAGTGGTAGTAGTAATAGTAGTAGTAGGAGAGTAAGTACTAGTGTTATGGATTGTTGAATTGAAAAAGAAAGCAAATGCCAAAAGGAGAATCTTACTCTCAGTGAGACTCAATCATGATGAAATAATAACATGCCAACAATATGGTGCTGTACACCTCATTCAGGTTAACCAACCCAATTGGCCCCTCCAGTCCAATTTGGAGAGCTATGAAATTAATTACAATTGCTCTGATAATGACTACAAGCTATTTTCTCAAATGTTTATATAGCTATATTGAATTTATTCTCTGAAGGAAGTCTGTAGCCCGTGGCTGCTCACTAAATCAACTTCACTAACTCATTACCAACAGTCACAGTGTTCTGTGCCAACAGCAATTAAGAGACAACTGAAAGGAGAGGTGTCCTTTGGCCTCTGTTCTGCCAGGAGACTGAAAGGCTTTACTAGATTTAGCGGAATGATGACATAGCAATGAGGATTAAAGACTGAACTAAATCGTTTCTTTGTGCTTGAGGCTGTGCAGCATGCTGCCTAAATCACGACCAGGTATATAAGGCGCCTCTTAAGATTCAGTTTGTGAGGTTTCAGGACTGAGACTCAGGCGCAGTGCAATAACACAACCAATATTTCTTTTTGCAGGTTGTCTGGTCTTGACTGACAATATACTGTTCCTTTGCACAAGTAGTTTGAGGAGGATAGGTGTGTGGTAAGAAAATACATCAGGAAGTAACACTATATGATGTTTCTGTGAGTTGTCACATTATTCAAATTTTTATGCTCTAAAAGAATTTGCTTTTTGATTAACAATAATGTATTGATGACCCAGAGGTAGAGAAAAAACATAGATGGTGTGAAAGGTCAAAAAGGTTTCCTGACGCGCAGAAGACTGGTTAAAATTCATACAATCCTTTGTCTTTTTTTTATTCCTCGTTCAGCCGGTAGGTCAGAGGAGACACAAAATACATCACTAATTATGTCAGGGTTTTAATCCAACTATCTCCTCTGTCTTTAGTATAAACTTTTCTACTCATGAAGCCAATCCTCCATAGTCATAACCGTACCTTTTTATATATCTTTTTTACTTAACTCCAGCAAAATGATAATTAAATTGTAACGGTGGGCCTTTGTCCCCCTTTAAGAAGCCTTTATCTTCCTAAATGACTGGCAGTTGATTATGAAAAACCCAACATTTTTCTATATTTTTCTCCTACGTGAAAGCGGTCCACCCACACAGTCGACTTTTGTGCGCGCTATTGTTATGGCTCCATTGTTAATAATTTTAGAATTAACTGGCTGTAATGACTAGAGACTGGATCCCCTGCTGAGCCAGATTGTGCTGTTGAATGGGGAGCTGAAAGAGTAATTTATGGATGGATGTGTGTGAAGGGCTGGAAAAACTGAGACTGTAGCTTTCGAGGACGAACATGCCTCATTATTCGTTACTGCCAAAGAAGACCGCCTAATAAAAACGTTTGTCCCGTGTTAGTTAGATTTTTTAATACAAGGCAGACATCATCTGGTTAAACAGTGGCCACAACGGACCAGCAGGTGAAAAGCTAGCTTTTGACATAGAAACTGACCCAGGTTCTGTTGGACCTCCCTGGAATAAATGGTATAAATGGTATATGTATACATCTGCAGAAAAATGGTACAAGAACCAGAAGAAAATC
The DNA here is from genome assembly GCF_964276395.1 of Gasterosteus aculeatus. Taxonomy (NCBI): domain Eukaryota; kingdom Metazoa; phylum Chordata; class Actinopteri; order Perciformes; family Gasterosteidae; genus Gasterosteus; species Gasterosteus aculeatus. The sequence continues at coordinate 1,187,319 of NC_135692.1, read as the reverse complement.
TGGAAGGTTTTCACTCTACCACACACTACACTACCATTCCACATACAACAGAAGGTTGAGGATGACATTTAAGAGATGACCATCTCCACCATCGGTCTCACCTATTGCACCTCCCAAGCCTACGGACCCTGATATGTTCCAAGTTAGCACAGCTATAGAAAGGGAACTCCCACCATTGACGATGTGATACATAAGTTAAACGGAGCAACTGGGTTTTCCAAACTGCATTTGAGAGCTGGATACCACCAGCTAGAGATTCCTCCAGGCAGCAGGTACATCAATACCTTGGGTTGAGGTACTACAAGATACTGAGTTTTGGTCTATCTTCTGCCACTGAGGTATATTTAAAATGTTATATGACCGACACTGCAGTATCTCCCCGGTGTGAAAAAACTTGAGCGACAACATCATTGCCTACAGAGCCTCCCCGCCCGACCATGACAACAACCTCCGAGCACTGTTTCACAGACTCTAACAAAGCGGTCTCACACTCACACACTTGGGAAAAATGTGGCTTCAGCAAGTCAAGGCTTGAGTTCTTTGAGGTGTTTCTGCGGATACCAAGAAAGTCATTGCAGTTCAGCACGCTGCAGACCCCCAGAACTCAGTGGAAATCCGCAGTCTGCTGGGGATGGCTGAATAATGCTCTAGGTTCATCAAAGACTTCTCCTCCATCTCAGAACTGCTGCGCAAAAAAGATGGGGCTCCAGCCCTACAACTTCAAGGTGGAATACAGAAAGGGAGCTGACAACCCAGCTAACTATATGTCTCGTAATCCCAAGTTGTCTCAGACAGGTGACAGTACTCGTGCAAGTCAAGCCACACCTAGAGCCATGACACTCAGAGATCAAGGCAGATCTTCGGACTATGACTGCTATTTAGTACAAAATCATGACACCGTTTGGTGGTCCGATGTGAGTAGAACTTCCACAACAAGTCGCTGTATCTTCTAGGCTTGATGGAGAGAAAAAACAATGGCGGAAAGTTGATCAGTTTCAGGGCGATAAACCACGCCTCTCTCTGTCGCGTCAGGCGCGAATACGCGATACACGCACATTGACCACAAACGAGAGTCCTGCGGCGCGTTTAGAGCGTTTGAGGCAACGCAAAAAATGTAACGCTAAAGGCTAAAGCCAAAATGAAATCTCATGCAGACTCTCATGCTAATGCTACACTCTGCTCCAGGTGACATTGTGCTTCATTGTCAATCCAAGCACAACAAGCTCACCACATCATAAAACGATAAGCCATACCCCATAAAGCTCCCAAGAATGCTTAGATTTAACAAATATCTGGCGTCCACAGAGTAACCTGTAGTCCTGTACTTACTGCACAAAAAAGACACGTATTATGGGATGTGTGTCTGGATGTTCATACTATAGCTTCCCTAGCGGAGACGCTCTTTTAAGTACATTGTAAAAAAAAACAACGTAATAAGGTCTAAGGACTGACAGCAGTGGCTGCCAAACAAAAAACATAAAATCAAGGTAAAATAACATCATTCAAAAGTGTGAAAACCATAAATGAAAAGGAATTTTCCTTAACAATTTTACAGAGAAACACATTTATTTCATAGATTTTTTATCGGAATTTAGTATTACGGTTAAACACTTAATAAAAGGTATATCACCAAAGGTTTTGCAGTAAAACACTATTATTTTACTGATTTGTCCTGTAACACATTGTCAATTCTCATGAAAGATAAGCTTTTCATAAATCTACAAGATTTTCAATGTTTCAATTAAACTAGGGGTTGGAAGCTTCCATCCATTGTCAAACCGCTTATCCTGCACACAGGGTCGCGGGAGGGCCAGAGTCCATCCCAGCCAACTTCAGGTGAGAGACGGGGTACCACCTTGGATTGGTTGCCAGCCAATCGCAGGGCTGACAAAGAGACAAAAAACCATTCACACTCACATCCACACATCTACAGGCAATTTAGAGTCACTAATTAACCTGATCACCAGAGCATGTATTTGGACTGTGGGAGGAAGCCAGAGTGCCCGGAGAGAACCCACGCAGACATGGGGAGAACATACCGACTCCACACAGAAAGGCCACCGGGAGGAGTCAAACCCAGGACCAGGCTGTGAGGCTACAGGGCTAACCACCACACACATACTGTATATATATACACACACACACACAATCCACACTATACCCTCTATTAAAGGTGTTTCATTGTAATACTACTGGAAAAATCTATGAAATAAATGTGTTTCTCTGTAAAATTGTTAAGGACAATTCCTGTAAATGTATGGTTCCCACACTTCATTCGAATTAAGTTATTTCACCTTAATTTTACGTTTTTTGTTTCGCAGCCGCTGCTGCCAGTCATTTGATCCTTATTTTACATGATTTGAATGTAATTTAAGAAAACAGTAAAATGTTCTAGAATAATTACAGTATTTTTTTCGTAAAAAATGAGAAAAAAAGAGATTTTTCATGTTAGCATAATACCTAAAATTAAAGTTGGACTGTTATTTTACAGATAATATCTTTATTTTTACAGAGATTTGTGAATAATAAAAAAAAAACCCAGAAAAAACCCTGTAAAATACGTTATTTTCCGTAAAAATCTTTTTTCACAGTCTAAAGTTACAAAGGGTTTTATGAATAAGCAGTTTATTTATTGTAATTCTGCAACAAATGGTTATACAAAAAAATTCCAGTTGTAGTCATCTGATGTCAGATAATGTCACGTGAAATATACAGTGGGAGAGCAGTGTTTTCCCGCACACTGGAGAGCTAGTAACGCTAGCAGCACTGCTAACAGCCGATTAACTGAGGCTCTTTTCATTATATTATGATGAGTTCAGGCTATCTTTAGTGAAAATAAGTATTGGGCCAAGGCAGATTATGAGGGTGTCATGATGTGTTCAAGTGTCTTGTGAAATGTATTTTTGGTTAAAAGCTTTAATAAATCCAGTTATTTGAAGGGGATGTTTTCACATAAATTAACATTGATTTTGTAGATGATGTTTGACCTGTTTACTCCACCTCTAAGCAGCTTTCATTACATCATTAAAAGTACTTTGTTTTGTTTTGTAGAAAACCTACGATGGCTAAATAAAAGGATAACATTCAGACAGCGTTCTAGGCAAAACTAAAATAAATTTGACCAGCTGTAAAATCAAAAAACAAAGCGATTGTATCTGCCAATATGGATCTATAAAAGTTATATTTGCTCCCTTTTTGTTCTGTGGTAATCTGATTGGTTACTTACTTAAAAAACTGTTTTCTGCCTTGCATCACACAATGTTAAGACAAGTTTGTGATTTTGGGCTTTACAAAACCAACGTAATTGAATAGAATAAGCTTATTTCTTCAACATATAATAACAATGTCCGTTTCAAATGATGTTTTATTCAAGGTTTGGCCTCTGCTTGGGCAGCACCAGTGGGAAGTTCATCAGGGTTGAAGCAAATGTCACTGTTGCCCATCCACAACACCCACAAAGGGTATAGAAAGGTTAGCTGTACTGAAAAACAAAATTGTATTAAGTTGAATGCAACTAGACAAGCTGTATTTTAGGTTTATCCAATGTGTGCCTTCTGTACTCCTCCTTTACCCTTTTCCCTCTTTGCTGCAGCATTATCCTCCATAATGAGCTTGTGGACAGGGGAAGAGAAATGATTCTTGAAATTATTATTATTATTGAACATAACAGCATTTTCTACTTTGATCACCAAGTAGTGTGTGGAGCACTGGAACAAGACACTCCCTGTCTTCATTGAATCTTTGCTCTCATTTCCCTCCTTTAATGTCTCCCTCCTCTATCAGCTTGGGGGTTGCTTCATGAGATGCAGTTAATGAAGACATTTCTTTTCCTGCCAGAAGCCTGGTAAACTTTTGTTAATCGCATCTCGATCGGCTTTCATTCTTTACTATCCCAACTCCTGATGAATATTTAACGCCTCTTTTAAAGCCACAGAAAAATAGAGCTTCAACCGAAATGAATCTGAACTACTTTTCTGGCCCAACAGCAAAAATCCTCCAATTTTATTCCTTTGCATTCCACACCATCTTGTTCTACTTATTCACAGGCAAGCCAGCAGTCGCACAGCCCTCGCTTTCACACACCCTCATAAGTGGCCACGTCTTCAGAAACCGTAAGTGAGATGCAACATTGTCAAAGCTTGGTGTAAGGTGCTGTGATCTAACGTGGAGGCTGTCGTGGGCGCTTATGTAAGCAGCTTTCTCAGGGACTGATAGCAATCCAACACCCCCAGCAGGGGAGAGGTGCTGTATGTTTGTGTGTGCCAGGTGAAGGCTTTGGGGTGAAACACGCATCCAGTTTGCTAATAGAAGCTTTGAATGCTGCATTTCAAGCTCAGAAATGAGCAAATTACAACATTACATGTGTGGCTATGAATTAAAGAGTAGTTTGTTTGAATGCGCTCAGAGCTGCCGGACTCATGAGCTCAATATATCGGCTGCCTAGAAGAGAGCGACGTGTCTCCCGCAGTCTTTTTGCTGGAATTTGGTTCTGAAAGACAAATCACCTTGCGTTGGCTCTGTGTATATTGTGAACACTTGACACTTTGCAGCTGACATTTTAGTGGGATGAGTCAATATCATTGACTTCAAGAGGCGCTGATTTATCAAGGCCAGTAGGGCTGCGGCTGGCTTGGTTCTTGTAGAACCAGTTACCTTGTGCTGAAATCTGACTGTGCTTCCCCTTCGTAGTGCGCCATCATAGTATAAACTATATGGGTTTAGGGGTAGCAGTGTAAAAGCACAGTCTCTTTTCCAATTATAGCGCATAAGCAATGCTGTTTACACTTTATCTGCTATCTAGATTCTATATTTTTTGGCCCAGCTTTAAACGTCTTATCTCTTAATGTTTCCGACATTGAGAGACAATTTTAAACCTTTCGATTTCCCTCCTCTCTCTTTCTGCATTACAAGAAAATTGCGCATCGAAATAACTGACTACTTTAGTTGGCAACGGTGAAATGAGACAATTATTTTGTCGTGCATCACTGAGGAAAATGCTTCTTCCAGGAGAACTCCTTAGCCTCACGCGTTTACTGCACACACAATAAATATACAGCATAATGAGTCAGGAGAGCTAATGCTTGGGCGTCGAGGCTTCTCGTCTCATTTCAGTTCTAAATAACCACACAGAGACATTTCGCCTTAACAAGAGCAAAGAAGATCCCACTGTTACAGTTCAGGGTTTAGTCTTGAGTTCACTTTGTCCACCAAGACCAACACTACAGGAGGACATCTGCATCGTCCTCATCATCCCCCCTCACCAGGCATACGGACAAAACCCCTGATGCAGGAGGTGACAGAGGGTCCTCTGGAGGAAACACTGCATAAAATGTCAGCCTGGCATTAAATATCTGATGGATTTATCATACCATCAATAATTATTGACTAAAGAATAAATGCTCACGGTCTCTGTGTAGGAATTTCCACTAGTCCTGCTTATCATATAGTAAGTTAATGTCATGGGTGCAATGAGTGCTGATTTAACTTCTTTATGAGGTCTAAACAACAGTATTACATCTAGAAAAGGTTATCAAAATATATGAGTCAGTCAGTCTTAATATCACAACTGCCAATATTAAAATAAAATGAATGTGTTAATCTGATTTACAGTTGAGATTTTTATATTATTAAAATGGAAAATATTAAATAAATCAATCATTGCTTTTTTGTTTTAGAGATATAAAAACAAAGACAGCAAGTTTACAAATCATCACACAGCAAATATGTGATTTATATAATGTTAACGCAATTTGATTTTAATAGAGATAATAAAAATAAATTAAAAAGAAGCAAACTGGAATGCAGAAAACCCAGTATATTATAATATATAATATTAGGAAGCAATCATGTTCTTTATGCCTTGTAATCCCTGTAAAGTGTTTGCTGATAATCGCTCACATTGGCTGCAGGTCATTCCGGGCTGCATGTGGGCTTTGTGGCTTATAAATTCAACTTTTTGTTCATATGAAAGCAGATTTTTAAGCTGTGATTTTAATGTACAAAATATATTCTTGTTTATCTGAAAATAAACAGTGCAAACTACAGTGGATGGAATAAAACATTGCAATGTTCATCTGTGTGCCCTCACTCTGCTGCTACTGATACAACGTGTACTTTAGCATCCTGATACTGACCTGCGATCTGTTTGTGAATTTCTCTCAAAGGGGATTTCCTGTAAATCTGCAGCTGCTATCAGTGCGCTGATGTGTAAACATCTGCAATTCATGCTCATGCGTGTATCTACCACAGCACTGCCTATACTTATCATGAATGTACTCCAAACTATAAAGGTTTATACGGTCTCTGGGTTTGAACTGGTGTGCGTTTTGTTCAGAGCTCTAGCTGGGTAACGCATCCCTGGGGCTTTGTGTAGACGTGTGGGAGGCAGCAGCAATGAAAAGCTTATAGTAAATCAATGGTGATGGATCAAAGTGCTGCATGGCTGGAGTCCTGCGGCATCAGGGTGCAGGAAAAACCTGGGACTTTTCCCCCTTCTTCTCCTCTCCCCTTACTCCAAAACTGCCTGGTTTATCTTCATATTCAAACTCCTCTGACTTATCCCAAACATTTGGAGGCATAGTGTGTGTGTATCTGTGTGTGTGTGTGTGTGTGTGTGTGTGTGTGTGTGTGTGTGTGTGTGTGTGTGTGTGTGTGTGTGTCTGGGGATAGACCCAGAGGGGGACTAGATGCTTTGTGTCAGGTGGCATCAGCCAAAAATATAAAACAATCAATATCCAAACACTAAAAGTCTCTTTCCCAGCAACCTGCTGCAATCTATTGCTGACACATGGGCAATATTTGACTCATAAAATACGTATCATTCATAAACCCAGCGATTGTCAAATATTTAATTGTCATAATTTCCCATTTTCATTTAATATAACAATAACTACAGGTTTCCCTTTGACTGTATTTTTCACTTTTATTACAAATTGAAACAATCTAATAAATAACAACTTGATCCTGTTTTCTTTCTACTGTGTATTTGCCCTTTGACATTTAGCCCTCCTATCTGTGTGATGACAGGTGTCATGCTACACAAAAATAACTGCTAAGTAAAAACGGATTGTTCAGACGAGAGTTGCAGATTTGCTAAGAAATAACACTTGTTGCAATTGGCTCATTCAAAAATACATCCCCATCATGTTCTGATTGCAGTGGCATACAAATCCCCATCTTTATTTTACACAAACACAAAAAGAAATGTGCAAAGAAAACGACAGCAGGCAGCTGTCGTCACATCGATCGATCGATTGGCTCTTATGGAAGAATGAATTACACTATGTCACACACACAAGAGAGCCCCATGCAGAGGACGTTTCCTGGATGATTGAAGCTCTCACTGGTTTTCAGAGCAGTCTCAACGGGTTGACGGATGCGCAGGTTGTGGAGCAGCCCGGTGATGGTCTACTGCCATAGTGAATAGTTCTCAATTCAGTTACACACACACACTTTATTTCCAATCCATTTTGGTTTTTCCAGTGTTGCTGGAGCTTTGTAAGAAACAACGGTCCGACCCTAACCCTTCACAGTGTATCGTCCTCAGCCTAGATGACGCCGTTTGAAGCTTGTTGGACAGTCCACTGAAACAAAGCCTATCTGCTTCTGTTCTAATCAGTGATGTGTAGGTGTGGGAATGGCTTTAAGGAAACGGTGTAAAGAAATGTACCAGAGTTTTGCATTCAAGCAAAAATCCCATTTCATGAGTAGAATGAGTAGCCTTTAATTAATGAAAACCACGCACACCAGGACATACTGACATACCGCCTGCTTGTTTTGTCAGGCCCACATTGATGTTTTTTCATCGTGCCTTGAAAGCAAACTTGTCCCATTTCACTCCTGTTGTAATCCCTGCCCTTTGAAATGTATGTTCTGAAATGTTTCACTGAAGCTTTTTCTGTGTTACCCGTTTCATTAAAATGACTGTCCTGACTTCTATGGTGTGCACAGTCTTCGACTGTATCCGTCTCAATGGAGAGGAGGGCTGGTCTCTAAAGGCATGGATAAAGGCAGTTTTGATGATGTTACTTTTTCTATTTTAAGAAGACATCAGATAAATCTGTGCTTATCCTTGCTTAAGATATACGGACCCTCCTCTTCCTCCTCTACCTCTTCCTCGTCTTCCGCATCCTCTCAAAAGAAGTCTGCTTTTCAACAGCCCACAAATGGACTCGGTTGGTATGCCATTCAACTGTTTGGTGAAATGGCTTTTTTCATTCCTACATCCCATTGAAATGCCCAACTCTTCCACTGTTGATTTTCAGAACAGATTATTACCTTTGAAGCCAGATTGCCTTTGGCTTTGTAGCGAGAGAACAGAGTGATGCCAGATGAGCTCTGTTGGAACGTCATAAAGCATTACTTGAATAAAATGGTCTGTTATTGCCTTTTAGCAAACGGGTCACCATAGACCACGGAGGGTTCACTGTCTATCATGCTTCAAAATGAACGGCAAATGAAGTCCATCTCGACCTCCAGCCCTTTTCTGAGACTATCGCGGCACATTTGTTAAGCGACAGAGGCAGCGACATGTCAAGAAACCACTTGGCCTTTGGTGGCTTGGGGTTGAGATAAAGAGCAATACTCACTGGCAATATAGACAGAAACAGTTTGCACTGGGATTTTATGCACTTATGTGAACAAGGGAAGCTTTAAATCAGCTCCAGTGATTATTGGACGTATCTATTAATGAACAATGACAATATTTTCAGTAGTTCATTGAAAATATTAAGTTTATCAATTTAAAACGTATTCGTTCATTGGTCTTAGCTCATTAGCAGACATGAGCTGTAGAACTATAGAAGATGTGATGACCTCAAACTAAAGGCCGCCAAACTGACCAAAACTGAGCAAAATTCAACTTCCACAAGCTAAATGATTATACATATATATATATATATATATATATACACACACACACACACACACACACACATTAGAGTCTTGGCTACAATATGCACTAATCTGTTTGAAAATACCCCAAACACGACTCCCAAGAAATTATAAAATATGATATGCAAACTAGTCCAGATGTGGAAATATGTACTTCTATGCACAGCGCCGTCTCGGCTTGGGTGTCACTGCCATTTCCTTTGGGGGCCTGTGTGGGTCTTGTGGTCGGGGGCTGTCTTGTGATCACTGGCTTATGTAGCGGATTCTCTCCCTTTGACTGATATTTCCCAAACAATATTTCTCCTCTTGTCTGCCCTCTCTGCCCCCCCCCCCCCCCCCCCTGCCTTTTTAATGTAGAAAGTGTGACCACCCGTGAGACATCGAGGCAACATTCCAGAATTAATAAGTCATTTTGGGAAAAGGGTTAAACGCAATAAAAGCTTCCTCACGCTCTGGGTTTTTGGTCCCCGGGTCCTTGTCTTGTGTGGACAGAGGAAAAAGTGTAAACTTTAGTGTAAAGTGCAAACTTCTTGATGACTATTTTGTGTTGGTCCATTACATAAAGCCCCAACGAAATAAATGTGAGGTTTGGGGTTCCACCATGATAAAATGCAGAAAAGTCCAAGGGGAGTGAATACTTATGCAAGGCACTCTCTGTATATTTGAGAAGGATTTATCTGAGCAAGGATTTACATTTTTAGAAAGGAACAGCCATGCAAAGTCGCTAAATAAAACATGACATTCACCCTGAAATTGAACTTTTTTCAACACTTTTTTCAAGCGTTTGTTTCAGGAACAGCAACTAATGAAGCTTTTGCATCTCAAAATGCTGTTCATTTCACATATTCAGGATACACTCTCTTATTACCATGAATTCTCCCCTTTGAATCATCTCTTTTGTAATAATCACTGTGAAGCTTTTACATGAACCAGAGGAAGTCAGTGAAGCAACACACAGATGACACATCCCATCCATCTCCATAACTTGAGTGAATATTGGAAGCTGTGATTTGTGGGCCTCTCGCACCTCATTCCTTTCTGTGACAGATGTAAATGGATGTTTCAGCAGTTGGCTCTAATGCATTTTTAAACAGGCACAGCAGCAGAGTGCAAATGGAAGTGTTTGTTTACCCACTTTTAGCAGAGCTGTAGCTCCGGCTACTCAAGTGTAAATAAAGAGGCTGTCAGTTGCCGCTCTCGCTCCCGTCTCACGGTCGCTGACTGTTGCCTCGGCCTGTTCCCACGTTAAGCACAGTGCTCTCGCTTCAGCGAACTAGTAGATACCAACTGTCTAGAGCGGCCGTCCTGGTGATGGTAGAGCTCTCGCTACCACGGACTGTTCGCCCGGACTGCTGCCACACTAGTAGGGTGATTTCAAGATTAGTGAGTGTCCTGGTGAAAGTGCTCTTGCTCCCCTCTCATTATTGCGGACCATTTTCTTACCTTATCCCTGCGTCAGCACTATCTATAGGGGCCATGCTGGTGACGGCAGAGCTCTCGCTCCCCTGTCACCATCCTCGACTGCGTCTCTCGACTACTTCTCAGCCGTAGAGTTTAGTGGAGCCTGCTCAGATTGACACTTTAACTAAGGGGACTGAATTCCCCCAGTACCATGAATATGCTTCATTTTTCCTGCTGTGAGGCTTCCCACCAGGAGGACGATGGCCATGACTTGCCTCACGTCGTACGGTCCGCTTGGCCTGCTACGGACACCTGATGGGTGATGCCAACTTCCTCCCATTGGGGCCGCTGAATCCAACCCATCCCACCCGCTTCAAACACTGGTCAAGAGAAGGCCCCCACCACCCCACAAGAACGCTAGGAGCAGTGGGCTGCCTCCGAGAGTAGATCTGCTGACAGTTAGCTTCTCCTTACCCTCCCCCCTAAAGCGGGGAACTGCATCTTCTGAGCCACAGTGGACCTGGTGTCCAGAGTAGGACACAGTCTTTGTGGCAGCATCAACCAATCTCTTTCCCCGTTCCTTAGCTCAGAATTCTTCGGAGGAGGCCGTTCACAGCTGGTTGGAGTCGGTCCTTCGCATGGCACTGGCACGCCTGCAGTTGAATGTATGGCCGCTTGAACCTCCACCTGCTGGTACCGTTTGTGGCTCCCACTCCCGCTGTCTTTTAATTACACCTTCGGAGGAAACTGCAAACATGCTAGAGAGACACCAGGACTCTCTCCGGTCTCCCATTGGATGGCAAAACCGTTGCGGCCAAATTTGGCCTTGCCTATGTCACTGCCCCTGGCGGCCAGTAGGGATGAAATAGAACAGAAGTTATGTGTTTAACTACAGTTCTATGTATTCTGGATGACCTCCATAGTTCTGGGTCACTCAGAATCCTGTGAACTCACCAGTGTCACAGGAGAACAAGTATTAAGACCCAAATGTAACTACAGGGGCCAGTATCGGGCTACCAAATGTATTCGCTGCCCCAAAAAGATAATTCAACCCGTGAGTCGACGTCAAAGGCAAGTGGAGTACCGGAACTCTACAGGCGGAGAAAGACAAAGTCAGTAACGCACAAGGTCAGGCAGCGGACCGACCGGGGAAGAAGACCAAACACACAACCCCGACAAAGCCTGCAGGGCCGGGGTTGATATACAGCCATTGACGGGTCCCCATTGGCCTCAGCTGTGTACTGCCAGGGGGTGTGGCAATGGGTGGCGTCTGGAGGTGGGACCAAGAACACACCCACAACAAGCACATGGCAAAACAAGGGGGATGACAGACACATGGGGGAAAAGCCGAGGCAAAAGACAGAGATCCTGACAGAACAGAACTGATCTCAGGGCGACACCCGAACTCATAGACTGTCAAGGTTCATGTTATACAATATATAACAACCAGACGGAAGATATCCAGTGTAAAACACGACCTCTGGCAGGCATCCAGCACTGATAGAACCGTAGTTAATTACCTCACTTTTGTTTTAAAGGTTGATAGTTATTTGTCAAGCAATACCTATAGTCTATGGTTCTGAACCAAAGCGGAAGGGAGAAGTTAACGTCCCCCAGGGTGCATCTGAATTTAAAAAACATTGAATCAGTTACCTTTAAATTCGGTTTTTGAGTCCTGGATCAACTTTTTGCGGGAAAAATGAGCTTCTTACTTGTTTCTGGCAAAATCTCTACTTGGACTTTACATGAGTCTCCGTGTGCAGTTCATGAGGATTTCACTGCTCTTAAAGATATTTGTTTGTTGTAAAGTTGATAAATGTAAATGTATTTAATTGTCTTTCATTTGGATGTTTACTTGGTTTGTTAAGCTGAATATTTATATTATTTCATGATGAATGTACTTTTTGTGGGGGTTTTCCCCTGTGTGTCCCGGGACATGATGTAACTATTGTTAGCAGACCTGTTTTTTCTCTGTAAGGTTTTTACTGGATTCTCTTTGATTTTAACAGGTTTTGCAGGGTGACTTTCACTCATCCAAAAACATCTCATCTCGTATCATTTCCATTTGCTTTATTGGATTCAATATTAAATTAAAGGGATATTTCACCCACTAATTACTTGAGCAACCGAATGCTAATGTGGCCACGTGACCTGTGTACACTATAATATGTATTTTAAAATGCACAAAATTCTCTACATGAATGTGTTCTATAACTGATATGAAAAGCGTATCTCACACTGTGGACAGTCTGTATTTGATCTGAAACAGAGCTTCCCTCGTGGACACTGATGGGATCCGTCATTGCTTTTTGTCATTGCAGGTACTCATCAGCACAACTATGACCATGTGGCTCTAGGTAGCCCTACACGCACACCTAAGAATGGTAAGATAAACTAGAATTCACTGCTGTGTTCAGAGATGAAAGCTGGACAAGAGCGTTAAGTTCAGTTTATTGGATGACATGGATGTGTGAAATGGCGCTTGACACTGTCCTCCTTTGAATTCGTCGTACCACAAATTCCATTCTCTCATTAGAAAATAAGACTTTTTGTTGAAAATTGAATTGCAGCAGTGTTACTTCCTTCTGTAAGCGGGATCAGACCGGAGTTGCTGGCTTTCTCTTTGTATGAAGGGAATACAATTGCCGTCGAGGTCGTTCAGTCCTCAGTGCTCATCACCGTCAATGGTTCCGTATTACTGATGTCATGCAGCTGTTAGTTTGAGCGCGCCTGAGGTCTGAGACTGGCAGATGTGAAGCGTAGAGGTTGAATAAGGATGCAAGGTGATGGCTGGAGAGATGAAAGGAAAGAAAAGACGCCATAAGCTGAATATACACAGCTTTCTGTAGTTATGGAATCACTCTGATCTTGGCATTTGATTTATATTCTGTTTGTTTCACCTCCAAATTAAAAAAAAGGACTTGCTTGCGCTCAGACATTCAGGGACTCAGCTTGAATGAATGGCCCCTGTTTGTGTGGTCCAAAAACACACACACACACAAGTGCGGCGAGACGGGACTGTGTAGGTTCTGTGGTCGTCATCATCAACGTGTTTCTAAAATCTTTTTTTTTCCACTTGGGTTGGTAGCTCACCGATCGTTGAGACGTGGTAAGTCGTACATACAACTAATGTAAAAGATCATTCATCTTATTCCAGCACACATTGTGTACTGCACCCCAAAACAACCCCTTTGTTTGTGGCTTCCTGTCTTATAATATAATCGCTGTGTTTTCAGACCTGATTTAAGTAGCTTTTGCTCATGATTCCTTGTTTTAAAAAGAAAGTAATGTTAATTTGTCATATGGGGAAAAAAATGGCCGAATCTTTGTCACCCATGAAAGTACATTTAGATTTTTATGTGAAAGATGTATGAAAATCTACTTTGTATTCTACTACAGTTTTCTTATTGCAAACAAATCCCAGAAAAAAGAACAAGCAGCTGACTAAACAAACGATAGTAAATGTGGGTCGGCGGTAGAGAAGAGCTCCTACTGACCGAGGCCGCCGACCGGCGCTCCACAGGTCTGCGCTTCGTGTCGGTTGACTCGGGACGCTGAAGACGTCCGGCTTTCAAATGGACTTTTTTCCATTAGACTTACCTAGCAGCTGTGTGTGTTAATAATGAAGTTATCTGGATCTGAAACTAGATCAGACCATATTGTTGTTTTTGTAATTACACATTTGACCCTATTGAGAATCTTACAATCGTTTATTGAGCTAAAGGACATTTCTAATGAAAACAGGAATAATTCAAACCTCATGCAGATATTGTGGTATTGAAAGAAGATACGTGGGTTGTCGAGGACAACAAAACCAAACTTTTAAAGGTTATTCCTCTAACAAAGGTCACTTTCCTTGATCGGCTAAAGAAGTAAACTCCTCTTGTCAGTCATGACAAACATTAACTGGTCGGAGCGACTCCACCAGAGCACAAGTCAACATTCCCACAGAAAGCAGAATGACAGAAGAGGTGTTTATGGGACTTATTGTGGGAGCGATAGGAACGCGCCCCCCAGTACCAGCTACCAGCAATATTTGTTACTGACTTCAGTGAATCGGCCATTTAGCTCTTTTCATTGTATTAGTTTGCAATAAGAAAATAAGTGCGAAACCCAAAGACTTCTTGAGTCAGGTCTGTGTGAACTGAAGCAGTGGAACGTGTGTCTGGTTGAGATAACAGCATGCCACAGTATGATGCCCTTACTGATGCAGCGCGGCAGACAGTCCAGTCGCTGAGGACCCCCAGCTGTCTCCTGCTTCCCTTCCCTGACCCTCCCTTAACGTTTCTCCCTTGTTTCATTCCTATATTCTTACTTAAATTATACTTCACTCTTCCTTTTTACGTCCATATTTTCTCCTCCTTCTCGTACTTCTCTCCGTCCAGTTACTAAACTCGTATCGCTCCATAGGAGGCCGGTGTGTTGCCACAATGTACAGTGCTGCTGTGTGTCAGACCCACAGAAGCGAGGACAAAATGAGAGAGGGGAATACTGGATGGACCAGAGAGAAGTGAGGAGCGGAGGAATGGCTGGCAGCCTGGTACGACTGATAAGATGGATGGAGCAGGGAAGGCAGCAGTGAATGAGCATGTCGCTGGATGTGAGAGATAAAGCAGAATAAAACAGGGCTTCGGTCCAGTCATCCCCGTGCATTCAACTGGCATCGTATCGCATCAGCTCACCGACGGACCATTGCACAGATCACGTCCCAGCAGCAGGGTCACCGGCTGTCTGCTGTGTCGTCCTGTTTTTGTCCTTTTTTGAACCACTGTTTCCTTCCGTCAAAACACAGCGTCACCTTTCACGTCTGTCCAACAACAACGTTTCATTTTGAATTTAGTTTTAGGGTAAAAGGATGTTTGTTCTTATACAAACGTTGGCAGGCTTCTCGTTTTTTACTTCTGCTTGTCAAAAAGACAAACGCATGTTCTCACTCTGAACTTGTTAAAACCAAACCTGAACCATGTTACTCCCTGCGAGTTAATATTGAAAATAAATTGTATTATAATTAAGGGGGTGCTTGCAAATGGGCAAAACTGGCACTGTGGATAATTAAAGTGTCATAGATGTAAGTGCAGAGTCACTGCCCAAACTACCGTGTCTGACAAGCTACGGGTGAGGCAAATCATTGTTATCTAATTAGAAATAAAATCTCATTCATGGTGACATATAACTCGTCCAAACAACTGGAACCGGAAACAGCTGGCCGGTCTAAAATAGTCCTTTTAAGTTCATTTTTGGGTTCTTCTGCTGCTTCACTTGAATGACACAATAACAACAGTTTCTCCATCCAAAACGTTTCCACGTATTCTGCTAATATGAGTTACATTGTTAGTGAGGAGAAAAGCCAGAAGACCAGGGAGACATTTCAGTGCTGCACAACCTGGACTGAGAAATCTGAACAGCGATGAATATTTCCTTTCATTCCAATAATAAACATTAATACTATAAGGATTCAACTTGTCGTGAGCCTAACATCCTTTTAGAAGATAAAGCAGTCATGTTTTATATCTCAGTGGGATTTGTTAAGTTGATTGAAATCATCTAAATGATCCATCATGGGAAATTCAAACAAGCCTTCTAAACAATGTTATGTTGCTCATGTGAATTTCTCCTCAGGTTGTTACAACACTAGAAACACGACGAGGACTAAACTCTTTAAACCTGAGTTCTCATTACATTCTGACCTCAGTATTTAAAATCATTTCTATCCCAGAAACTTTGTTTTACCTGAGATTTATTCAGATCTCTGCAGGAATTATTTTCCAGCACTAAAGCTCCAGCTGCGATTCGTACCCTCTCTACCTCAACAGGTGGTCTTCGATAGCGGAGAGGGGGGTGCTGGGTCAAGGGAAGCCAGCCTTCCCATTTTCTCTCTTCCCTCTTCTGTGTCTGTATGTGTATGTATGTGTCTCCAGAAAACAATCGGATAAGCGGCATCCTGACCTCACAGACGGAGCCCTACGACTTGTCTTTCTCACGCTCCTTCCAGAGCCTGTCACACCTGCCTCCCTCCTATGAGGCAGCCGTCAAAGCCGACCTCAACCGGTTCTCGTCTCTGAAGAAACTCAGTAGGTCCACGTTAACTGCACTGATGCAATATTAGGCTCCCTGCCCTGATGCCCTGATGCCCTGACGCCCTGCATGACAAACGCCCCGCATTGAGTCTGCTTTCCTGACTCCTGACTGAGACTCTCTGAGCGGCTCGGACGTGTCTCAGGTCTGAAAAGGATTTGCTAGCAGGACGATAAACAGTCCTCATGTACGTTCTTGGGTAGATTGAAGCAGTTCAATCAGTCAGTCAGGGGAAGGAGAGGGCCTAGAATCAGATTCAGGAAACACCTTCATGTCCAGGAACGATGACCATTGATGTCCCACCTTCTGTCCACCTAACGGTCCTCTCGGACTCTATAGGAACATTTAGCCGCTTCTGGCCCGGCTTGGTATTGATTTAGTGGTACTTTCAACCCATGATCTTATCAGAGTGAAACGCATATATTCCTTCAGGTTTGTGTAATTTCATCATGACTGCATGTCAATGCCGACATTGACATGCAGTCAAAATGAAGGAAGACGATCTACAACTTTCACTCGTAGCTGCCAGGCGCCATTTTGATCTAAATGTCAAAACCGGTTTGTACGATGCAGAGTTGTTATTGGTCCTCAGCCGCATTGGTAAAAAATACATTCAAACATTACCGTCATTTTGTGGGAACAATTAATATATCAGTTTAGGCAGCAAAATGAATCAAATCAACGAAATTGTCATAAACTCAATCCCAAAGAAGAGACAGCAAATAGCTAAACGGCAATGCAGTATCTTTTCGTTACTAAACTAAAGTCTGCAGAGGAGAAAAATGTTTAGCTTCTTGCAGCAAAGGCCTGTATACATCACAAGATACACACCATGGTAATATAGTGGATTAGTTTGCATTTCGCCCAAATCCTTAAAACTGTTTTGCTCGAGAAAGGAGCATTTATTTTTAATTATCTCTAATAATGAATCCATTTGCAGAAAGCAGCCATGGTTCGCTGCTGAGGGGGATTTTGGCTGAGTGTAATCTTGACCGGTGGCGTGAACGCTGCAGCACCCATTATTGAAAATGACAAGCTCAGTCATCCACTCATTTTTAGAGGTGGAGAGTTCTGCCTTACAGCCTTATTCCCTCCAAATAAATTTCACCTTGACTTTGTACGATGGTCAAACATTGATGATCGTGTTCAGAAAGAAATAATTTTTTTACGTATTCATAACAATGGAATTCTGAATATGCGTCACTGTGTGTGGTTTTGTACTCAACAGTGTTTGTGCATGTGTTTGTGTTGTTGCATGCACTCAATGTTACTTTCACTCCTACACACTATTGTCTCTGTAAATGTGCTGCTGTCTTTGGGATCTGCTTCTAAATGCATGTTGAATTTGTTGGTACAAAAGAATGTAACAATAAATCATTATCAAGAACGTTAAGACATGTCTGTTTGTGTGGGTTAGGGTTAGTGTACCAATAAGAGTTAAACAATAGAATGAGCTTTCTAGCATATAGATATGAAGTGTCTGTGTCCTTACGATATCATGTTTATAGACGTGACCTTTGAAAAGTTTGCCTCCACAGCAGGAGCCGCCTGTAGAATCCTAAATGTAGCCTGGATGTGTTGATGTGATGTGCCTAGCATGTAATACAATCCGACTGTTCCTCTGTCGCTCTGTTTTCTACTTCCCTTTGTGAGCCTGGGCAGGTGCAAGATGGGTCTGCCAACATTATTCTCTGCATTGTGCGCAATGTTCTCCAATCCCACTTTATCCAACTTCTCCCCTTGCATTCTAAATCCACCAGCGCTTTCTCTCGCTTTCACTCCCACAATCTCTTCTTCACGTCTTGCTTCTGTTTTTTATTCATATCACTCTGCAGCAGATAAAGAAGTCGACGACTACTACACTCGTAAGCGACACCTACCCGATCTAGCAGCAAGAGGAACTCTTCCGTTGCATGTTCTCAAAATTGGTCAAGACCAGGTGGGTAAATAAATGCTTCAGTTAGGTGTGTAAGCCTGAAAAAGTTCATGTTCTTTGCTTTTTACATTCACATTCATCATGTAGCTGACGCTTTTATCCAAAGCCATTTACAATAAGTGCATTCAATCAAGAGGGAGCCGAACCAAAACAGCAAGAATTAAGTTGCGTGCGTTTTCAGTTTGCTTTGGAAGCTCTCTGAGCTTTGTGCTTTCCAGACGTCAGTGGGGAGCCCATTCCTCCATTTTGGAAGGCAGGACAGCAAACATACTGTTTTTTTTTTGAGTGTCCCTATGAGGGACCAACAAGCAGGTGCAAAGCAGAGTGAGTGGGCAGGGGACGTAAGGTTTGACCATGTTCTGGATGGAGTTTGGACCTGATCTCTTTGCCGCACAGTGCGTGAGTACCAATGTTTTGAGGCGGTTGCGGGCAGCCACTGCAGCCAGTGAGGCGAGCGGAGGAGGCCCCTAGTGTGCCAGTGTGGGTGAATTTAGCTGCTACATTGGGGATGAGCTGCAGAGGTCCGATGGCTCCCTCCTAGTACTTCTGAATAACCCCGTATTGCTCTTTTTCTCAGCAGCCCTGGGAGCAGCAGCAGCAGCTCCAGAGTCAGCCCCCCCAGGCCTCCATCTCCCACGTCGCTCCCCAGTCACAACCCTCACAGCAACAGTCTCAGCAAAGGCAGAGGCCCCGTCGCGTGCAGAGGGCCATGTCTCAGGACCGCGTCCTGTCCCCACAACGAGCCCCTGAGCAGGATTACAGCATGTCTTCTAATGGTATGTCACCATACGGAGGGAGGATCCTCTCAGACGAACAGCTCCTGTCTGCTGAACGTCTTCGATCACAGGAGCGTCTTCTACCACAGGACCGCCACACCTCCCAAGATCGACTGTACACCAAGGACCGCATATACTCCAAGGACCGGCTCATATCACAGGATCATCTACACTCAAAAGACCGTCACTACTCTCAAGACCGCCTCTATTCACAAGACCGCCTCTACTCACAAGATCGTCTCCTATCCCAGGATCCTCTTCTCTCACCAGACAAGCTCATGATGTCGCTGAAGCGCGGCATGGTGAGCAGCATCTCTGGTGGGTTTCGTGGCAGCGATAAGTCAATATCACGCGCCATCTCGCACACAGACGTGTTCGTACCCACCACACCTCTCATGGATCGCTACAAGATGACCAAAATGCACTCCCACCCCAGTGCCTCTAACAATGGCGGAGGTAGCGGAGCACCGGAAGCAGGAACCACTGGGCACTCCAACACTTTAGGCATGAACCAGACAGCAACAAAGAGGCAAGCGTTTGCCTCGAGACGGACTCACACGATGGAACAGCTCCACTACGTTCCACCACACCACCAGCAACAGCAGCACCCTCAGCACTACCGCACAGGTAGTAAGACGGAGGTCACTGTGTAGGGGCAGCAAAAGGGGGTTTTGGTTGATAGAGGTAAGTGGGAACACTGGCCTTAGAGTAGGATCGTGGAATTATCAATGACGTTGACTGCTCCGGTTTAAAACTGCTCCGGTAGAGTCACAGATTCCAGAACCAAGAACATTCACTAGCTTACAGTGAGAACCACAAAGACGCACCACACTGTACACTGCAAACACCGGCCCAGTTAGATCTGAAGCCAGGGAGGGTCATAGATGAGGGGGCAGGGGGGGGGGTTCTGTTGTTATCCAGCTAGTCTATTTCAACACTGTCTTGATTACCCTATTCATCCATAGGCTACGCCCTAATCTTGTGTATGTTTTAGTGAGGAAACACTAACCGTGTCTGTTAAAGCTTTTACCGCCACACTTTGTCCAAAAAATCTCTCCTGTGACCTTTTCTGGCAAATCCTAATGGGCTTTTGCATGGTCAAATAAACGTGACTCCTCCGTGACTTCTGTTGTGCAACACAACGTTACCACCGAGATGAAGCCGGTTGACCCTGTAATAACTTTATAAATATATAAATACATGAATAAGAAAAGAACCATTTGTACACCCTGTCCTATGCATAGCTGTTGTGAATCTCAATGAGAAAACGTTAAATGGATGTTATTAGCACTTCTTTTTGGTGCCTCAGACAGATGTTCCATTTCTAAAAATCAATTGGGTTTTTTGGGGTTACAAAGCACAACCAATAGAAATGTTCTGTTCTGTTTATGGTTCCCTTTTGAATAGTGACCACTAGCTTGTTTTGTTCAATAGCAGTTTTTTTTGCTTCCAGTAGATTGTAAATAAGCTATTATAGAAGCAGTATTATGGACAAGTATATGCTGGATGGACTTTGTATTAGACTGTCTGTATCCATAGATTCTTATAAAACAACTATAAATCACTTTGTGAGTTCAGAATAGAAACCCACTTAACCCAGTATTTGACAGGATAAATGAATACTATACTGTGTCAAAACTATTTGTAGGAAGAGAAGCAAATGAATGTGTTGTTGATAGCACTGTTCCTATTTGGGTGTACACTGTGGTCCATTGACATCGAAGAAGTTTAACATGGAAATGATTCATGTAAATGAATTATAATGCCTGTTACAGTAGGGTCAAATAAACCAACCATATTTTTTTAAACATTACACATTGTTCCTTGAAAGATGTCTGTGTCTCTTTTTCGTTCAAAAGACTGATACACTACGATGTGTTGCTATAGTGACATTTAGGTTTTGAAGTGGCGGGTAAAATAAACCCACTTACCACTGTCCCATTGGTACAATAAAGACACACAAGCAACCTTGGTCGACAAAAATGGGACTTGTATACGTCATAGAAACATTTTTGTCATTGTTTTGAGTAACCAAAGTTAACTGTTGGTTGGATATAAGATCCAAAGCGTTAAAATAGACTGATTTGACACCTGCAGAAATATAAGCAGACAACGATGGGAGAGAAGAATCCCTAACGTGAATTATGTAATGAGAATGGACTATGGAGAGGAGGAGAGAGGAGATCAGGGCACCGTGGGAAGTCCAAAGGCACTGTACCGCTATCGCTACGTCACTAAGGGATGGTTCAGGGCTCATCTGAGCCAGCCCTAACAAAAAAAAGGAAAGTAGTGTTGGGGCCCGGATTGCATCGCCTCCTCATCATGCTTCTCTGCTAAGACACCAACACGTTATTATTGAGCAAACATCCTCAAATGTCCTAGGGGTAGCTACACACAGCTAACGTTACTATTTATTTACCCTCCATTTTTTCGGATTCGCAACTGCTTACAGGACGTCCGTGACGAGAGGGGCACCTGCTCAATCCCAGTAGGCGTATGCACCATGCCGTCACGCCATTTTTTTGCTAGATTTGAAACGTTTCAATTCTTTCTTTCTTTTTTATTTAGCGTTTGGCCACTTAATGCGGATCAGAATAACTTTGCCTGAATTTATGTGAATTTGCCAGGAATTCTAAGTGACAGATATGCTGCGCTATTGCAAATTCGCGTCACTCCAGTCTCATCACATCGGAGCATAATCTTTGCATGTAATCCTGTGGCGCGAATAATTCGCGTAGCAATTCTATGCAAAGATAACTCCATCCTGTGGGTCATTGCAATACCATATTTACCAAAACAATGCCTGTAAAATAATGTATTGTTGACATGTTGAGAGCCGTTGAGAGGCAATCACAATGAGCCAATCAGATTATCACTGCCTCTCATATTGGTCTGCCTCAGAAAGTTGTGTAATAACCGGTCCCCCCGCCACAGGACTTCACAGCCACAATTTTGAATGACAGTTTCACCATGTGTGCCACCAGTGTGGGGAAGAACTTCAGTTTGACAACTGAATTAATTTGTTTGATTTTCAGATATTCTTGAAATTAATCCAAAAACAAGAGTGCAAACGACAATTCTCAGAGCAACGGCACCTACAATTGCACTCCTCCACAATCACACAAGAAAAAAGCAGCATATGTTTTGGTTTCCAATTTACACTGATCCTCGAGCTCATCAGCATTTATATGAATATATGAGTCTGCAATCAAAAAGAATCTATAGATGGGAGAGTAGCTGATGCATGAGAGGTAAGATGGTTACAGTAGACACGTTGTTCTCCCCTACAGCTTGATGCTGCTTCCTCCTGGCGCCTTAAAACCAAACCAAATGTAAAGCGTTTATAATCACCCGCTGGGGGGGTCCAGTGCGGCCTGCCGGATGACTTTGCTATTGTGAGAATTACAGAAAGACATACATTGTATTTCTATAAAAGTAGCTGCTATTCCTAAAAAGTCCCTCTGTGAGTGAGTGCATGCGTTAGACCCAGAGGTGTCAAAAGTATTCACATTCATTACTCAAGTAGAGGTACAGATACTAGAAACGTCTCTCCGCCATGTTGGATGTTTTGAGGGGGTTAGTATTCTATTCTTACAAGTTAACATAGATTTCTCGTTAAAAACGCAATCATAACACGTTTATTTGACATGGTTAGACTTCACAAAGTGTGTTTACGGGTCGCAGGTCCCCGTTCACTTTGAACAGGGTGACGTCATCAGTTTATTTAGTATGTATCACTACGAATTTGTATCTTCAAGATTTTCGTATACATTTTTACGAACAGGTTTTGGAGATCAGGCTGCCAACGCAGTGCCGGCAGGTCCCCTGCTGTGTTGCTGACTGTGCCCCCCCCCCCCCCCCCCCATCCGCGCAGAACCCCCCTTATGAGTTTGGAGTTTGACTCCCCTCAGTTAACGGTATAACTAAGAGCCGTTTGTTCTCACGTCTTATGAGTATTTGAAACAAGACATTGGTTACAAACGTCCCATGGGACGTGACAAGTGATTTTATAAACTAAGATGTATGGTATATATTATAAAATAACACTTCTACCTGTAGAAATTCAAGTTAATTCTATTATTAATGACTCCTAAATGGCTGACCGGAACCTCTTGTTAGTGAGACACATGCTGACCATGAGCAAATTATCAATTGCTGGCTTGGAATTTCATTTTTTACATTACATGTCATTTAGCTGACGCTTTTATCCAAAGCGACTTACAAAAAGTGCATTTCAACCATAAGGTACAAACTCAGAAGAACAAGAAACAAGTGCAATTTCCTCAAATAAGCCAATTTACAACTTGCTGTAGATAAGAACCATTATAAGTCCAATGTAAGTGCTACAGTTAGTTAGTGTGTTAGTGGAGGTAGAGTCTGAAGAGGTGTGTCTTTAGTCTGAAGATGTGAAGGCTCTCTGTGGTCCTGATGTCTTCAGAGACCTCCTTCCACCATTTAGGAGCAGGACAGCAAAGAGTGGAGATCTAGTCGAGTGTTTTGCTCTCAGTGAGGAGGAACAAGCAGTTTATCACATGCAGAGCGGAGAGTGCGGGTCGGGATGTCGGGTTGGACCAGGTCCTGGATGTAAGCTGGACCCCATCCATTCACAGCACGGTACGTGAGCGCCAGTGTTTAGAACTGGATGAGCCACCGGTACCAGTGAAGAGAGCGGAGGAGTGGAGGAGTGTGGGAGAACTTAGGAAGGTTAAAGACCAGTGGAGCTGCTGCATTCTGGATGAGCTGCAGAGGTGGAATGGTGGTAGCAGGAGACCTGCAGGAGAGAGTTACAGTAGTCCAGGAGGGAGACGACAAGAGCCTGAATCAGTACCTGCGCTGCCTTCTGAGTGAGAAGAGGACGTATTGAACATGATTAGCTTTAACAGATTGAAAATTCAAAATGAATGAATACAATGAATGAGTACAACTTTACTAGTCAGAGAAGATCCCAGTCTGTTGGTACACAAGAACCAGCTTAATTGTGGATGCAAATAATCATTGGCAGAGTGAGACTAAGCCCCTGCCATGTACACAGTAGGTGCTTTTGCTGTGACTAGTTTCTGACAGCTGTCCAATCTCCCACCGGTTTATCTCCCTGCATGCAGGACCCAACCCCACTTATTTGGGATAATCCACAGATTGTAGGCAGCTAACAGGCATTTGTTTTACGACAGATGCTATATCCAGATAAACATTTAATTAGCAACTCATCAGCTCTGTCAAAGCTAATTACCCCAGTCTCGAACAAGAACTGCTGCTCTCACATTTGTTCTGCACAGCAGCCAACTGTCCTGGCTGCAGCGGGACATGAGGCGCCGGCTGCACAGAGAACAGGCCCTCATAGTGTCCCACAAATGAATGCTGACTTTGAGTCACAGCGGTGAACGGGTTGGACAGAAATACAGGCTGATACAACATTGGGCTATCTATTCCATGTTTGCGCCTGTTTTGACAATGACTGCCACTGAGGTGTCTGGGCAGCACATTGGGTTGTCACGACAGTACGTTTGTCAGTGCTCACAGGGATTGCCATCTGAATTTTTGGAGGCTTGGAGGACATATTGTTAGGCGGTCGAGTGATTTCTGGCTAGTAGAGTGCAAAAACAGCACTGCAGTGACTGCTATCAATGTAAGATTCACCTGGGAGGTAGAAAAAAGTCACATCAATTTGTTATAGCAGTTCATCTTCCAGCTATCCAGGTAGATAATCACTGTGTGGGTTTATTAAGTATCTAGAACAACTTGATGTGGTGGATTGCACATGAAGACACAACAAAAAGTGGGATTTCCAGGAATTATCTGCATGGCTATTAATTACTGTTAATTACTGCCATAATGTATGTACATTTGCCAACGCAGCGTTATCAGGAAGCCGTGATACTGCAGTTCATCGGGTAGTCAGCGCCTTTCTCCGCCCACTGTACTGCACATTCTGAGCATTTAAACACGCATTTGAATCTGCCTCCACTTTCGTCTTGACCTTCCTGTGAATGCAAGACACAAAAAAAACACTAGAACTGTAGTTTGTCTGTTATTAGTTGTTGTATTAGTATGTTAATAACTGCAGCATGAAGTATACACAATTTATAGACATTTAAGTAATTGAATTACTGTACATATAACATCCTGCCAAAATAAAGTTAAAGCCTGAGGGAACGGTCTTAATCCTTCCTTGATGAATTTATTACATGTCATGTCTTCATTTTCATGTTTGATTTTGAATTCATACAAACTGAGTTAAACATAATGTTGGAAAGTTCAAATGAACTGTGGTGATTAAGAAAGTAAAACTATTATCTAATAGATAATGATGATATTATGCATGTTATGTTATTTTTATATGAAAAGCCACATAAGGCTGGACCCCCCCCCCCGCAAGATTGGAAAGGCTGAGGTCCATCAGGACTAAGACCTCCCGCCACATGAACAGTTTCTTCCCGTCGGCAGTCGGGCTCATCAACAGAGCCGGTCCCCCACTGCCTGACTATAACACTCCACCGGTCACTCCCCCTCATACTGCACATGTCACTTTAACTGTAATTCATCACTTTGTCACTTGTTCTCTAGTGCACTTATGCTTAATATTTTTAAACTTTTTTAATATTTTGAATTTTTAACTCTAACTTTATTCCCTTGTTTTATACTAACCCTTAGCCTTATTCTACTAACTCATTGCATTAGCATTTCATTTTGCCTTATTTTATTACTTGTGCACTGCTGTCTTGTTGTCTATTGTTACACTGTCTACTGTCACGCACCATCCGCCAAGACAAATTCCTTGTAGGTTTGACATATTTTGGTAATAAATGTTTCCTGATCCTGATCCTGGAGAACAGAACCATTATTGATGGTCATATAAGACTGGACAAGGGGATGAAATAATATACTATTCATACCGTAATTCACTTTGTAATTGTATTGCTTCTGTTACTTTTTAAATTCTTCATCATTTTTAAACTGGAGCCAGTTGACTCTTTTTGCTTCTCGTCCCACGGTGATGGTGAGAGGAGCATTCCTTGAACGAGGCTTGTCATTGCTTTCTAGGAATAAAAGATTTGACCTGATAGTGGAGGTAAATGAAATAGTCATGGAGAGTTGCAGGGCCAGAATATGAGGCTGTGTCGGATTACTATGCTGGTGTAACATGAAAAGCCTGATTCATATGAGCTCTTCAAAGCAATTAATGACGGGTTAAGGCTGACTGCTGCAGATCTCTGAAAGAAACACGTGTGTTGGGCAATCCATTGGTCTTTTTCGTAGCTAATACAAGTGTGCAACTGAGCAGAGGATGCTGGAGTCGAATGGGTGGAGGAAATCTTTCAAAGGGTTCGTCCTCAGAATGAAAAGAAGGTACCTTTAATCGTCTGCTTGGGTGAGACGTCAGGGTGTTGCTAGGTTACGGGTCAGTGCCGAGAAGCTTATTATGTGAGTGCTGTAGAGATCCCCTGGTTCCTTAGCATGCAGAGAACTACTTTCAGCGAGATTAGATAATGTGATTCAGTATTTCCCATACCGTTGAGCAAGGGGGCGCCGCGTCTCCCCCAAGAACGTCTGCATCTTTTTTTTTTCACGTCAAAAATTTTCCACTCTTATCTAACGGGATTAATAATTACGCTTGCCATCCCTACAAATACAATGGATTATTGCTGAGACCGGCAGGTTCCCGTACTATAATGTAATATCAAGCCACACAGGTTTCCATGGATCACGGTTCCATCTGGACCCTGTTCCTGCCTCCTGCTGTGGCCCTGCTGACACCTGCTGCTGCCATCATCATCATCATCATTGTTATTTTAAATATTAATCACATTACTATTATTGTCATCATACACCAACATTACCCTTTGCTAAAGTCTTTGTGCTCCACAGGCTTCTGTGGATGTGGTGGTTCTATCTGATGGTGGTTCTATCGGATGGTGGTTCTATCGGATGGTGGTTCTATCGGATGGTGGTTCTATCGGATGGTGGTTCTATCGGATGGTGGTTCTATCTGATGGTGGTTCTATCGGATGGTGGTTCTATCGGATGGTGGTTCTATCGGATGGTGGTTCTATCTGATGGTGGTTCTATCGGATGGTGGTCCTGTCGTACACCTGGCTTACTACTCGCAATATTTTAATTATTTGTGTCATAGGAATTGAATGTATTGTACATCTTTTACATTGTTTGTGCATTGAGTTTTTCATGTGCTGATGTGAGGGTTTCGGGACAGAGGATGTCGCATGTGTACAGATTGTAAAACCTGCTGAGGCAAATTTGTAATTTCTGATTTTGGGCTTTACAAAATAAAATTAATTGAATAATGTTAGTCTGCCGCAAGCTGTAAGTGATAAGCTGTAGCAAGTTCTGTTGTAACATGCTAATCAAAAGTTAGTTTACATTGTTGATTTTCCTTGGCTGTTCCGCCCTGACACTTTTGGTTTTGGGGGATTGTGGGAAAACAGATGGCAGAAGTTAAATAAAACAGTTGCTTCTCACATCTCCTGTGTGTTCAAGAACACGACATGGTCTCAGAAGTGCTGTTCAACCAACTCAGGATTGAAGACCATCTACGTAGCCGACTCAATTGAGTGACGAGCAAAGCAGGGAAGGAGCTAGAGCTAACAGAATGGCTAACACACCGCTGCTAAGGTTAGCATACAGCCACCGGAGCCCTTTGATACGTTTTTTTTTTACTGATAACTGTCAAGAAGCCATCTTGTGTGTCTCTCAAACATTCCTTCGTCTGCAGATGAGGTTGGAGGGTTTTGGGGGGAAAGCGTCAAAGTTGAGCGTCATCCCTCGCTCTACACGTGTTGGCTTCTGTTCTGTTAAAAGTGAAGATCTTTCCTGGACCGGTCAGAAAAAAATCAGGTGTGCTAATTTTCCTTTTAATCCTGTGACCTGAGAGCAATACAAAGTTGGTAGCAGGATCACAAATATATGTAATTTCAGCAGATTAAATCAACAGCCTTTGGCGGATACAGAAGCTGCTTTGATTACATTTGTGAAGAATCAGACTTGAGTTGTAAATCCACCGACGTTATCATTTTAAACTGTAAATGGCCTGTAAGAACGCCAGTCATACGGCAACAGTATCTAACTACGGGAGTCAGAGCTTAATAACGCTTACGCTAATTTTGCAGTATATGATATAATTTGTGGTCCCACTCCTTTTCCATCATCGTCTGCCTCCTGATTATGTAGTTAGATCTGTAATAGCACAACGAAACACCAAGTTACTAATGTTTCATGTTACCACTGTCATTGGTCATTAACGTTATGTATGTATATATATATATGTTATGTATATATATACTAATGTTATGTTAACTTAAGTTATACTTAAAAGGTTTCTTTACCAATATTAGTAGGTTAATGTAATGAAACATCTGTTGTGTTAATAGTTCAATAGTATGAACACAAATCAATCCTGGAGACATATCGTCTGTTAAATTTAACTTTACCTTGGCTCGGAAAGATTAACTCAAGCTGTGACGTTCAGGAAGTGTCAATCATATCTTCACTCAAATAACTTAGACAATAAGCATTATTCATTTTTATAAGTTATATAATTTATATCGCCTTTAAAGGCATATTAATGTTTATGGATTGCGACTTATTGTATTCATTCACTTATCCAATACTTCATGAGAAATACTGTATTATGCTATTAAATTGCAGTAGTTTGCTGTTAGTTAAATGTCAGCATTAACTGTTAATTTAAAGGAAAGGGATGAACATTTGACTTTACGTTAGTAATTATGAAGTATCACTTAAATCACTTTGTAATACTTAACCCATTACAACATTGAAGCACCCCTTCTGCACGGCAGGCAAGAATACAATCTTTAATGATCATGTGTACACAAGCAGATTCTATTTCTACATAATGGCCTCACCATGCATCATTTCTTTCCTCCTCCTTCTTCCTCTTCTCCTCACCTCTGTCTCTCTGTCATTGTTAAGGCTCTCCAAAAAGTAGAAAAAGGAGACGCTGGGGAACGTGTGCTGAGACAGACAGAAAGAAGAAGAAAGACACAGCTGGCTTACTGTGGGCGTTTGGATACACTGTGGTGTTGCCTGGTTAAATCTGACTCACTACAGAGGGTGTGATTTCAAATGGGGAGGAGGAAAGGAGTGAAGTGGACGGAGAGGGAGAGACTAAGAGGACGCAGCACTGGGAGACTGGAAACGGGAGTTAGGGGACTGACTGCATGTGTCGAAAATGAACAAACTCTGGACGAACAGAGGGGATCAGGCAAACGAGTAGTAGCGGTGACCAAACGAACAACAGCGCTGAATGCCGTCGGCGCAAAACAAATCAATATAAACAAACAGCGAGCCTCTCGTCTGTCAGAAGCGAGGGAACCGTCATAACTATTCCATACATCCTTGGTCATTACCGTTAGCCAGGGTTGCTTTTAAATACAATGTGTCCGTTAGTAAGCAAGGAATGCTAATTACCATTAGCATTAGTTTTTGTTAGCTGCCGTGGTCGACCGTGCCTGCGTGACGTTATTTTTTTAATCAATGGCAGTGTCGATGCCAAGGCAGTGCCAGTGCATTCTCTGCCATTTTAAATGTCTAAAGTATTACACTGCATGCATTTCATTAAACGGCCTAATTTGTAATAATAATACATTTTATTTATAATGCACTCTTCATCAGCATATCTCAGAGTTCAACATAAATGGCAATAACATAGGTAATACATAAAATAATAATTCAAACTAGTAAAAAAATTAAGTAAAAGCTAGTAAAAACATGGAGCTTCATGTAGGGGACCCAGAAGAGCGAGGTGCTTGCAGATCTAAGGGTGCGGGTGGAGATTTGGGGAGTGAGTAGTTCTTGTAGATAGGGAGGTGCATGTCCATATATGCATTCATGAGTGAGTAGTAGAATTTTGTAGTCAGTCCGGAAAGAGACAGGAAGCCAGTGTAGTGAGTGTAGGACGGGTGTTATGTGTTCATATTTCCGGACTCCCATCAGGATCCTGTCAGCGCTGTTTTGGATGAATAGTCATTTCAGGATATTCTTCCCAGTGATTACAGTTAAAAGTGAATTACAGTAGTCCAGTCTTGAGGAGATACAGGCATGGACAAGCTTCTCTGCATCTGACAGGGTAAACGTGGGGCGGAGTTTGGAGATGTTTTTGGACAGGTATTTTACATAGTCATTAAAGGTCAGGTGAGGGTCAAACCTAACTCCCAGATTGGTAACTGTGGAGAGAGGTATGACCTGACTGTCAAAGGTGAGATGGATAATGGAGGATGACTGAACCTGGTGTGGAGTGCCAACAAGAAGGGCTTCGGTTTTGGATTAGCGGTTTAGCTAGAGAAAGTTGTCGTGCCTTTATCTCCCCAAGACAGGCGATGAGACATGACATGGCAGCAGAGGGGCTCGGGACAGTCTTGATGTAGAGCTGTGTGTCGTCAGCATAACAGTGAAAGGACCTTCCATGTTTGCTGATGACACGGCCAAGGGGGAGCATGTTGGTGATAAAGAAGTTGGGGCCAAGGACGGACCCTTGCGGAACACCACAGGAGACAGGGAGCAGTCTGGACTGCATCTTCCCAGTAAGACCTATTCAGTTCGGCCAGAAAAGTAGGACTGAAACCACTAAAGTCTGATTGTCCAATGGTGGTGTGGAGGCACTCTAGGAGGATAGTGTGATCCACTGTATCAAATGCAGCAGTCAGGTCCAGGAGGATGAGAATTGAGGGTGACCCAGCCTCAGCTGTCATCAGCAGGTCATTCGTCACCCTGAGCAAAGCTGTTTCCGTGCTGTGAGCTGAAAGGAATCCTGACTGAATTTTTTCAAACAAGTTGTTGTGCTTGAGGTAGCCCTAAAGTTGAGAACCTCATCTAGCACCTGGTACAGGAAGGGAAGGTTGGAGATCTGTATTGTGGTCTGTTGTTGGCTAGAACCTCCGGTCCAGGGTGGGCTTCTTGAGGAAAGGACGGATGACAGCAACTTTGAGAGCTCTGAAACACTGCTCAGGGATGCATTTTACAGTTCTACTAATTCATCCATTGATGCAGAGGCTGGGCAGGTGATGAGCTCGAGGTTCATAGTCATAGCAGCGGAGTCTATGCTTTTCCAGTTCCGAAAAGACATTTGGCGCTTAGGTCTAACAGTAGGCAGCATGAGAGTCATGGCCATTGAGACAACCTTGTGGTCGGACACACCAAGATCATAAACCTGTAGGTTACTGATGGGAGCCGAGTCAGTGATAACCAGATCCCGAATGTGCCCATTGGTGTGAGTAGAAACCTCAAGCAAAATGACAGGAGGGGTTGTTGACATTAATATTTAAATCACCAGAAAATGACAATATTAGTGGACATAGTGCAGAGTGAAGTAAGGAGATCACTTACCTCAGGTAGAAGAGATGGGTTTGGCTTTGGAGGACGGTATATGACAAGCACTGTCACGCAGTACGGAGATTTGCATTTGGAGGCCAGGTATTCCATAAAGGATCAGGCATTTGCAGAGGAGAACGTTTTAGTTCAACATGATGGCTGGTCCACCACCACGACCAGAGCTGCGGGCTTTCTCCATGTAGTTATAGCCAGGGGGACATGCCTCATTAAGCACAGAGTAGTCCCCTGGTTTTTGCCAGGTTTCTGTTAGGCACATGCAGTGGCGTTTGCCAACGACCACAGGGACAAGCACAGCTTCAGCCGGGGCAGCAATCCTAAATGAATCCGACTGTATTCCAACTGAGGGAAGTAGGAAAAGGTCACATTCCAACTCAAGGAGCAATGGCAATACGTAAAAACGGGGTTGAAAAAATAATAGCTATAAAAGCCATATAAATCACACAAGCACAAAGTGTCAAGAGGAGAGGCAGCCAACGTACCCTATTAGCCGGGTTGTCAGTCTGTTCATAATATTCTGCAGTGCCAAAGATGAAGAAGATTTTTCTATTGCCAAGTATTATTTTACACATACAGGAAATTGTTCTCTGATTTAACCCATCTCACACAGTGTGACCAGTGGGCTGTGAACGCGTCCAGGTTGGGTGTCTTGCTCAGTCGCACACACTCCAATTAATGCGCCACAGTCAACCCAAGATGGTGCCTTTCCTACAGTGGGTGAAAATGAAACTCTTAAAAATGTGATCTTTTTATCATGCCTTAGAAGTGGAGGTACTGGTTTGGATAGAATGTGTGAAATAGTTACATTGTATTGTCTCCTATTCCGGAACCAGCTGCAACTCACTGGATAATGCTAGAATTTCTCCACAAAAAAATACGTCTACAAACTAGTCATGGATGCTTTCAGTTTCATTTCATGAAAATATAGAATCACTGTATGGCAAAACCCAATATGTAAGCACCTCATGAGTAAGGCACAAGATCTTATGCTGGCACAGTTTGGGAATAAATCTGTGCTGAGAGGACCTACTTACCTTCACAACGTCATCGTCAACATCACTTTTGGTTCCATTTACGTGTCTCACTTTTCGCTATAGGTTGGTCCCTATTGAGTCAACATCAAATGCTTCAGTTTGGATTCTTGTATCCAAAAGGGATTAGGAAAAGTTCTTGTACAGATTTATATGCCTAAATATGACAATTCTGGTTTGTACAAATTCAATCAAACACACCAGCAGTGGTCCTTTAAAACAAGGCTAGAGAATATTGCTGTCCTGTCAATAGATCTCAGAGATTAAAGTAGCAGTTAACTCAGATATAATCTGGATTATTTTATATTCAATTGAGTTAATCCTGTATATGTGTGAGATTCACCAAAGTAATCATTTTTATTTTGGGATAGTACCAATTCTCTGAGAGGGATAGAATTATTGTTATTTTCAACCACAGCACAATAAATGTATGAGTCTGAAACTGGCACAATGTTTTCTCTTCATTCCACTACTGGAAACACAGCCAATCCTTTACTCCCTGTTACCCACCCACACGCCCAACTCACATCTGCTGCAGATCGGAACTCTAATGAGCGCATGTTTCCAGTTTCCAGAGGTTTTCTTGAGGCCACTGGTTTAACAGTAGACATAGAATCTTCCTATTTCCCATTTTTTGATTATGAAACAAAGTCATAACGTACAAGCATGTCCAAACTTTTGACCGGTACTCTACATGTGTCCTTTTACATGTCCCTTGAACATGTGCCTTGCAGGTCCGGCCAGTCCTAAAATGTCTGCATTCTGAAATGCAAGCTGTAAACAAGAAAGAAGGTTTTCTGTACATTTACAGTGTTTACGTCTTGTTTTATTTGCGATACAACTTTATCTAACAACAGCACACGAAAAGATGAGTAATAGTAATAGTAAGATTACACTGACTGCATTGAGTAAGGATGCATCTTAATTTATCTGGAAGACTGCATTATTTCTTGTTTCAAAAATTGCATTGTCTCCCTTTTGGAATATTTGGTCCAAAGTGAATTGAACCATTGACCCTGTTGGCACCATCAACACAACAACTCCTGCTAGATCTGCAGCAGCAAAGCCACCCCAGCTAAAGTCCACTTGGAATGATTTTCTTTGGTCTTTAGGTTGAAGGTCCATACATAGGTGGCCCCTCGCTGGCGGGTTTTATAGACAGGACACTGGTACGAATTCCTGATGTCCTGTTTGTCCACAGGAATAGCCTTGATGAAGATGACCGGCACGGTTGGAGAGAGCTCTTTCAGGCGGGCTTCAACAATCATGCCAGTCTGAAAGAAAAAGAAGGTTTGGAGAAGACAGGAGAGGGAAGGGGAAGGTAGGAAGGGTGTTTGGGGATGAGAAGCCGGTCAGCCACAGAGAGAAGTTAGAAATGAGTTTGGTGGGCATGTAGATCCTCATGCCGGCGCTACTTGCTGTTGACGTAAATATTCAACAATGTTCTTTGGTTGAAGAAAAAGTAGACTATCTTGGTTGGCGCAAACATTGTTAGACATCCAGTTTGCATGAAACAATATTGAGAACCACATGAAGTTGTGAAAGTCAGCAGAGTTTGAATCAAAGTCATGCTGCCCTGCCGTCTATAAACACAATGAAACAGAGCGGTCTGTCTCATTAATTAATCGTCCTTTTGTGCCTGACAAACATGCACAGTGACTCTCGGAAAGGAATGTGAATCCGGTTGACTTTGGAAAGGACAAAGCCCCATTTTCCTCTACATTCACTATAAAACTTTAAAGACCCCTTAAACGTTATGTCTGTGATGCTGCGTTCACAAGAAAAAAGGGAATTCTCGCCACTCGCACTCGAGCAAACCATTTGGAAATAACTGATATTCATTGTAAATTTGATTAACAACACTATATACACTCTGACATCTATATTACAGTTGTGTGATGTCACATTATACTGAGAAAATAATAAGAAAATAATTTATTGGTGACACCTCATGAACACACAAGTGTCCCCTGGATCCCCGTGTCTGCATTTCTACCATATTCATTCAGCACACAATGTCTGGACTGGACCCGTCTGGACCCGCGACCCTTAACCAATTGAGAATTGATAATTATTCAATTTTGACGGGATCGCTTCTATTTTGACTGCAGCAACTTTTGTAGACTTTACTGCACTTGTTCAGCGGTCCAAGAAACACACTGACCAATTACATGAGATGCAAACCACGTCACATAATGCTACTCTGGTAATACTAGTTAAATATCAAATATGTGTATTTTGGCAAGCATTGCTGCTGGATTGAGACGTTAACAGACGGAAGAGCAAGAAGAGTTAGATTAGTAAGTGAGTCAGAGAAGGCATCTCACATGCTGTTCTCCAAGAGAACACATGAAATGATGATTATGATGTCAACTGAGAAGAGAGTCGAGCTGAAACAACTGTTCATTCCGAGGTTCACCCTTAAAGGCCGAGCCAGTACCAGGTTCCAACCAAATGTTCTGTAATCATGAACAAGTTTAATAAGAACTGAATTTAAAGCTGCAGGACAGCTAAGTTAAATGTAACATTTGTAACACAGCAAAATGCTTTTCATATAATACAAAATGACTTTCTGTCTATGAAATGACAGTGAGTTGTTCATACAAATGTTAATACAACTTCAGTATAGATGGGACAAAATCAAAGCACAAGTAGGCCATTGGTCCAGACCCATGCACGGGAAAATTCCCTGGGCCTCGTTGAGTTTAGCTGTCTTTTGTGTGTGAAACCCCTCTAAATGCCACCTGTATTATTATAGACAATGTGGTTTATCATAAATCTTTGACTTGTATTGCTGCATAGGGCTATATCCTGAAGGAGGAGGAAGAGGAAGAGGGGGAGAAAGAAACAGAGAAACTCTCCAACTTAAACATTCAAGTGCACACTCACTCCCAATTAAGAAGTCTAAAGGGATGCTCCTTGAAAGATGGGTGCATATACAGTAGCTGTATGTATGCAGATAGATACAGCACTGGGAAGCTGGGAATGCACTGAATTCTGAGTGCAGAAAATGTAGCCACAAGGGGAATGTGGAGGCTCCTCAGGTGTCAAATATCAAAGTTTATTTACTTTACTCAGTTTAATGTGAGCTCACCTTGTGTACATAATTTAATCTGTCATCCATCATTGCAAGTAGTGTATAAAGGAGGACTTCTGGGTGAGCAGTATTTTATTTTCTTTCTTCCCTTAGATGTTACAATCAGCTATTGACCCCTGCTGTGACAGTCAGCTGAACAAAGTGATAGGGTAATAATAGATGTACCTGTGTGTCCCAGCGTGCACCCTCCATGTAGAGTCCGTGAATGTAGGCCCCTTCCCGGGGCGGTAAAGAGAAGTCCTCGCGGTTCTTCTTGGTGACATCACACTGCAGACACATCCTGTCTAGTGGCCACTCGTTCCTGTCATTCAAACACAGGCTGTGTCACACCAAGTTGTTTCTTTTCCATTTATACCCTCAAAGTTGTCATGTAAAACAACCCTACCTTCTAGCCATGGCCTGCATGATGGCTGTGAGGAAGGACTGTGGGTTGAAGAAGCCAGCCAGCCACACCACAGAAGGTAGGACAAAGTCCGTTGACCAGGCCTCCAGCTCCTTGATCCGGGCCAGCAGGTCAGTAAACCACAGGGCCATGCCAGACATGGAGGGGTAAGCCCGCTTCGTCCAACTCAACGGCACCATGTTGAGGAAGATAGCATTCTGAAGGCTCTCCATATCACTGGTCATGGTTAACTCTCCCTGAAGGGTGGGGGCCACAGGAAAAACTGATTTTGAACAACTGAAACCACCCATTTTTGTGGTTAAAATGCTATGATGGCCAGTCGGCAATTAATGGGCGGTCCATAGCACCGGGTCAATTGAGTTCACTACTACTTTCAGTTAATGCAGTGGTTCCCAAACCTTTTCTGTTGAGCCCCCATTTGAAGATATAGGAACAGGGTAGGCCCTGCACCCCAAATGGGTCATACCTTCTTTGTTGGGAATTAATTGTACTATAAACTAAAAAATATTTGTATTTGGTATTTTGTTTTTAAGTGCTGTATTTACGGGGATGTCAACCGGTCATTTCATGTTCAGCATTTAG
Organism: Gasterosteus aculeatus; assembly: GCF_964276395.1. Lineage (NCBI taxonomy): Eukaryota > Metazoa > Chordata > Actinopteri > Perciformes > Gasterosteidae > Gasterosteus > Gasterosteus aculeatus. The sequence goes on along the minus strand of NC_135692.1, from coordinate 1,150,766 downwards.
GCCGTCACCATCTTGGGTTTGGTCTGCAGCTATTTTTATAACCAGTGATCAGAAGTGACTGTATTTGGACTGTAGTAGATTGATGTAGAGAATATTATAAATGGCTCTTTTAGCATCACAAGCCCTTAATAAGCCCTAAGGAGTCGCCCCCTGATGATTAATAGAGAAAATATATTTTTAAGGCACTTCCTCATTTGCAGACTTTTGAAGCCTGCTGCTGACAGATGCTGCATCTTTTGTAAATCAAGTCCTTTATAGGAAGGAAACAAGAGTGGAATGCCTCACTTTCCGTTATCTCAAGAGGTAAACTTTGGATTTAAAACCACCAGACACAGGTGTCGAATTCACAAACAAGGGCTAGCTTAGCAGATAAACACGCTATAAGAGCAATGAGAGAACACTGGGGTCCTTTACCCACTGATACTGGAGCTGAAATATTGGTGTTATATATATATACGTGTGACAATCATAGAAATTCTTTATGATGCTGATAAGATACATGTACTCTTTCTGCATCTGTGTACAAAGAACCCTGATCCCGATCTCAGCATTCTTTAGCACCGTATGGCACTATTCTTCTGGACTAGTACTGTACTTTTATAGTACATCGATTTTTGTCTTAATGCAGCATTGGAAAAGGTCATTTTTTTAACAACTTGATTTACAGGTGGTGTATTCCAGACGTTCTCAACATATCAGAGGTGTCATGAGATGATGAAATGGGAAGGAACAAAGACTTCTATTTGGCGGAGTAGTAGTGGATTCTTTGCCTCCTCACCTTGAGTCCCAGACTGAGTTCGCAGAGCGAGCGTCTGATCTCTTGTGTAAGGAGATTCATGCGCTCGCACTCCTGCAGCGCCACCACCTGGTAGGGAGTCCTCTCTTCTGCCTTCTCCAGCAGCTCAGCCATGTTGAAGTCCTCTGGGAGCTTCTCCAGTATATCCTCCAGCACTGCACGCACCTTGATGTGTCAATGAGTAAGTGAATTAGTCAGAACAATATAGTTTTGTCCATCTTAGTTACAATAAAAGAGGACAAGAAGTAAAAGAGATGAGAGACTGGGGCGTTTGTCAGATAAACACAGTAGTGCAAACCATCACAGCCTGAGAAAATGTTACGGTTTGAAAGATCGTTTCATAAATATTCATGAGGATATATTTTAAAAGACAGCTGTTTGCTTTCAATAGCAGTCTAATTCCTCCGGAAAATCAATGCTGACATCATATTGTTGAGGGTAAGTGATGAAAGCTAATGCCTGTGTCAACACTTTTCCAAAGCAACAAGCATGGCAGTCAGTGAATTAGGTGCCCAGCAAACAATATGAGGTCATCATAGCTATGGAGTTCAAATATCTGATGTGTCGTTTGCAGCCGGTGAACACGCTGAATACTGAGTGAGCTTTGTTGGTAAGCCGTGCATTGGTTGTCATCTGTTAAGACAAGAGCATCCAGCCTTCTTAGCCAGTAAGGTCAAACATCAGAACCACAAGTTGACACACCCACAAAGACAGGTGGGATGTCGGTCACTAGACTAGAGTGGTGGACGTTTAGTAAATCAGGCTCATTTTCAAGAGGATTTTTAAGTTGAAGTCTGACCAAACCTACCAGGGAATTGTGAAACGCCTTCTTAGAGTCGATCAAACTAACTGAAGCAGCGTTCAGCTTAAGTCTTGCTTAACCCTCTATGGCAATGGCTCCCAACATTTTTCTGTCAGGGCCCCTTTGAGGATATAGGGACACCAAGAACTCTGGGGGTCATCCAGGATTCATAGAACCGTAGTTACATACATAACTATTTTTCTATTTCATCCTTACTAACGACAGAGGGAATGCTTCACACTGGATGACTTATATCAACAGTGACAAAGAATAAGAAGTACCTATCTCGTACTTTGGCCAAAAAAACCCTCCCAAGTGGGTGAGGGGTAGCAACGTCCATTACATTACATTACATGTCATTTAGCTGACGCTTTTATCCAAAGCGACTTACAATAAGTGCATTTCAACCGTAAAGATACAAACTCAGAAGAAGAAAGTGCAATTTGTTCAAATAAGCCGATTTACAACTTGCTATAGATTATTAGTACAATTTAAGTGCAACACCAGTTCCAGTCTGAAGAGGTGTGTCTTTAGTCCGAAGATGTGAAGGCTCTCTGTGATCCTGATGTCTTCAGAGACCTCCTTCCACCATTTAGGAGAAGGACAGCAAAGAGTGGAGATCTAGTCGAGTGTTTTGCTCTCAGTGAGGAGGAACAAGCAGTTTGGCAGAGCGGAGTTGGGATGTAGGGTTTGACCATGTCTTCGATATGACAGTTTACACACACGTGTGCAATCCTCTTTGTTTACCCATCCATGGTTTCACTAGTTATACCATTTTTAACATCATATTGCAATGCTCAGAGCCATGACCTCTCCCAGTAAGTGGAAAGCTGACTGACTGAAAGTGATTACATAGGTGTTCGCAATCATCTACAGGTGTAATGTTTGGCTGTCCACATGCTTTAGAACATGTAGTGTAGAATAAATAATAACCTTTTCCTCACGTGTGGGGGCGCCCCCCTCACCGACTCCTCCGTCTCTGGGCTGCATCTCCAGCACTGTGCGAAAGAGCTGCTCAGAGGTCTGTGTGAGGAAGCCAATCTCAGCATTGGGATGAAGGCCGTACAGGTGGGGTGACTCGGCAGGAAGGCTTTGATCAATGTACTGGAGCAGAAGAACATCAGAGATGGGAACTGTGTAAAACCTTTGTGTCATCACAAATCCCAACCCCCATTCATGGAAGGAATTTCTGCCCCGCATCAAATGCAGGATTTACCAATATGAAGTCAATTAAGTATTAAGTATAAGTATTTACTTTTTCATTAGAGAAATGTAAATCGACATTTCACATAAACAGGGATAACATTCAAAAATGTGGCTTTAAGATTATTATGCACGGACACTTTGTTGGGTACAACTGTTCAATTAACAAAAATGGCTAATCAGCCAATCACAAGGACTCAATGCATTTAATGCACATGTAGACGTGGGCAAGACAACTTCTTGCAAAGTTCAAAGCCAGCGTCAGAAGGGGGAGAAGGAGATTTAAGTGACCCTGAACTCGGCATAGTTGTTGGTACAAGACCGGCTGATGCGAGTATATCACAAACTGGGATTTCCATGCACATCTCTAGGGTTCACAGAGAATGGTCCAAAAAGAGAAAATATCCAGTGATTGGTGTGGACGAAAATGTAAGACGTCAGACTGGTTTGAGATGATGGAAAAGCAACGGAAAGTCAAATAACCACTCGTTACAACAAAGGAATGCATGATACCATCTCTGAATGCACATCACCTGATACCTTGAAGAACAGACTAGCAGACCCTCGCAGACAGCCCTGTTCATAGGCCAAATCTTTTTGATGAATAACTTTGACAAAAGAAACACTCAGATTTAAAACTGAAATGACCCCTTCATTCGTTGTTGACTTATATACGTAGTTATTCCCATTATACATATTATCTGAATGAAAGTCAGCAGAAGACCACAGCAGGTGCCAAGAACAGGAAACTTCGGCCATAATGTACGTGCATTTGCAAACGTAACGTTGTCAGCGCCACAGCCAACCCGCAGAAAGCGCACGCTGTGATACTTCAGTTTACGACCTGCAGCTCATCGGGCAAGCAGCGCCTTTTCTCGCCCACTACACTACTACAATATACCACTATACTGGTATGCCACCAAGAATGAGGGCGGTTCTGAAGTCAAAAGGGCTTCCAACCGTTTACTAGCAAGGTGGCAATTACTGCCGGACAAACATGTTTCACTTTCTTCTAATGTTCTGCTGACAAAGGACTGGAAGAAGAATGGAACCATATAAACGAGATATTTCTGGATGAGTTTCAAACACCAGATCATTGATGGACTGTTAATAACCATAAAAGGGAAACATTTTCCATCTGCTGGTTCATAATGAGTATCAACATGCTTTCAAGTTCATAGAGATGAAAGTGGAAGCAGAAGTGAAAAAGGCTCCTCTTTGTGGGAAACCTACACCGTATAGCAAGCTTCCTTTAATCATAATATCCGGATTATATTGGCAGAAAACACTTTGTTGTTTGAACCTTTTTCAGGTTATTTGATCTCTTCTGTACTTGCTGTCTATCTTTTGCAGATTGTATACACCTGTATTTTTTGGAAAGAGGAGTAAAACTGCTGATTCACCTTCCTACTGTGCCTCTCCCCAAAATCTCAACTTGTATTTATACTGTAAGTTTGCTCAGATGGTTTATGGGAGGCAATGGCCTGGCAGACAGCCCTGTTCATAGGCCAAATCTTTTTTATGAATAACTTTGACAAAAGAAACACTCCAGATTTAAAACCGAAATCACCTCAAAGCGCTTGACCTAGGCTTCTTTATTTGTTGTTGACTTATATACGTAGTTATTCTCATTATACATATTATCTGAATGAATGTTGACAGAACAACCTTCCTCATTTCTGAATACATCCATTCAGTATGTCTGTGTTTAATGATCCATAACAACATACAACAAACATTGAGGGTGAATCAATGACCTGATAATACATGAAAGTATGGCCAGGCCTGGGAAACTAACCTGATGACAATTTTAATTTGAAGCTTTTCAATGTTTAACCACCAGGCCAGCTGGGTTTGCCTTACCTGGTGGTAGCCGTTGTAGTCCATGTTTCCAGGTAAAGGGAAGCCAGGTGCCAGGTGCAGCTCTCCCTCCATCATCTCACACCTGATAAATTCCTCCAGATAGGTCCGACACAAACGGCGGTCCCAGCCGTCCGTAATGTGACCCCCGTACATAATCTCGCCAAACAAGTAGCGCAGGTCATCGTATGGCACCTGGAAATCAGAACGGGGTTTCTGCTTTGCAAGAAAGTGGCTTGTGGTGTTTCCATTTAAGATTTAAGAATGTTGATCCTTATAATCTACTGCCCAGAAGTAAAGGAAAAACAGTCTACCTTACCTTAGTATTGGCCTCCAAGTAATTGTAGAGGACATTGATGGAAATGATGAGGTCTCCAGTGTTAAAAGGGTAAGATCTGTTCCAGCCCTGAGGACCAAACTTCCTTCTCTCTGCCACCACCGCGTGGAAGTAGCACAGGGCAAACAAGATGCTCTTAAACTCATTCTCCCGCGCACACATCTCCAGTGTGTCCTGGAACACGAAAGATAAAGAGCCTTCTGAAGTGTACAACTGCATTAAGGAGCTGTTACAGGTTAAACGTTGTGGCAGGCAAACCAGTGAACGTTTTTATTTTGCCTAATCCCCAGTTCTGCAACACACTGACAGACACTACGATGGCTATAAGCCGGAAAACAAGATTCCCTTTTAATTGTCAGAAGATGTCAGGTGCCGTCAGTTTCTGTCTCCTTGGCTCAACATTCCAGAAAAAGAAATGTAAATGGCAACTGTTAAATAAGCAGGCCAGTAACTCCTATGGTAATACAATATCCTAAATTATTCTAGCATTTATCATAAGTGCCATGGTAAATACCCTCTCAGTATCGTTGGGGGGGGCTGACTCCTATGATGCACACAAAAGTCCAGTGAAGTCGGACTACTACACCTCCCCCCCCCCACACACACACACAGATTTAGTTAGTATTCTCCTCGGTACTCTAATGCTCAACCCAGCTGAAATGCATAGCCTCCCTACCCTACTCCTTTGGACCGAAGACAAAAGGCATCCAGTGAGACTGTAGAGACAAGGACACACACACATGTATGTGCATGTGCTGAAAAACCCACCTCAAAATCCCTCAAGAGTGGGAAAGATGAAAATCGCGATACGCATGAGTCTGCCACTCAGTTTTTTGAAAATCCTTTAAAGCTTTTTTTGTTGTAGAAATGTTTCTTTAATAAAAACATTGTGCCAGACTTTAACTTTATCTCTCCCAGACTCCGTTGTAGATATTCTCGGGGTAAAAATGCGCAGTACAGCTGTTTGCTCTCAGTGAAAAGGCCAAGAGGAAAGTTGTGGTTTCTATGGCTTAGCGCTGCCTTTAGCCGTGCAGAGTAAGATGCATTGGCAGCGAACCTCTGAGGTAATGGTCAGGCTTGGATAGAGAGAAGAACTAGACTTAACACTTTCTCCAATAACAGAACCAAAAAGTGTCAAACAGACTTTGTTGTGATCTCAACCCCATGTAAGCTATCAACATCTCCCTGCACAACGCAACCATGCACAGGTATGATGACCTTCACATCACTCCTCTGGGGGCCACAGGCAATTCCACAGTGAGTGAAAGGTGACTCTCCCATCTGCTCGCTCCTACATTTCTTGAAATTGGCTACTTGATGAGAAATCTGAAGTAAAAATTGCCACAAGTTGCTTCAACTGCCACTCATGACAAAAATGAAAATAAGTCCTTGAAGTATTCAAAGTCGTCTCATACTGAAGATTTATCAAATGTGCACTGTAAGTGCTAATGGAATCAGTGAGCATCAGTTGTGACCTTGTGCTACTCTAGTGGGTGTAACTTAACAGTCCATTTAATACAATTATTGCAGATTTTAGTACTATCCCTCCAGAGAGGTCTATCAGATACAACTGGAGATTAAGACTGAATAGATTTAAAAAGGACATATTCATGTGTGGGAAGTCATAATATAATTGGGGGACCTTTACAATCAAATAGCCACTTTTAGACTGGTGTATAGGTACCTAGTATAATTTGGAATTGGAATGTAGTTATGAATCACTTGTCAGTAGCATGTTAAAGTTGTATCCCTCTGAGGTGGGGCTATTTTTAAAGCTATTTATAAATGTCTTTGGCCATTGGGTACATGGTTCTAATTGTTTCCTTTATCACTGTGTTACCTGGGTAAAGTTGTCCAGGGCCTTGTGCAGGTTGGCATGCATGCCAGTAGGCGGTTCATTGGTGATCTTGATGGAGTTCTCCAGAATGCCCTGCGGTATGATGTGGCCCTCGGGGGTGGAGGAGGGTTCTGCGCTGACAAACACCCTGAAGTTATCGTGGCTTCCTTCTGCGTGATGCTCAAGAAGTTTCTCTAATGAACCCAGCCAGCGAGCCACCAAGTGGATATTCTACAGGAAGCAGGATCAACAAGTAAGGGTTAAGTAGGAAAATGGCACATTATCAGTAGGCAACAGGCTAGTCGTGAGGCAAAATTAATTTCCCTAATCTACTACCAGATAAAGTTTTGTGTTTGATATCTGTGAAAGTCTGAGCTTCACTGGATAACACATACACAATAGCTTAATAGGACATTTAATGCTGGAATTGTCCATATTGTTGAAATCGTGAAATGACAACTAGCCAAAAGGAGCAATTAAAATGTTGCATAGTCTTCTTTCTCTTCCGTGACTTTGATGTGGAACCAAATTAAATGGTACATAGCACTTGAAACATAAGCGTCCGTTCGCCGACGTTACTTCAGCTTTTCTGTCCATTCATCTCTCAGTGCTTTGTGAGCCGTGGAGCGGACTAGTACTACCTCACAAGCTTGGATGAGCTCAATTTTCCATCTTAACTGTCCTTACACTTACAGGATGTCCTGTGAATGATAGGGAGTCAGCCCCCATCCCACACACACACACACACACACACACAGATCTCAACATGCAGCAGTGCCCATTCCCTAAATCTAATTACAGCACTAATAACTCAAGTCATTAATTCCTAAGCCTCTTTACTTTCTCATTTCCCTTTGCTCTCCATATTTAATCTTTAAGCTGGTCTTCTTTCCAAATGACGGGACATGTCAGGGAGAGAAACGTCAATTTTCGGGAGAGTTGTTGAAAAAAATGAAAGAGAAAAGTTGTTCACTCTTTGAGAGACGTTTGGGGGGAGCATGAAGCTGAGAAAAGGATGACTTAGTTTCCCTTGAAGCTTTAGAGACAAGTGGATGGAATACAAATTAAAAGTCTCAATTGAAGAGGGTTTCATCAAGCCAGTGAAGCCAAATCCAGGTCAAAAGTTTGGTTTATTTAAAAAACAAATTTTAGTCTCAAACAAAATACGAAAAATACGACAATGTATTCAAAATAAAAATAAGCGTATGAAAAGTATTTTGAATATAGTTTTGACTAGGTAAAGATTGAAAAGTATTTTATTAAATAAATAAGTCAAAACTATATTTAACCCGAAAACATTGTTGTATTTTGTTATTTTGTTCAAGAATTTGTTTTTCAAATGATGACAAAACCTTTAACCTGGATTTGGCTCCATAGTGCAAGCCTTCCTCTTGGCAAATCAATACTTAATTATAATATCAGGATCAGGATCAGGAAACATTTATTTGCCAAAATATGTCAAACATACAAGGAATTTGTCTTGGCGGTTAGTGCGCAACAGTAGACAGACAAGACAACAGTGCACAAGTAATAAAATAAAGTAGAATGAAATGCTAATGCAATGGGTTAGTAGAATAAGGCTAAGGCTATGGGTTGGTATAAAACAAGGGAATAAAGTTAAAAATTTTAAAGTTAAATATTAAAAAGTTAAAAAGAAAAATATTAAGCATAAAGTGCACTAACGAACAAGTAACAGACAAGTGACAAAGTGACGATAATTATAATATATATAACATAATTATTATATTAATTAATTAAGAGAGCCAACAGAGAAAGTCTGAGACTACCGCGAAACATGTGACCGTAATCACACTTTTTAAGTCAGTCTCGTCGACAACAGCCTTCCAGCCCCTCTGATGTCATGCACATCAATATGAAAACAAGCACAGCACTGAGGACAGCTCCACAGCTGGGAGGGAGGCCATGCAGGGGAGGAGCAGTCAGACTCTAGACTGATACGGGAAGCACACAGGACTCAGTGTGAGTCTGAGGGCCTAATGTTATGACACTCAAACGCACACTTGTTTGAAAGGATCCTGATGCCAATAATTGTGATGTAGCGAGGAGTTTAACAACTGCAGGAATGGAGTGTGAACGCTGAGTCAGAGATGCAACATCATCTTAGATTTCTTCCAGTAACTGTAATACTGCTTTATCAGTAAATCGTAATGATTTCCTGTTCACTCAACTGAAAGGGTGTGATCCTTGTGGCAAAAGGCTTTCAGCTTGTCACATGGGCCTATGTGGCCGTCCGGCTCTGATGAAAGTCATTTCACCAGGAGGCATATGAGGAAACCTGCATTCTGGTTTACACCTACATTTAAGAGGTGGACAATTTCCACAGCATAACAGAGGCATGTTTCCACGGGCGGTTTCTGTTCATACCGCAGAATACATAATTAAGCGCACTTTACTTTACCCCATCCCCTCCCTCCTGTGAATGCCATGCCAATTTGCCATCTGCGCTTTTACCTCAGTGCAGCTTGTTTGTACGTACCTCGCCATGCTTTTACGTGCACATTGGGAAACAAATACGCCTGAAGTGGGCGCAAAAGCGATTTACAAAAATAATTCTGGCTTCTATGATTTCAACTCCATTACAAAGACCATCAGATTTTTCCTGAATAGGATATATTCTTTGTCTGCAAGACAAGTCACGCTAATTTCTTACAGGGCGGATGTGAGTATCTGTTGTGGCTTCTAACCAAACAAACATTCAGTTTTGCACGGTTGCAAGGTGGATAGATGCTATAATGAAAAGGTAAGGAGGCGAGGGAGGGGTGGTATGTCCGGTATGTGGAATGAAGAACATATAATATAACAATATGACACCCACCCTCCCTCATTTTTCTCTCCCTGCCTGGCCAGTACCATGGGGGTGGCTCAAGCGGGCAGACGAAGAGACAGCTGATGATAGAGCGAGTGGGAGGTTGGTTGCCAGGGAGACAAGGCCTTTTTAAGCCTATTGATTAAGATTATTATGCAAAGGTAATTAAACAACTGCTTGTCTTTGCTGTTCTGGGTCTGGAGCAAAGAGTGATGGTCTCCAAACTTTTGGAGGGGAGTGGAGAAAACTACCAGCTGTGTGAATTCAATGAAACGGGTGTCCTGACGTGCCCGCTGTACGGTTCACATCTGTCGATACATCCCATTAGAATTCCACCAAGGTTTTCACTTAAAATGCAAACACTGGCCTTGCCCTCCAGATAAAACAGACACCGCGTAGATATACTACTGTATAATTCCCTTTCAGTTAAGACATCTTCGCAGGACACTTAATTCACTTTTTCATGCAGACAAACCTAGGAGGAAAGTCATCATCACATGGAGTGTGCCATGAAGAACAATGTTACAATATACCACATTCACAACATGCAATCCTTCGCACAAAATATGCCCGATATTCATTCTGCTTACTGTGATTTAGATAAACTCTTTATGTCAGGGTCTGTATGCCAATTTTGATTGCAACAGTATAATATTTTTTATGAATTGTCACCTTTTGTCGGAGAAGTAGAGGCAATAAAGATTGAACAGTTCAGTGTCAGAATGTTTAACAATCATACTCATCACAAATTAATTTTAGCGTTGCACTAACTGCAATTGGATCTTCTCTATATTAATGTTCTGGTGAAAACAAATAGGGTGTTGTTAGTGAATAGTAGATTTATTTGATGTGTGTAAGATAAACAGCAATGTTTACTGTGAATTATACTTGTTGTAGTTATAATGTGAGCTACTTTGGACAGTGTTTGCAAGCTGCATGTGTACCGTCATACTGTACCTGTAATATCACCCAGTGGCCGTTTGTAGCTGCCAATTTGAGGGCTTGTTCAGCTATAACCTCCTGGCCCTGACCCAAAGAAACATTATGGAAGTTCTTGTTGTCAAATGTGAAACCCAGCCTTTTCCCTGAAAGAAACAACAACAGAGGTATGAGTAGATGTATCAATAGCATCAGCTCTATCTGGACGGGGTAGTATTACTAAAGTAAGGCTTTTCTCGATTGAAAATGTGTGTTTCTCTTCTCTGGACCAGCTTCAGTCAGTTAGTTTGAGTGATGGTTCATTTAAGTAAGTAAGTGCCTGCCCTTTTCCAAGTAATCTCCAATGATAGCCTCTCAGATGGTTTTGTGTTACTAAGCGGCGGGTCAGTATATTGTTATAGCAATGCATTGAGAGTTACTTTGTGATTCATACCCCTATCATCATTTGTTACTTCCTCGCTGAAAGTTCTACAAAGCATTATAAAAGCCCCATATTTGGGGTGCCTGGTACAACTTTTCACTCTCACATCTACGGGCAATTTAGAGTCCCCAATTAACCTGATCCCCAGCGCATGTCTTTGGACTGTGGGAGGAAGCCGGAGAACCCGGAGAGAACCCACGCAGACAACATGTTCATGTTTCATGTCTTGTACGTTAAAAACGTCTCATTACATTACAGGTCATTTAGCTGACACTTTTATCCAAAGCGACTTACATTGCATTTTTTAACCCATGGCTTTTTTACATTTTTATCCTGGGGAGCCATTAGGGGTTAGGTGTCTTCCTCACTAACACTTCGACATGGGGCAGCCGGGGCTCGAACCACCAACCTTGCGGTTACCGGTGCACCCTCTCCCCTGCGCCACGACGACCCCGCTTGAGTGAAATGAACTTCCTTATTATTCTCCCGTGACTATGAAATGGGAGTCTCTCTTACATGGCTTTGCCCCCCCCTACACTCACCATATACAGATACACCCAAACACCAGCTAGCAGCATGAAGCAAATGCTCAAGATGCACTGTGGTCGCTGCACTGATCCACACAGATCTGTACATCCGTCCCAGCCTCAAGACACAAGATCGAAATGGATTGAATTTATATTGAAGGTAATGTTCTGGAAAGAATAGGCAAAAGTCTGTTGGTATGCGTAAACCATTTTGATTTGGACTGTTTTACCAATCTGGGCCAATAAGCGGGATGGATACTATCTATCCGTCACAGCACAGACGAGGTATACTATTTTGCACCAACACCAATACCTCCATTTTCCGCATGCATGCCATGCAAGGCCCGAACCACGGAGGAGTGTGGATGGTGGAGGAGACAGGAGGGAGGGGACAGGGGCGAGAGGTTAGCTTATTAGCATTAAGACCTCAAACGGCCCGTTATGAGCAGAGCTGTTTTAGACAGTCTGAGAAGGATGCCGTTAATAATGATCCTTGTGGTATTTTGACCAAATTATATTTAAGACATTTCATTCAGACCACAAAGAACCATATAAATGTGTGGTAAGAGGGCATGATATGGCTCCTTCAAGTAAAAAAATAAATAATTTAGTTTAGACTGATTTGATGGACTGATCTAAACTGTAACCTGGAACCTGGTAATCAGGGAGGTTTGAAAATCCAATGGAACATAATACGAATTACAAACCCAATTGTCTACACTGGAAATGCCCCTCTTTGTGGTTCCATGGTGTGACAGCGGCACCGAGTACAAACACTGTTGAAATCTCTTTGTTCCAGTAAACTGGTACAGTAGCTGCTGTCTGTATATCTGACTTCTAAATACTCTCAGACTTAATTATCTGGGAGCAGATTCAGACGTGTCAGGCGGTAATGGAGTAAAAAAACATGGAATTTCTGGCATATGTGGTAGGAAATCAAAACTGTGTGTCCTGCTGCCTTCTGCATTTTTCATACTGTGCAGGTAAGTACCTCTAAAACTATTGACATTTACTTTCTGCTGCTCCTAATACATCAGTGGAGTCGTATTATATATTTGTGACCTTCAGTATAATAGCTTCAATCTACACAGAGTCTGTCGTCCATTGGCAGTGATGGCTGATATCACAGCACAGACATATAACGGATGGGTTCGGAGGAATGCTGGTCTGACTGATAATCAAAGATAAAATGACTTAATACTTGATACTTGACTTAAATAGCCTATTCCACAGAAATCCTGCAAGTTCTCAAGACATGAAGAAAAGACCGATAATTTGGCAATACGTATGCTCTGATAAAAGTCCAGAACACGCTGTGAGGCAGCACTTGTCAGCTAATTAAACATCAAACGGCCGAGCGCCTTACCATGTTTCTCCACATCCTTCAAAGGGTCAACTCCAGGGGAGAGAATGAAGAACATGGGCGTGGCTGGACCTGACTCTTCAAAGGATGCTGCGAAGTCGAGTGATCTGCCAATCACATATTTGCTTCCCAGTTTCTCCTCTACAAAGTCTCTGTGGAGAGAATAAGACTCAGTTCTAAACACCTTATTTTATTATCTGAACAACAAGCTGAATGAGTTGAAGGGTGGGAATCTTCTGTAGTGCACTGCAGACAACGGTTTACAGAACAAAATATAACCTGTGGGTGGTTTTAACCTCTCCTAAATCCTTTAGAACATCATGGATTAGAACAGTTAAATCAAAATTACACCAACTTTAAACTTCATTTTAAAATGCTGTTAGCTATAACGGAGATGGATACTAAGACGAAGATAATAGTCTTTTATGCACAAGTCAAACCACAAATATACAGGTAAATGATATAGAGGTCTGCTGCCAAACCAACATAGTGTTAGTCTTTGCTGCTGAGCGTGTAGTGCACAGAGACTTCATCAGAGCATTTTAGTGGAATAGCTTCCTGTCATGGGACTGTGCATAGCTAATAATAGAGTGAACCAAAATGGTAAAGGTGGGAGTAATAAAACCAAAACAATGTACTAGACCAATCTCTTTTTGGTGTAATATTCAAATATGATGTCCAAGTAGGGATTACATGTTATTACCAGGTGAAAATGCTATTTCATTTCAGTATAATTGTTTTCCAAGACATCAGGTCGATAGCTAATGATAAGGCTCATGAGGCGGGATTTTTAGAATTGTGTAATTTCTCTCTACTAAGCAACGGACCGACCGTAGCAGCAGTGAGCACAGGAGTCCTGCCAGCTCGAACAATAGGAAATAATGTTTAACCTTTCGCAGCAACGGCTCCAGCGCTCACCTGACAGCGTACGTCATGCGGTCAGGCCTCAGGGCCCTCATCATGCACAGTCTCTGGAGGGAGGTTTTGTTCTTCCACTCCTGTGGAAATTTCTCCTTTTCTGGACATTCGGACTCCACAAACTTTTTCCAGCGTTTGGCTGAGCCCTCAATGTCTCGGTCCAGGTTCTTGAACTCCTCCATGGAACACAGTGACTGGCAGTTGGGGAAAGAAAGTGCTGTGATCAGTGAGAAGCATTTTGTAGTTTGATCACCTCAGAGATTTTTTCCAATACACAGCAAAATGACAAACTTTGTTTGCAAGACTGGGTAGAAAAACAGTGACAAAAAGAAGTTATCTTTCCTTACGCCAATACAAATGATATTCATTCAAACAGAAATGCTGAGCAAACACGATCCCATTCATGATGGAAGGAGGGTGGGGGGTATGGGTGGTGGGGGAGGACTTAATATGCATCCGTTGCAGAACCAGTAGGGGCTTCATTGTAAGGCCGCATCTGAATGACACCTTATCTCATCTGTGGCGAACAGCAGAGTCACTTAGTGCAGATGCACACACACTGACAAGTGTAGACACACACGCACACAGGCCCTCATGCACGTACATTTGCAAACGTGACGTTCTCAGCGTCACAGCCGGCGTGCAGAGAGCGCTCGCTGTGACGTCATATTTACAAACCTGCAGCTCATCAGGTGATCAGCGCCTTTCTCCTCCCACTACGCCGCACAGCGCGAGCATTTAAACGCGGCGTGAACGGACCTCCTTCTCTTTCTATCACGGATCAGAGAGAAGTCCATGTGTTATTTGCGTGGTGGGAGACGTGTGCGCTGTAGCAAAGCGTTGTGTACTTGTGCTGAGTGCAGACTGAGATATTCCCCCTCCTGATGCTGTGACTGTCTGAAATGATCCTGGTCCAATCATTGGAATGTGGCTGCAGCGATGGAATGTGGACGCTGAGTAGGAGATGCAATGTCACCTTTGATTTCTTCCAGTAACTGTAATGTTGCTGCTTCATCTGTAACGCGTCTTCAGCTCGTCTCCTCGGCCTCTGTGGCTCTGATGACTGCTGTCATTTCACCAGGAGGCAAATGGGAGGAAATCCCCCATTCTGGTCTACACCTGCTTTTACAAGGCCGATCATTCTCACCGCCAAACGGAGGCGCTTTTCCCCCGCGTTCCCTGGAGATACATAATTAGGTGCACTTTATGCATCCTTTTTATTTTTTATGGGAAAGTCCAACTTTCCTCTTGACCCTCCTATGAATGCATATTCAGGACACGGAAAAGCTCAATTTGGCATTTTTAGTTTTCCGTGACAGGCAGGTGAGGTGAATTCAACTCAGCGAGGAGAATACTGTTGTGTAGATTTATTGAGGGGCCCCTTTGAATGTTCAAACACACGTGGAAAAGGAGCAAAGCCAAGCTCAGAGAACCAGCTGCTGTCACATAGGAGGTCGGTCTACAGAGAAAGCTTTAGGATATTTACATAACCCCGGTCTTGCAAGTGGAACGAATGAGTGTCTTACATGGGGAACGCCTGTGGGGTGACCTCATCAGACGCTCCTAGCTCACTCAGCCAATCATCAGTGTCAAGGAAACTGGAGACCCTCCCTAAAGACATTTCACTGTCAATCATCCAAAAAGCTCTTCTCATTATGAGCAGAAGTCCCAAACCATCTCTGTTACCAACTACATTTCCAGAAACTACATAAACTGACACTCGGGGGGGGTGGGCTCATTCATGCTACTCAAAGTAACAGGTTTACGCAAATAACCTAAACCAGCATCTGCTTTGTGGGTCAGATACTGAACCGTTGTTCCGTAGGCTGTGGCTGTGCCTGCATTGTATGAATGGGTGTTAACGGGTAAATAAAGCACTTTGAGTCGTTTGAGGGTAGAAAAAATAAATACAAGTACAGCTTGTTTACTAATTTCTCAAAATAATTAATATTTGAATCTTTCTTGATGGTGACACTTTATATCTAGACCAGATGGACTGAAAAAAAACAGTATAATGTACAATATAGATGACTAAATAGGACAGGAGGAGCCAATAGGACGACTATTTAACTATTATAGAAAAAGTTAAATAGTCGTCCTATTGGCTCCCTATTGGATTCAACAAATAAAAGGACATTTCTTCATGGCAGTAAGGTATTCTTTATCGCATATGCTGCTGTCATTTTGATTGTTCATTTGCTTTGAGCTCAATTTGACATACTGAATACCAGTCAGTTGCCTATTGTTGTAAAATTGTGAAGAAACTATGAAGGATATTTAACACTAAATAGCTTAAACAATTAATACAATCCTTTCAATTTGACAACAATACATTTAACTAGTGGGAAAAACTCATCCACCTCTGCCTCTCTGTACCTTAATCCCTCCCCAAGACGGGCTGGATAAGAAATCCACTGGTGACATTACATCTGGTTTTACTGGGTATCTCAGAAGAAAGTCCAGCTCTTCAGGATTTATTTCTTTATTCATCAGCAGGACCTGGGGACACGACAAACAGGAATGTCTTTGAATTGTTGGATTTTTAGCACAACAGTCATTTTCCACTAGATGAGATCCAACATGGCGGCTGGTCTCAGGAGCAACTCATTCAAGGGCCAACTCTCAACACAAAACCATCCCTCCTTACCTGGAAGGCGAGTTGAGTGATGTACGTGAGCTTATCACATTCAAACAGGCCTCTGATGGTGTACTGGAAGGCCGAGTAAGTGATGCTCTCAATCAGGTTGGACACTTTGCGCTTAAGATCCTCGTCTGGCTCGGCCATCAGAACCGCTTTATGGAAAACCACACTGAACGACTGAGGAGCAAAAGAGCGGCTCAGTATCTGACCAGTACCAATGGAACAATCTTGTTGACAGAACAGTCACTACAAACATATGATCAAACAATATTCACCAATCGCTGGTTCCTATTGGTCTTTGATTATGAATCAGACATTAATATGTGGTTTGGTAAAGAAATGCAGAACTCAATGCTACTTATAGAAAGCCCATCAATGTCAAGCAAGTCAACTTCAATTCAGTTGATTTGATTTTTTCTTGAATGTGTTATTGTGCTACATTGTTGAACACGGGCGTCTCGGGCCAGTCGCAGCGCGCCCTGCAAAGAGGTTCTCTCACTGGGTCAGCAAGTTCTGATTGACCGAGCCTCTTAACCTGTTCATAATAAACGACACTGACTGTGGGACAGTGTGTTTTTTTCCAAGATCGTATACATTGTGTTTTTGTTGGGTAATATCTGAGCAGCCACCTACGGATTTGGGAGTGATAGCGAACCGTATGTCAGGCAGCCTCCTCACAGCCCTTGCTGGCTGACAATTTGATGAAATGGCACTTTCTTGTTTCTTGTTCTTCTGAGTTTTGTATCCCTATGGTTGAATGGACTTATTGAAAGTCGCTTTGGATAAAAGCGTCAGCTAAATGACATGTAATGTGATATGAAAGACTTTACACTGCCCATTCCCACATTAGGGAGCCTCAGACACAATGACAGCAGGGCACAGTGAGCAAATGGAAGAACGAGGGGAGGAACAGTGACTTTAGGAAACGCAGCATTTTAAGAGGCATGTTACCTTGAGAGAGAACTGGTACATGGGGTGGATTTGGTTGAGGTCGTTCATTATGAAGTACAATAAGGAAGCCCGTGCAGCTGCCGGTCGGTAGTGCTCCCGAGCCTCGTTAATTTTGGCCTCTGTCACCTTGGCTTCTTTTACCTACAGTAAAGACAGTACACACACTCATGACATGACACTCACACATATCTGCAGAGATATGCATACACTCAGGGTTCAGCAATCAGCTACAAATTAAATTGTGCAGAATTCAATACAGTGAAGCTTTTCCAATTTCACGGTTCCAGACAAAACACGACAGTTGTTTGGCCAGACAGTAAATTACCTGATGTTTCCATTGACTTATATTAGGAAAGAGAAGTTGATTTTAAGGTAAATCAAATGATCAATGGCCCTTAAATGCTCCTTTTTTGTTTCCAATTGTGACATACAATTATACAATTATGCACCAGAACCAGATACCATGTGTTTAGTGTTTGTAGCGAAATGATAATTTGCATAATGATGCACACTTTACGCATCTACTGCCATCTTTTTATGGGAAACTGCCACTTTCCCCTTAACCTTCCTCTGAATGCATTTGCATGACACGGAAAGCGCAATGTGCCTTTTTCAGTTTCCGCGACAGGCAGTCGGTGCTTTCACTTCAGTGCAGCATGTTTGTGCAAACCTCACCATATGCTTTCACGCGAA
The DNA here is from genome assembly GCF_964276395.1 of Gasterosteus aculeatus. NCBI lineage: Eukaryota > Metazoa > Chordata > Actinopteri > Perciformes > Gasterosteidae > Gasterosteus > Gasterosteus aculeatus. The sequence goes on along the minus strand of NC_135692.1, from coordinate 1,132,651 downwards.
CGTTGCGAAACAAAGACACCTGAAGTGGGCGCAAAAGTGTTCGTACACGAGACCCTGATTGTCCGAATATGGTCTTGCGCATAGCACTACGCCAGTTGCCGTTCACTGAGACCCATGTCTTCACTCTACTGGTGTGCTGCTGTCTGGTAACAAACTCATTAAGCGGTGAAGCAGCATGACCGGGTATGCATTTAAAAATAAGCTTTAAGCTGGACTATAAAGCTTTCAAAGCTGAACATATTGTGTTTTTGCAAGATCAGCAGCCTTTGCTAGATGTTTTGGCTGATGTACAAATAACTGTATCATCGGCATAGATTAGATAACACTTGGGTAGGTTGTTGATGTACATGCTAAATAGCAGGGGTGTCAACAGTAATGCATTAATCTATGAGATTGATGAGAACGTAGTTAACGTTCGTTTGTTTACTTCTCGTCCCGGAGGTAAACCGGAAGTGGACCGCGGAAACGAAACGGCCGCTAGCTGAAGTTTGTTACATCTAGATGGAGAGACGTCCTATTATGATCTGATAGGCCTGAGATCAGGCAGGGCTAAAAGAAACTAATTGTTGCTTTACAATGTGGAAGATCCCTGGAAGATGTTGGACTGAAGGGACACCTCCAACGCTGTATCCTGTTCTCTTTAACATTCAAGGCCTTAGCTAGCACATATCTGTCGTAGATGTCAATACAGTATAAAAGCTGTGGACAAGGGACAATTCAAATAATTCCTAAATCCCTCCTAAACACAAAATGATGCCAGTGCTCCGCCCCGCCCATGTACGTATATATATTTGTTCATGTATAGGCGCTTTCCTTTTGAATCGAGGGATGTGAGAATAAAAGAAAGAATAGGACCTTCTCTTGGATTTCAGCTGCAGTGCGTTTGGTCTTCTCCAGATTTTCCACCACCTCTGTGTCACCCAGGAACTTTCCTGAAGCTGAGGACAAACGGGAGAGCAGGTTGTCCTCCAGCGTCTTCAGAGTGATCTTGAAACCATTTTGCTGCTTGGTCAGGTCTGACTAATAAACACACAAACACACAAAAACATCAGTCACGTGCTTGTTGCAGGGTTCCTTTTTGCCTCCTCATAATTGGAGGCGGTGGGAGATGTTCAAGGTATGCGTCAATACAGGGACACTGAAGGGCGTCTCAAAGGCAGAACTAATCAATATGCTTTGGAGGGATTAGCCAGCTTCCGTCTGGTTGCGAACATCAAGCTGCTGGGTCTCCTAAGCCTGGATGTGATGAGACAGTGGATTACAGCAGCAGCGCAATCAGCTTTGATGGTGAACGCACACATCATCACCCTCTTTTAGGATTCAATTACGACGGAATATCAAGTGTCCAATTAATAACCAGTACAAACCATTATAGAACCATCAGCCATACGCACAGCTGATATTTCTGTCTTTCTTTGCCTGACAAAAGCAGAAGTGCATGACAGAAACTTTCCCTTTTCAAAGTCTGCAAACCGGTGAAGGTTACTTCTCTTCATGGCTTCATTACAGTGTGTCGTAGGTCCTCGTTTCTGCTTGATGCTGACTCGGCTTTATTGCACTTTACCTACATAGAGGCCTCTGTGACCTATGACCCTCTGTGACTGTTGTGAGATCTACCAACTTGAATGTTGCCGCTGACCCGTTACAGCGGAGGCTTTTTTCAGTGGCAGAGTGCTGGGGCAGTTTGGGCGAAGCATAATGTTTCCATGAAAAATGACTTGAGAGAAGAGAAAAGTGTTTAGCAATAGTTTTAAACCAGAATGGACTCATTTCTGTTCACACTTTCCCTGGGAGCGCTAAACATTCTACTATCTTTACATAATACTTAATAATACTAAGTTAATTACATTATTTATTATTAGAGTTGCAGTCATACATATATGTTCACTTTGTTACGTGACGTGAAAAGAGATTGTCAAAGAGTTTTTGAATCGTACTGAATTCATTTAATTCGTCAGTCGTGTGTTGATTAAATGCAGATGTTAATACGACTCCATCCCTCTATTTAATAACTCAAAATGGTAACATTATAATCTGGATCTTGGATTCTAGAAATGTTCTCTAACTGGGTCTACAAAGAAATTCACTTTTAGTTGAATACCCCTGGTTTAGGTGATCAGACTGCTTGATTGCTCCCTTTATGACAGTAGTTCCCATTGCAGTGAACTTAAAGCTAATTAAGCATCTGCCTTGTTATGTTGTACGTGCTCGGAATTTTACGCCGTTAACACCTCTGCGGTTTTGCCTAAACCGAACAGGAGAAAGAAAGCATGGCCTTTTGAAGAAAGACCCGACGTACGTCATGGTGCAGAGAGAAAAATCCCAGACTGGTGGACGTTTGGCTGTGTGAGTCAACTGTGACCTTCTACTTGCCCACACTCCGTGCTCCTGGGGGGAAAAGCTACGCACACTAAAACATTCCGACTGGACGCCGTAATGAGGCCGTCTTAAACGATTAGCTTTCCTCTGGCAAATTGTACTTGTAATTACCCTTGCTTGGGAAAAACAAACAATTAACCAGACAGCAGAACACTCTAATTGGAATTAAAATGAGATATTACATCCATCATTTTTTAGGCAAATGATTACTGAGTTCCACAGAGCAGCCCTGTCAAGGTAATTTGGGAAGTGGAGCATCTTGGTTCTCATTAATCCTGAAGGTCGGGTAAGCAAAGAAGAAACAGAAGGATGTAGCGTGCACACTCATATGTGCAAAGGGAGGAAGATGTTGTGGTAAGAGGTTGGGGGCCTGTCCCCCCCCTGCTCTCTCCATAAAGGGGAGTTGACTTCTTAAACCCGGCCTTCATCTTACAGCTGAGTAGCAACGCTAACCTCATTAAAAGGTATAATGACAGCGAGTCATTCCAAGAATAGAAACAGGAATATATTCTTCTGATCGTATCAGTGTGGGTTGTTTACTGGCAACAAAAGCCGCCCTCCACCACACAAACACACACATCCCACATTCAACTTTCAGTCTTAATTAACTCATGTTTTATCCTCTCCCACTTCTGGTAAAATGCTAATTAAACAAGCTTCATTATATCACAATTTACAATTTGCTGAACATGAGGCCTCCATTTATCGGTCGATTTGTCGGTCTGAGTAGCGCCTACTCAGGCCATGTGCAAACCAGGACCCATCTGGAAAACCATCCAAATGCAAATATTGTTGTGTGAGAGTAAGTGTGTCTGTCCCGTTATCACATTATCCTCCACTTGTGAGTACAGAGGGACTTCTGATGGTCCTTTCCCCGTGACTCACAAGACACACATTTAAGGAACAGTGTCTCAGCTTGTTGTCTAATGGCTGCGGTACAGTTGCACCACCAGCTAATCCATTTCAAACAGCCGACATGAAAAGCACAGATTGTCAAAGAGACGAGCGTGAAGCATCATTAGACGCTGGAGCTTTGATCCAAGAGAATTTTCACATAATGAGGAACATTTACATTCAAACTATACTGGATCTCCTAACTATGTGCTGCTCGTTAGCGCTCGACAGCCGGCTGCACTGCACACAGTTTACCCCCAAACACTGACCAGCATGACAGCTTACAGCTGGTGACAGGTCCTCCTCCCCGCCGATGGTCCTCACAGCGAAGACAGTCATTATATTCAAAAGGGAAACACGCGTCAAAAAGCCTTTGTTTGTGCAGAGGATGTATGAACATAAGTGAACGATTAAACAAGAAGATGAAACTCCTTTGAGGACAGGATGAAGACACAATTACACATTCCTGGAGTTTGATGATGGATGGTGTCAGTATCCAGGGCAACTGTGACATAATGGTGAATTGTTTGTTTGAAATGCTCATACTTTATCTTTTCGTATTATCAAACAATATTGAAGATGTTAATGCTTCAAACTTCAAAAATGATCACTGTTGGATTTCCTATTTGTTACGTTTGACGTGCACAGGCTTTGACTATCTGAATAATGTATTTTCGGTACAATAAAGGGGAACCGCTGTGAGTGCTATGATGTGTAAAAATCAGTTTAGATCTTACTGGTGAAGAAATATATCAATATTACACACAATAAAATCTCTAATCCCTAACAGCCCTATAGATTCTAAAAAACATAGAGATACCGGCTAAATGTCTTCTACATGTTAGCCCAGTGTGTGGACAGTATATATCAACAGTTTGATAGTGAGGATAAACCACTCTAGTTCATCCTGACTCACTCACTCACGGCCCAGAAAGGGAAGCAGTCAAAATGTGGATTTTTTTCTAATGGTACGTTCACACGGAATGCATCGTGTGCGGGGGGCACATGAGATAGTGACAGGGGCACATGACAGGGGCACATGAGATAGTGACAGGGGCACATAACAGGGGCACTTGAGATAGTGACAGACTTCCAGTCTGCCACCATTGTGCCCCTCCCAAAGAGCAACACTGTCCTGCCTGAATGACTATCGTCCCATTGCACTCACCCCAAGTGTTTCGAGGGGATAGTCATGGCCCACGTCAAGACGATGATCCCAGACAATGTGGACCTGCTGCAGTTTGCATATCGTCAGAAAGGGTCGACTGATGACAAAGTGAACAGCGCCTTCCACACAACCCTCACGCACTTAGAGGGCAAGGACACCTCCGCAAGACTCCTCTTCATAGACTTCACCTCAGCTTTTAATACATCCCACAAATCTGAGTAAAACCTCTCTGACACCTGCTCTGTGCAACTGGGTTCTGAACATCAGGTCAGGTAGACCCCAATCAGTCAGAGTTGGCAAGCGCACCTCTGTGTCCCTGTGCACACCGAGTGTGAGCACGGGGACCCCCCAAGGCTGTGTATGAGTCCCCTGCAGTACACCCTCTTACAAGACAACTGGGTGGCCTCCCGGGGAAACACCAGTATCAGCAGAGATCGGTGTGTGCTGTTCTGAAAAGGGAAGGTGCCTGCGAGAGGGGATCAATCTGCCCTATGAACAGGGAGTGTGTCGTACTGAGAAGGGAACCCGCCACCTGCCACTTTTCGCTCTCGCCATCACTCGAAGGTGCCGCACAAGGTGGAAAGGGCGAAAACAAATTTCTTGGAACTCACATCGGCGAGGACCTCACCTGGTCTCACAACACACTACAGATTCCTAAGGAGGAAAGGAAATTTGGCAGCCTCACGAGAATTCTCAGCAACTACAGAGATACGGTGGAGAGCGTCCTCATCACATCCATCACCGTGTGGTACACTGCACTGCCCAGGACAGGAAGGCTCCCCAGTGTGTGATAAAAAACAGCACAGTTCATCCCAGGAGCAGCCTTCCGTTCACTACAGGACATTTACACCACCAGGGTCTCCAGAGCCCGCAAACATCACCAAGGACAGAACACACTTCCAGCAGACTCTTCTCCTGCCATCAGGCGGACGACAGGAGTCTGAAGTCAAGAACAAAGAGACTGGCAAGCAATTTCTACCCGCAGGCCATTAGACGGGTGAACAGCTCTTTCACAAGACACCCCCCCACCCCCTCCACACCACTGATAACACACACACACACACACATACTGATCTGTGAGCGACTGCTTGCTGCTGTGACTTCATGTGCAATGGTGCACTTCAGCGTATGCCCTTTAGTGTGTGTGTATAGTCTTTCAGCAAAATAGATGAATCGTCGGGGGTCGGGGGTCGTCGTGGCGCAGGGGCTAGAGAAGGTGTGCTGGGAAGCACAAGGTTGGTGGTTCGAGTCCAGTCTTTCCCATGTTCCATGTCGAAGTGTCCCTGAGCAAGACACCTGACCCCTAATTGCTCCCCGGGCAAAAATGTGAAAAAGCCCTGGGTTTAAAGTGTAATGTAAGTCGCTTTGGATAAAAGCGTCTGCTAAATGACCTGTAATGTAATGTAATGTAAAATAATAATGATTTTCAATGTCATTGTACAGAGTAACTTGTGCACATGTACATGTACAATGTACATAAATAGCTTGATTTGAACGAATCAGGGTATTTCCGGTACGATTTTGTAAGACCTTGGTAGTTAGTCAGCTTCAACCCAAATTCAACCCAGTAAAAAGCTAAACAATAAAGTTAGTAATGAACTTGTAATGAATGCTGTAGCCACATGTCAGAGAACGATTACCTATTAATATAGATTGTTGACGATGGCTCCCTGTGAAATGTTAATCTAACTAATATCAATGAGGAAGAGAGCTGCCCATTTCTCCCAGGGGAGTGGAGAGCATATCCAGCTAACTGAAATTATCCTGCGCAGGTTTTTGGACATGTTACCATGGTGATTTTTCATATCTTGCTTCGTGGAACCAAACATCCTGACTCATGTAATATTAATCCAGAGAATTATGCAGCTAAGTCAGTTAGCCACGTACGAGGAACGAGGCCCAAATCTCATCCCAGATCCAGACAAGAAAGAACACCGAATGAACGCAACTCTTCGGAGGAAAGCTTGATCTTCCCTCCAGTATATTTGTCTTGTCCCAGGATCTTTTGGGAGGTTATGATGTCACCCTGACTTGTTACTGCTACCGACAGACCATTGGACTAATGTGGAACTATAGGACTCAAATTTAAGAATTCAGAGGCCAACCTCATTCTCCTCAGCTGTGCCAGTGCCACAACTCACACTATTCATTAATTAATATACTACCATGTTACACATCCATATGCCATATAAAGACACAGAAACCAACATACACAGTGACAGTCAGAAGCCCCTAATGAGGCCAGACTGTTGTTGTTTCATCTTACCAGCCTGCATAAAAGATAAGGAGGAGGACTGGGGGGGAGGAGAAGGGGGAGAGTAGTTCAATCGCTAATCTATTAGCAGGGGTAGCCACACAGCCGAACCGATGTCTGTGTAAACCTACAGCCGGCACAGCAGGCACGAGACGCCAACGCGTTGGGGTTGGCTATGCAACTCCAGCTCTCCATCTATAATTTGTTTCAGTGTAAAAAGCAAAGAAGGCGTAAGGGTGATTGTCTTTGCAGCAGCTATGCAGTATGTCTCCGTAGAAAGGGCTTGACCAACATGCACACACAGTCTTGCAGGGTCCCAAGCTCCTTAAGGGTGGGACCCAACGCCCGTAATTATTACGCATCCATTTAGTTATTTAGTTTAGTACTTTTTAGAGGGATGATGTTTTCTTGCAGACGTGCATTGTTAAAGTTGGGCAATGAGAGAGTTACGGCCGCCTGCTGGAGGCTCCAGACTCCGCTCACTGTGTCTTACCTGCATAGTGGAACTCCGAAGAGTGCCGTGGTTCTATGGGATGGTTGTTTGTTCTGATAGCAGGTTCACTTTTACATTCCTGTGACATCGGGCATCAGGCAATTCATCTTTCTGCCTCCACTGATACTCCAGTGACTTCCTCACCTTGAGCTGCTCCAGGTCAGGTCTCTCCATGCTGACCACAGCGGCCAGCAGCTGGTCTTCTAGACCAGCTCTGGTCACTGTGAAATCTATCAAGGTGCACTGGGCCTGCAGCTCCGGCTGGTAATGAGGGCTGGCGAGCTTGGTGTGTAGGATGAGACGGAAACTTGGGTTGTACTCGCACTCCTTGTCTCCAATCTTTATGTACCTGGCAAACGAGAGCAAGGAAGCTTCTGACCATCGAGAGACACTAAATGAAGGCATGCATTTCGAAATAGGAACACGTTATCAATGTAGACACAAGATAAGGGGATTCATCTATAACTTTATACTTTAAGACTAAGCTTAAACTTTTTCCTGTATTAAAAATGTCAGGTCACCATCAAATGAACCAGGATGTTATATTCTATGTTTCTTATTGTTAGCAAATCCCCGCGAAACACAAAACTAATCTCAACACTTTCTGATTTCATTATTCTGTGTGTGACTGGTGCCTACTAAAGAAAACAAATCACAAACATCCGTTCATGTTTTAACAGGAGGGCTGGCTGCTCGTGGTCCACAAATCCATTTTGGGAACGCTAACTGCTGTACTTCTGATCGGCCCTCACATCTCGCTTCCATTCTAGAGAACTTCCAGTCAGTTGGTGTACGACGTTTGTGTAATTTCCTCGACAAGTACAGAGCATAAATAGTGTTTATTTCCATGGTGGACAGAGGGAATGTTTACGGTCTTTCTGGAGACAAGCCACGCCCCCTTTCCGGCAGATATGAAGCGAATGATGGAGACGCATATGAATTACTAGTCGGATAAGTAAACGCGCGGGAGTGGAAAAAGACCTTTAGGTCCTGTCAGACTGCACTAATGAGCTAATACGGATTCACATAGAATCCACACTTCAAACTAATCAACGTGGCCACGATCCCGGCGCTGCCAACATACACATCCATTATAAACGCAGAAACGGTTAAAATAAAGTCCTTTCCTATGTTTGAAGCTTCGTTTTTCTATGTTGAAGTATAGCGAGTCAGTATCGTTGCAAAGTTCCGTTTCTTTTGCCTTTTTTAAACTCAACATTTTGCTCAGTTTTGGGGGATTTGGGGCAAACGGCCAATTTCACGTGGTTCTTTTTAATTCCATCTTCCATCCTTAATGTAGATTTAATATGAAAGGTTGAATACCGGTTTGCCATCCCCTTCTTTACGTTCCCTTTTTAATGTCACGTTGCAATGCTTTGTGGGTAATTCCATTAGGCAAAGACAGCATCTAATGCTGACGAACGGGAGGGTTCCTCGACGATGTGACAGTGGAACAGAACAAAACGCTGACGCAGTAAGTGGGAGCGCCCCTCGCAGTCTCTGAGTCCAAAAGGGGGGAGATTGGGAGGGGATTTAAAGCCTTATTTACCTGCCCTTTTTAATGGTTTCTCTGCCCAGCAGAGGACCGAGAACAGGATCTGATGTTTCCTCCAAGTTCTCTATCAGAACTGCATCACCGGCTGCCAGTGCTCTCTCTACAGCATCCAGGTACCTGAGGAAAAAAGGCAGAATTTCTCTGTCAGGACCTTCTTCCAAAGATGAGCAAGTCTAACCGTAAAGCCTCTTACCCTCTCTGCCCCATGCGGATAACTCGTAGATTCTCGCCGTATTTGGCCTTGATCCACTTGAGGCCTTGCAGCTGGGGGTCCACCATGAGGGGCCAGCGCTGGCAAGAAGTGAGAATTGTGGCGTTCTCGGTGGACATCCTGTCAGCGGGCAGCCCCTCGTTCTGCCACGCCGCGATGTCGGCACCATCTGTCAGCATGGTCAGAGGGTCGAGGTCGGGGGTCACTGGGATGGGAACCTGACAGGTGATAGCGACAAGTACATTAAACACTACTACTCATCAAACATAAGTTGCTGGTGTTGTCAGCTGTTCAGCTCTACTTTCCTCTCCGATGACATCATTGTTCGACAATCATTTCATGTTTTAGGATTCTGATCATATTGGATTCATGTGTCGTAGTGGCGCTTTGCACAATTGAGAAATAGTGGTTTGGAACTGCCTGAAGGATGAATGAAGATAGTCCGTCCTTTCTGGGTTACGGCTCTGGTTCTTTTCTGGGAGAATGTGAATAACTATCTGACTCACTCACAAAATGTCATAATTCTCTATTATATATGGGTTTTACGTCTCGGTCCAGACACAAAAGCGCCTGGGTTCTGACCCTGACCGAGGTCTGTCTACTAGTGACTCCTGTTATAAATATACATACAGAGCTCGAGGAGTAGAATTTAACCATAGACCACGTTTAAAAGATGCCTTCAAACTAGTTCAATTATTAGTAATTAGTAATAAATATTGAATATATAATACAGGTATTGCATTTATATCAATGAAGTAAATCTTTTCATCCTATATGATGCCTGTAAGCTGAGAAGCAGAAACAGAACCGAGCAGTGGGCTATAAAATGTTCCTGCATGGCCAGCAGTGACTTTCCCGTGACCTCGTTGTTAGAGTGAATCCCAGCGTGAGCTGTGTCGGACAGTCTGCAAAATACTGTCCCCTTAGATCAGAATCTTAGGAATCACTTTGGTAAATAAACTTACAAACTGACGCAAACTAAAAACTCACCTCTATGTCTGGGCTATTAGCACTTTATTAGCACTTACTTCTAGCACATTGTAGTTTGGTTGTTCTCGGCGTGTACCCTCTTATTGTAAGTCGCTTTGGATGAAAGCGTCACTCAATTAAAGACAGAGAATGTATGAGCAGCGTTAGATTAAAGCACAGAAAGAGTGTTGTCTTCACGCTCAGAGATCTCCTCTCTGCCAGATGTCAGAGCTCCATGTGGCATCTCTGTGTACTTCTGACACCTAGTGAGTTGTTAGGTCGGCCGTCACAGCTCAATGAGTCCACGCACCTCCAGCTGACTGAGGTAGGGCTTCCAGGTGTTGTCCATGAGCTGGAGCCGGTAGCGTTTGGTGAAGTAGCCCAGGTAGGAGATGAATGCCGTGATGAGGAGGACGTCCCCACACAGAGTCCTCTCCTGTTTCTTGAAAGTTTCGACAGCCTGTGCCCAGCGAACGTTCTCTGAAGCTAGACCCCCCACCTGCAGCACCGGGACAGATTACTGTGACGTATTCTTCACAGGCAGGAGCTCAGCCCCAAGAGCATCAACAATATCTTGCAAACATCAAGTCCTTTTTGTCAGGTCATTTATCAGCGATTGTGGAAGTAATTCAAATGTATTTTTACAAACACTTGGTGAAAGCTGTATGAGCCATATTAGACTTAGTAGGATGTGCCCGGTGATGGAGTTACAAATATGCTGAATTGCTCGACTTTGCTTCCTTTTCGTTCCAAGTTGACCACAGGACTTTTTATTTTATGTAGAGGAATTACAAAACTTAAGCCCCTCGATATCTTGTGTCATGTGATATTTATACACTGACGTCACAGAGACACTGTACCCTACAGCTAGGTCTGACTGACAGCCTTTTGAAGTCGTCTTCTGCATCATTTACATTATCACACTAACATTGTCAACGCTCAGCGACGTTGGGATTGATATATGTGTGCGTGTGTGCATCTGTGTAAACATGTGCTGGGTTTGGATTTGAGTCCAAGTTGTGGGACGTTTCTTAATTGTGTCACATCTGCAGACATTTTACAGTCACTAATCAAATTGCAGGTCATAACATATTGTTTTTATCCAATCTGTGGGTATAAATCTCTATCACATCAAGTTTGGAATCATCTGTATCTAAGGAGAGGAGCAAGTGGGACAGATGGGCGAGTGTGTGTGTGTGTGTGTGTGAGATGCTGGTGCCCCGTGTGCCCCCGGTGTTGCCCTCCTCACCAGGCGGTTGGCCAGGGAAATGGTGCGCGCCGTTGACTCTGCTTCCTGTTGGCACTTCAGCTTGTCTGCGGTGGCTTTCTCAAACTTGGCTGTCAGGGTGGCCAGGTTCTCATTAAGGTGCTGATAGGACACACACACACACACACACACACACACACACACACACACACAGGAATAGAGACGGATTGGCACTTGATAACATACAGTAGAAACACCGTAGACAAACAGTGAAAGCTAAAGTTTCACAGTGTGCCCAGTTGGGTAAAAGTCATCATTCCCTCTGCTACGTATTTATTTGGCATATGGAAGCAATTAGCAGAAGGACAAACAGGATTAATGGGTGGAGCGGCGCACAGGTTCAGGAGATTAGTCTGAGCTTAGCTAATTCCCCTTGGCTCCAAGCACACTCTCCACTCATAAATGTTACTGAGGCCTGAAAAATGACTGGAGGTGTCACGCTGGCTCTTATTACGGGTCGTCAGTAGCACCGCTGGGACGGATGGGCTGAATGTCAAACGCCACAGAGAAACAATTACTTACCCTTGCTGTCATCGAGAGGGTTTTTGGTTGGTGGGTTTGGTTTTAGATTAGTGAATAGTGGCACTCACACCAGCGTTTATCACTTCTGGCAGAGCTGATGTGTCACAGAACTGTCACTCAAACCTTGATAAAATAATTCATATCCTGACTTGAGGTGGTTATCTTTATTCTATTTCTTTGGCGTTATATTCTTATTGCATAGCGTACCTTCTGGGTCTATTGGGAGGTGGAGAGTCATTGCTCTAAAGTTTATAGACAGCCCTTAAGGTTTCTGTCAGTGACCTCAAGTCCATTCATGTTATGTCCTCAGGATCTTAGATATTGAAGTGGCCTCTTTTTGAAACTGCTACCTGGCTTGTAGCAAATCTAGCTTTCATTTCCTGTATCCTCATTCCAATGTGATGGCTTACATTGATCTTGCCCTTGATGGCGGCGAGCTTTTCCTGTGCAGCAGCCAGCTCTGCATTGGCCCTGCTCAGAGCCTGCCGCTTGGGCTCCACCTCGCAGTACACCTCATAGAACCGGACAATGTTTATGACCCAGGAGCACAGGCCGGCCGCCGCGTTCGACTTGGAGGCCACTAGTTCTGGCTGGAACTCAGGATCCTGAGATTGAGATGAACAAATACAAAACATATCAGCAAGGATGATAAACATAATTTAACGTTTGCTTTTGACCACCACTGTGGAAAATATCGCAGACGTATAAAAACATGTTACATCCATGGTTCTGTAAATGAAATCTGTGTGATTCACATTTGTTTGGCCCTCAAGCACGATGCCAGAAACCGAGGAAAGGACAGGAACATGCAGGAAGACATTTGACCAGGCGAGCCTGTAATCACAGCCCCCCCGCTGGGCATAGAAGGGAGGTGGACAGAGCCGCGTCACGTGACCGAACCCCCGGGTCTCACACGGGTCTCATACGGGTCTCATACGGGTCTCATACCAGCAAGCGGCAGATATCGATCTCTTGGTCGACAGACCTGGTCAGCCAGCCCCTGAACTTTGCTGGACAAGCAATTGTTCATATTGTTTGTTTTGGTTTGCTTTTATTTTGTTTTGTTTGGATCTTGGTTGATCAGAGAAAAGACCGGCTGATTTTTTGGTTGATCAGAGAGTATCAGGACACAAATACCCCTTTGGTCAATGATTTCAGCAAGAAGACCGGCTCCAAACGGGAGCACCAAGTCGGCTGTCATCGTGTACTCCTTTATGTTTGATTGTGTGGAGTAGAGAGGGTGCGCCGCCGAGAACCACTGGGTTGTTGGTTCGAACCTTGGTTGCTCCATGTCGGAGTGTCCCTGAGCAAGACATCCAACCTCTACCGGCTCCCCGGGCGCCTTAACAGCAGCACACTGCTCCCATTGTGTTGGCCGGGTTAACTGCAGAGAATAATTCCCCAACAGGGATCAATAAAGGATTCTTTCTTTCTTGATTGTGTTCGTGCTGTAATCTCACCTGACGAATTCATACTGTGATTGTTCTGCCTGAGATTCCAAAATGATTACGCTAGAACAGATTATTGCTGCTGGATTATATTTTATGGGCAGAATAGCTATTATTATCTTAGATGGTTTACTCAGAGTCACACTCGCACCTCTATTAACATCGTGGAGCCCATGTGATGGTGACCAGCTCTGGACTTTGCAGTGAGATTTCTTTTGTTACTTTTTCTCTTATTTTTACCCGTATTGTCTTGATAACCAATGACCCACAGCCACATACGCATAGGTCCAAACATATTGATGCATATTGATCTTGTCTAGAAGTACCCCCCTTCTTCACCGTTGGGGTTGCCACCTTTAGTACAGAAAAATAAGACTCTGCGATCCTCATTCTCGTCGGTACTTTTGCATCCGCTTTCGCTCCAGAGCTGGCGGGGAGGTATCGGGAGCTGCCTCCGCCATTCTTTCAAATTGACAATCCGCCAAGAGACCGGCCCTTATTGTCATTCTCGTCCTTCTCTGCAGGTGATATTGGGTCCTACCACTAGTTTCATATTTCTGTCTTGATCTTGATCAGTGTTTCTAGAAGGCAATAAGCTCTGTTAAACTTAAAAGAAGGTTTTTTCCTATTTTCTTGTGCGTCTGTATGTTGTTAACAGTTGGTATTCATAGTCTATTGCTCAAACTTAAACCTTCAAAATTCTTTGATCTTTATTCTCGATTGATTTATTATTTGGTTATTAGTTCGTGTTCGCTCAGGGTGGTGCCCCGTTATTTGTTAATTTTGTGATTATTAATAATTTAGTTTGACACCAGCTATTACCAAATATGCCCCCTGCTGTTCCCAATGCGTAGTATTGTTTAACCAATTAAGGTTCTCTGTTTATCATCAAGATGCTCAGCAGCCATAATGTGCCCCTGACATGGTAGTCTGGGCCCTTCTTAACTAAGGACTAATTAATGCATATTCGCCTTCACACTGCATGCTGTTAGCACGGACGTTAATGAATGAGGCTGATGGAGATGCTCACCTGCAGATACGGCTGAATAGCTTTGAGACAAGCCTCTGGGATCTCAATCTTGTTGAAGTTTATCAGAGAGTCCAGGAACGCGTCCACTTTTGCCATCATCACCTTTGCTGCCTTCCAGCTACGATCTTTTGGCACTTTGCCGCCAGGCGCTGTCAGGACCATGACTGCCGCTGTGACATTGGTCACCGCCACCACCGGAGAGCCGAATGACTTCAACTCTGTCAGGTTGTTCTGCGGTAGGCCAAATGGAGAAGGAGTCAATACAAGGGATGAGGGATAGGATTAGACTGACCAAAGATGAACCTGGGCCAACTTTGGAAAGACAAATGAGAATTCTAATTCGGGCATCTTTACAGAGCTGTGAGCAGTGATTGAACTGTCTGATCTGCTTCTTTAAACAGGGACCACCTTTAAACACAGAGGATGTTTTTAGAAATCCCAGAGGCTGCTCATAAATCTTCATCGGATGCAAGAATGAATTTAAATACCTACAGAACATACATCATTTAAAATACTACATTCAATACTCTTCTGTTCAAGGCCTTTTGTGAACGTATTCCAATGAAGCTGGAAATGAAATCTAACAAGTAGAAAAGAACGAAAACCATTTTTAAAACGTGGAGAAAAAGACGGTGCGATGGAGCAAATCAATACAATATTCCGGGCGGTGTGAGAGTAACTGACCTTATTGAGGATGTTCAGGGCATCCTGAGCAGCGAGCAGGGCCGGTTCAGCCTTCGCCAAGTCCTCCTCACAGTCTCTCTGTTTGCCGCTGACCACCACAGCAATGGCCGCCACCTTTTGCTCTTCCTCATCAGCGACTGCCTTCTCCTTGGACACTTTCTCAGTTTCTATCCCAACAACCTGGGGAACGCACACAGGGCATTTATATATAGATACACTAAAGGAGATAACAAACAGGTAGTGTAGTTTCATCTGGAAGAAGATCAAAAAGAGAACATTTGATTCATTGTGCTAACAGCAATAATTTGCTCTGTGTGACTTGCTGACAAACTTCAAGAGGCAGCAACAAAACCTTTACAGATATAAACCAGCGCACATAGAGGCAAACTATCTGCACGGCTGGATACCACCAGACTCACAACAGTCTTCTTTTTGCCATCGGTCTAATAACTAACACATGTTCTTGCCTGGATTAGTTTGTCAGCGTCCTCGTTCTTCTGCTTGAGTTCCACTTCCTGAGCAGCCAACTTGACCTTGAGGTCATCCACCTTTCAGAGCATGACACATGGAGACAAAGGTCAGGAATATGTGACTGAATGATACTACGAACCAGACTGAATCAAGTTCACTTCACCCTCTCTCCATCCATGTCTGTCTATATAGAAAGATATAGATACAATGGATATAAAAGGTCTAACTTCCCCTGTTAAAGTAAAAAAATAAAACCAAGACAAATCATGCCAGAACTTTTCTACCATTTATGTGACCTGTACCGTGAACTATTCAATGGAAACAAATTACACAAAAAATCAAAAACTTAATAATGTGATTGCATAAGTGAGCACACCCTCTCATAAAATGTGTGTTCAGAATGAATGAGTCATATTCAAACTCATGTTAAATAGTGGTCAGTACACACTTGTCATCATTTAAAGTGATACTGATTCATTCCAAATAAAGGTCAGCTCTTCTAGTATGATTTTCTTAGTTGCATCTTACAACATACACCATCTGAGAGGTTCCAAGACATTACACAACGGTGACTTTACCAATAACTGGACGTCCCTCCGAGCTCGATGAAAAGACGAGAAGGAAACTGGTCAAGGAAGCGTCCAAGAGGCCTAAAGCCACATTAAAGGAGCTGCAGGAACGTCTGGCAAGTACTGGCTGTGCACAGTGTGTGTGCAATCTCCCGTATCCTTCATAGATGTGGGCAAAGGGGGAGGGGGGCAAGACGGCTTAGGGCTGTTTTTCTTCAGCTTGAACCTTTGTCAAGGTGGGGGAGGTTATGAACGGCTCCAAATACCCGTCCAAGCACAAAAACGTCAGGCTTCCGTTAGAAAGGTGAAGATGAAGAGGACTCTCACCTCAGAGCATGGCTTCACCACAAGAGGTTTACCGTTTTGGAATGGACCAGAATCCAACTGAACATCTGTGGGTGATCTGAAGAGGGCTATGGACGGGAGATGACCTCGGAATCTTACTCACCAAGAGTGGGCGAATATTACCAAGTCAACTTGTCCCATGCCTATAGACCCCCCCAAAAGACTAGTAAAACCAAAAGGTGCTTCAACAAAGTATTAGTTTAAGGGTGTGCAGATGTATGCAACCATTCTTTTGAATTGAATTGATTATGTTATTGGTCACAGGCCTTTTCCTCTCTGAGGCTGTTTTTTGGCCACTACTTAAAAAATGGCGAACCGATGATACAATTGTAATTACTCTGGAAATACTATGTGGAAAAGTTGTTTTGTCAGGGGGGAACCCCTGTGAGTGTTCTGATTTGTACAGCCCCCCCACAGCCAACAAATGGAGTCAGAATCTGGATGTCTGTCCAAGTCCGGCTCAAGTTGGCCGATTCACGCCTTTCAACCACTTTGTTGAATCGTCTTATCCTATTGGATCCAACTAAGCTCAGGGGGAAATTACCGACAGCTTCATTAGCCACTCAGAAGCAGTATATGGAGGGACTTAGGAGCCAGGGGGGAGAAATAAATAAGTTAAAATTAAGAGACATTCGTTGGCTTGAGGAACAGGTCACCTTTTAGATTCATTTAAGAAATATCTTTGATATTTGTTGGTTTTTCTGAGCAGTGCAGCTGAGTTCAGTTATTTAAATGACGTATCATCAATCAGTGTGTACATCATGGGAAACAATGAATCTATAATTTTATCATCTAATCAAATCTCTCAAGTTTGGGTCTTATTGGTAATACAATCGAGCCAATGGCAATTGCTTTGAAACCTAAACATCTTTCCAATCCAATTCTTTGAAAACCACAAAGAGTAACCTGTGACTTATGGGAAGTTGAACCGATAAGCTTTACAAAGGGCCTAAACCTTTGTGGAAATCGTTATGGCCTGCTGGGCCTTGACTCAATTACTAGAAGAAAATCCTAGTCTGTTCAAGTAGATAAAGGGCAAAAAGAAAATATTGGGAAAAAAAGCTTTAGGATCAAGAGCTGCTATCAGCACACACACACAAGTCATAAAGTGAAATTAAAGCAGTTTCAAACTCCTCATAACTACCCCAAAAATGTGGCTCTGCATCACCACTTCAACACGTTGCACACAGAAAACAAAACAGACAGTTTTTCATGCTTGTCTTTCTGCTAATTAACAAACAGGAAATCAGGCCAGAGATGAAAACGCTCTTTTGGGTTGAGCCGATTCTCTGCAAAATATTTGATCATTAGACGAGCACCAAGTGAGCCATCAATATGATAAATAGGCAGAGGGTATACGGGGAGATGGGGGGGGGGGGGGGGGGGGGGGACAAACTAATTGATGGGAGACATGGCGGATATTCATTACATCTGAGTGGCTTCTGTGTTTATCCACTGCTGCCAAATGCACAAGAAGCCCTTTCACCGCCTGCTGCCGATTACAACCATTTGAATATAGAAGTATAGAAGACACAAAGAGCAAAATGAGGCCATTTATTATACTTTCAGAGAAACCTGCTATTTTTCTTATTTCCAAAGCAAAGAGCTTTCAGTGGAGATTCTATATAAACTACAACTTACACTATGTCTAGTATTACCAGCACTACTTATTTTACTAACGTTATCACAAGACTGTAAAGGACACAGCCTCCACAAATGAAAGCCGACAAAAACATGGAACCAATGTGTCCTCTAGGAAGCAGATGACTCATCCAGTTACACACAGCATCTCCAAAGCCCCCATCGCAAGCACACTCACACGCCTGCACCCACACACACATGCACACACACGCACGCACAACCAACACACACAAGATTTCGCTTCTTTTGTTGATCAGGACACAGCAGCCTCTGGTGACCCCCGAATGTTAAGTAACAGCTCTCAGTGTGGATCGATATTGATGCGCTAACAAACACCGGGAGCATTAATGGCTTCACTGTTATACAGGCAGTGGGAAACGTGTGACATATGCAGGTGGGTGCATGTGGGCATGTTAATGCAATGGAGATGCACAGTGTGTAGGCGGTGGAATGATGTGTGTGTGTGTTGGTGATGTTACATTCCCTTGCACTGTGTAGTTAAGCCACTATAATTAGGACTACTTTACACACAAATCCTGCATTATTCATGCTTCTCTTTTCTGCAAAAGTGTGCACATGGTAAACATTTGGACAAAAGGATCCAGGTGTAGATATTTAAGATGCAAACATCAAATACTTCAAATAAACATTTATCATGATAAAACAGGGAAAAGGAAAGATTGTCAAGCTTTGGTTCTACTCTACTCTGTATGGTTTAGTAAGGTGAGTAGCTTTGGGTAGCATAAAGTATGCAGAAGGACAGATTACATTTACTGCGTTACATGTACTCAAGTACTTTTCAAAAGTAAATTGATTTAATTGCAACATACTTCTTATTCTTACTTGAGTCTTTCATTGTACTCTGTTACATTTGGATACATTCATCAAACTATTCATATAAAACTGTCTGATGATATTTCTTTATTATAAACAAAACGCTGTAAAATTACAGACATTATCTGTAAATGAATAACCCAACTGTTAATCTATTTTCTATCTATATCTATAAGTAATATGCTAATAGTGCAAACAGAATACAATACAGTATTTTTATTCCTTTCTTAAATTATATATAAGTTCATGTAAAATACAATTTCATGATTTTATTAGTAATTTTAGGGTAAATCCTATTATTTTTATTATTAATATGTACTTTTATATTACACTTTTTTAAAAGAGTACAAAGCTGGACTGCTCATGTTGAAACTTTCAGGCAGGTTGTGCCTCTGGCCACACCCCCACCCAGTGATGTCACATATTTGCCAATGAATCTGAAAAAACTATATTGAAGACAATACATAGTCCAGGTAGAAAGTGGGAACCAGAGTGATAACTATAAGTCCTTTGGAGTGGCAACACGAGGCGACCGTGTTGCAGTGCAAAGAGACTGCAGGGTTTACTGTATCGGGCTGATACGTGTCATTGTGTCCCTGAGCAAGACACCTGTCCTCTCACTGCTGATTGTAAATCACGAAAAATCTGTACCATAACAGCCTACCTAACCATGCCTTTACCTTTTCTCTGCAGAGGTTTTAGTTGTATCCCTGTTTTCAAGGTGTTTGATTTGAATAATACAGGAACAATCTGTAAAAACAATGTATCCCTGCAAAACCTTAAATGACAATATCCATGAACATTTTTTTTTCTAATTTTAATTTTTACTTTATTTGAATCAGGATTTTGCACTTTAATTTTATGTTTTTTGTTTGGCAACCATTGCAGCCAGTCATTTTACCGTTTCTTTTACAGGGTTGCTTTTATTCATATGAAACATGGGTGGAGTTTTAAATGGCAACTGTACCTGAGCGGAGGTGCTGTTAAGCTTCTGCAGGCCGTTCTCCAGCCGCTGCATCTTGGTGGTGAGGTCTTGGCTCTTTTGGCCCAGGAGGCTGCAGTACAACTTGATCTGCTCCAGGAAGGACTTGGGCGTGGTGTAATTGTAGCGGCGCTCGTTGGCTAAGTACTCCCGTGACGTCTGATTGACACTCATATGGACGTATGCCATGAACTTACTGGCCGACTCCTTCACTTGGGGCTGTAAGAGTATCGTACACCACAACTTGTTACTTCACAACAAAGAAAGATGAATGGTAAATCACTCACCCATTCACATCCATTCATACACTGATGACAGGAGTTACCGTACACCAGGGGTACCCAATAGGTTGCAAAGGCAGTACCGGTCGATTGCGTGCCATTGATTAAAACAAATGACGTCACACGTGTGCCGTCTACCGCTAGAGATGACCGAAACTAATGCTAATGCTAACGGAGACGTTTAATGTCATTCCAAAGCAACCCAGGCTGACTCCAGTAAGGAAATAACCAAGAATGTGACTTGGTTTTTTGTGACTACATTATTTGTGGCCTCTGGTTATAAACAGGGTCCCTGACATTTGAAATTATATTTGTGTAGCGTTTACATCCTAGCTTTTGAAATATCAGCTGTTCTCACATCAATATGGTGCACCTCCTGGAGGAGCTTGAAGCTGACCGACTCCATCGCCTCCTGTGGCCACTCGTGGAACCAGTCGATCGCTGTACAGTTCACCAGTGCAGGAAACCTCCTGCTGCGAACCCTCAGTTTACTGCCCACCGGCGAGAAACACAGTGACACCTGCAATACAAGTACACACTCACCAAGGTCAAATACACCGAGTACAACTGGAGTCGGTCCGAATGAGAAAAGAAAGGCAGGGAAGACCTGCTCTGACTGGCACTTCTTTGCGGTCAAGAGTGGCAATGGAGAACTGTGAATTTATTATTTGCAGCTACATCATTAAACAAATAAAGCCTCCAGCAAGCACGTGCATTAAAAGAATGTTCCGAGCTGCTGAACAGCTGGCTGCTTGAACAGCTCAGCCAGATGCTCGATACTATTAGAAACAAACATGTCATACCCGAAGGCACTGCTGATGATAATCAAGTCTGGAAAGGAAGTAGCCGCATACTAATCTTACATTTCTTGGGAGAATGGATCTACTCACCATGTCGGCCAGTGACCCTTTCTATGAAGCCATATCTACATGTGACTACACCCTAATGGGAGCATGTACAATTCTCACAATACAGACTACTGTATGTACACGTTCTCCACACTACTGCTTCACAGTATACGTCATATTGTTGTGGATATATGAAAGCATTGGTTTGGGAAAGAGCACTTATTTTAAAAAATGAAGTTTTATGAAGTGAACAATTAAGATATCTGGCTTCTCTGGAAGAAAGGTACCCAATATAATGCAGAACCCATCGTGAGAATTATGCAACCAAGTTAAAATCATCACAAACAGACTCTCGCATCGGGGCCCTGAATCCTCCTAGTTATCAGTAGCTTATTTAATGATTGTTTCCCCCTTTTCATTAGAGTTGGGAATGTTTAACATATATCATATTTTAAAGTATAAAGGCCTAAAAGAGTCCAGAAATACATGTGGGTAGCACAAAGCCTTTTCCGAATTCTTTTTAATAATCAAATACTATTAGTAACTACTAGTCCAAAGCCATGTGCTCCGAGGTCTGAGTGTAATAATGATGTACATGTATGGATCAGGATTTAAACTCTCAATCATATTACCAACATTACCCGGTCCATCCAAACAGCTACACAGTCCAATACTCTGTGCCTTCCCAACTGATTCACTCTCCAACCCAGGGAGTCTTAGCTGGGGGCGAGGTGGGGTGAAGGATGTCTGTAGTGGGGGTGGACACTGGCATCCCTCTCTCCCCAGGCAGGGCTTCTATGCTCATGTCGGTGAGTGACTTCATCACAACCCAAATGCTTTCATTTGTCCTTTACACTGAGTGTGAGGCGACATCATGCTCTGCTTCACGGGTCCCCGACCTTTTTTGCCTCACAGTTTTCATGTTAGACAATATTTCGTGAACCAGTCTTAGAGGTGTGCAGGATAAACACAACAAAATAAGCGGCCGTCAGGGGGGCGTTTGGGGGGGCAGAACAGACGTACGCACCAAGGAGCGGGCAATTGTGAAAAGAAAACGCTTGGTGACGCTTGGGGAATATGTCAAGGGGACGAGCGCACGTAATTAGGAGAGAATCCGGTCAATTTAAAAAAAAAAAAAAATTCAGAATAGAATGACAAATG
Organism: Gasterosteus aculeatus; assembly: GCF_964276395.1. Taxonomy (NCBI): domain Eukaryota; kingdom Metazoa; phylum Chordata; class Actinopteri; order Perciformes; family Gasterosteidae; genus Gasterosteus; species Gasterosteus aculeatus. The sequence goes on along the minus strand of NC_135692.1, from coordinate 1,110,645 downwards.
TCAAAAAGATATATATTTATTCTTTCTGTGCTGGGGCCCGCGGGTGGGGACCTCTGCTCTCCATCTCTATATACTGTGTATAGATGGTGATGATTGGTAGTGAAGTTCTGAAAACAGAATGCAGCTTTTTGCGCTGCACTCTTTAGATAATCGGACTACTTCACCTTGAGCTGTCGGCGAACCCGGTCAATGAAGAACCTCCAGCAGTTTTCCCTTGAATCCATCAACCCTGAGGTGCGAACCATTGGCCTCACCCTGCCAATGATGTCCTCCATCTCGTCATCCAGGAACAGGTCAGGAATCTCTCCTTGAATGAGTCAAATCAGCATCACATTACCACTCTGAACGCAAAACTACCCCAAAAAAAGTGGGAAGCAGTCGAGACTCTCCAGAACTTTCTTATCTTAAGAACTGACACTGAGATTTCTTATCAAATGTAGCTGTATTAATAGAGGTGGTGGAAGCAGCAGTTCATCCAGAGGGATCATGCAAATGCAAAGCTGATTTCTATCAAAGCCCCACGGAGCTGTTGACACATTCACTACGTGAAAATTGAGTACAGACATTCTATTAAAAAAAACATGCGCTTCCAGTCATTTGAGCTTTACCCCAATGCCCCTCGAGGCCTGATCTGGTGTGACATCGGGCTAAAAGATAAACCCTCATCGTTTCTGGACTAGTCTGATAACCAGATCCATTGAGTATCGAGTCAGACGAAAAACTTATATCCAGTTAACAAAGCCATCGAGTTCCCACGAGCAGTCAACTCCATCACAATCAGGTAAAATTCAATTATTGATATCACAACAACATGAGGCACATTGGAATGACCAACCTATTGCTTATCAGGCCAATAATATTCTGTAAGGTTGGTTGTTGGTTCAAGCTGTCGACAATGAGTTTAGATGGTTACATCACTGCTATCGCTAGCTTTGCTGGTTCTGCTGACCACAAACAGGAAACAACACTTGTGATAACTGATGTAGTATCTATTGTACTAGTAAGAAAGAGTTCAGTATTGTCAGTCACAGAAATTGTCATCAGGAGATTAGGCCATATGGCTGTGAACATCGGTTTGTTTTATTGATTTCACCATGGTTTGTCTCATTTGTGTTTTTATAACCTACAATTTTACCAAGCGTTTGTTGGACACTAATTTAACCTCAAAATAGAACTGAGAACCAGCCAACAGGCCGGATGGAGGGAAGGGAGTTAAAGGCCAGGCAAAGGAGTGAGGCAAGGAGAGCCCCTGCAGTGTCCATAGGCGCTGGTGTCCATACGGATAAACCTGAACCAGCTGGAGCCCAACAAAGCTCCCTGTGGCCGCCTCCTGACCTGTTTTTGAACTCTCTGTAATTATTTACTAGATCCTTTTTTGGCTCAACTTTTAACAATAGAATAGCAGTTATTTTATAGCATTTTGTGGGTTTTAGCTCATAAATGAAAGCATTTTTTAAGTTATGTCTTTGTGATCCATGCTGCTCTCCCCTCGACAAAGAAGAAAGACCAAAGAACCTAAACTGGAGACCTAGACTCCCCAAACTTTATTTTCTGTTTGTGTAAAGTTATATTGAATTCAAATCATTGGATTTTAAATCCCTGCCTTACAGGGCTAACACGATACACAAATACTACAAGCCCCATGTCTTATCAGTCCAAGTAAGACTGGACTGCATTTTATTCCAAAGAATTCAAGTATTTATTTGTAGGGAAAGAAATACATTTTCCTTTTCATGGTCTCATTTTATGTCTTCACATTAATGTTCAAGTTGGTGTTTGTGTAGTTGTTGTTCTGTGGTCCCAGTATTGGTTGGTGTATGACATCTTTTCCAAATGATAAACTACCTCTGTGTTTACAAACTGCCAAACTGTGCACGTCAGCATTAACATTTTGATAAAAAGTCTAACTTCATGTGATCATTATCATACATATCGCACTCCTGATGTAAAACCAGCCTGATATTAATCTGCACAAATGGCTCCACGGTGATTTGCTGCTGCGATAAAGCAGATTATTTATTTCTTGCAAAACATGGAGCAGAGTAATGAGCAAAGTCTGTTACCCGATGCCAACAGGTCGTTGATCAGAACCAGGAACTTCTCGTCTGCAACTTGGGCGTCAGTCATCAGGAACACAGTGCCAATATTCTTCAGGCCGGCTTTCATGTAGAGGGACGCGAGGTCACTCTGGTTGACAGAGGAAAGACGTAATGAGATTGGGCAGTGAGAGGGTTAAATAGTCCATCGGCACACCTACACATATGGAATACTTAATATGTGACTAATTGAGTTGAGTTGAGATCATCAAACCTTCAGGTCGGCCACACTGTATCCTTTTCTCAAGGTGATCTGGAACACCTCCAGGTTGGAGATGAAGGCAGCCAGTCGGGTCAGACTCTGCTTGCCGCTGCCGCCCACGCCGACCAGCAGCGCGTTCCCCCGCCGAGACTCAAGGATTCGGTTTATACGACAGCTACATCGGAGGCGAAGACAGTCAGGGGGGAGGAAGGTAAGAGGGAGGAATCAGTGGAAGGGTTAGATGTCGTGAGACGTAGAAGGAAGCAAGCTGTATGAAGACAGTTTATGACTCATAGTACAAACAAACACACTGTTTCCATTCTGCCGGTTTCATTCACATCGAGCATCAGAGACAAGTAGAGAAGACCAGTGTGTCCACGTCTACAGTGAATTGACTTCTTTGTCCTTTTTGCTGCTTCGTTTGCAGACTTCCAGCAGCATTTCAACTGCCTTTACATACCGACTGACATTTGCCTTGATATTTGATTGTTCAAGATATACATCAACTGCTTTCAGAGCTCATTCATGTTTATGAATGGGGATTTATGAATAGGAAAACGTTAAAATAGTATCTGCTGTAGTCAAGTTTGTCTTTAGAATACAAAGCAAGCAAGAAAAAGTCAATATACAAATCATTTCTGTCGCATTAAAGGCATTGTTCATTTTGCACAGATGACTTCTATCACTCTTCTGGTCATCCTGGTAGTGGGATCTTCCCTATTGGGCTAATTCTTTTTTTGTGATATTACCAATAAATGAAGAACCTTTTTATTAAGCTACAATCCCCATGTTGACCAAAAGTCCACCAGTGCAACCGTGTGACTCAATCATGTGTTTGAAACACACACTCATGCTGCGCACAGTTCAAACCCACCAAACCTGGTTTGGATTTGTAAGAGAACTTTAGAGGTGATGATCCCTCACAAAGTCACGAGGAGACACACTCCATTTACTTTTGATAAAAAGGTTCAATCATAAAAAAAACATGTCTTGGGTTTGAATCGTTAAATCAGTAAAAATATCAAATAGCTTAACGGTGTCAAACAATTAGCACAACTTTGGGGCAGTAAGACGATTCAGTTTTTCAGACTGAAGCAAAACCTGGTTTTGTGCATTTTGCTTGCCGTCATTATGTATCCTGGATTACTTTGCCTGTTGGTGCTTATCCCAGTCTGTAAGATAGAACCATGAATCCTAAAGTATATGTGGGACACTGGTTCAGTTCCTTGACAGGCGATGGAGTTTAGTCCACAGGGTACCAAAGCCTCCACTCACATGTGAGCCATGGCGTCCTCAAACAGGACCAGGTTGAGTGTGGCGTTGACCTCGTTGTAGCTGTCCAGTGCCTCCAGCAGGGTTTTATTAAGGCAGCTCCAGGACTCCACGGCCATGTAGCGGGCCTCCCCCAGCCCATGGGCAAAATGCCAGTAGAGGTTCATCTCCCTGGTCTGCTTTAGAGTCTCCTCCACGTCCTTGGGGAGGGATATGCACACACACACACACACACACACACATTGTGCAGCAGTAAACAACCCCTCTCAGTATAATAGAAGTGAAGAGCTTAAACAGTGTCATTTACCCTGTTGGGCACCAAATATTTCACTGGAGAGATGAGAGATGTTTGTGCCTTTTACAGATGCTGGTTTGTATTCTCAGTTTTACTGGTTCGAAGCTAAATGTGTGATGGAAGAAGTTGTTTGTTTTTTAAATTCGCATCTTTTTATCTTCTGTGCTCATCGTCCTGGTATTAAGAGGACTTTCCCGTTTGTATGTAAAAATAGCAAGATGTTGCTGTGTGGCGCAAGGGGAGGTCTGAATAATCTATTGCAGAGTGGTTAGTGTTATTCATTCTGCCTCTCTCTGGGTATCGGTACACACATACTTTGCTGTGTTGGGGGAGGGAAGGAGAGGGGGGGGGCAGTGGACAGAAAAAAGCTGAGCTGAGTGCAGACCCAGACAGCCAGACGTACCATGCTGATTTATATTCTCCCCCCTCCGCCCCCCTCTACAGACAGAGCAGGCAACCTCACGATGCCCCCCACCCAGCGGCTGAAAAGGTCTCACCTCGTAGAACTTAGTCACTGTGTCCGCCTGCAGCTTATCGAAGGCCTGGAAGTCCCCCTCCTCCACCAGCTTGTCCCTGTAGACCCGGTTGGACTCGTGCAGATAGACTTTCAGCAGGTCCGAAGGGGCTCTCAGACACTCGGCGGTGCAGAAGAGAAGGCCCTGGGCAGGGAGGGGAGAGAAGGCGGATTTACACAATAAGGAGGAAAGTCACTGCAGGTGGATGGATGGATATGGAGGCAGAAAGCTGCAGGTTGGTCAGAGAAACAACATGTTTCTTTCATCTCACTGGAGATTGGCTTTGTTGGGCTGGATGGAAGAATGAGGAATAATAAAGGTGGGACTGAGTGTGACTGTTGCTTACAGTGTTTATTTTCAAAGAAAAACATGTCTGCATGTGGAATGTGGCTGTCGGCCATGTTCACTGAGGATCCTTTTTGCACGCTTGTATAATGTGTAATTTGAGTAGCTGGGACATGGGATCTGAAGGATTCTATCAAAAGCAAAGCAGGTGAAAGCGAGAGACTGTTTTCTGATGTTTTCTGACCAATCAGTGGTCTGCAGTGTCTCTTTAACAGGGCTACAGGGCTACGGCCAATGGAGGACCGAAACCAAACGTCTCCAAGCAAATGTGTCCCAGTGGAGGTTCTTCTCCTGCTTCATTTTGTATTTTCCTGTTTATTAATTAAATTGATTTGATTTCCAATTGAAGGTATGTATTTAAATCAAACGTCTTTCAGGGTCTTTCTCTCTTTGCTGTGTAACCAAATGTTTCCTCAGGTCACCTGCACCTTCCCCGTGTAGTCCACACCACGTGTGTCCCACCCTCTGTCCCCCAGAAGACAGAGGCAAGCAGATGTTGTGTGTTTCCAGCCCTAGAAGTTATTCCGATCGACGGCGCCTTCTTTGGGCCGTCAGCTGAGTCTGATCTGCCTTCATACGTGAGCCTGTGACGGTCGGTGGGCCCGTGTGGGAGGATGTGCACTGAAGGTTCAGACTGAGAAAGAATAATCGCTGCTACTCCACATCTACAAAAGTCAAGATGTTTACGAGAGCGTGTGTGAACACTAATCCTTTCACTTTTAATAGATCTGTATTTTTCACTCCATTTCATGCTTAATGGTGTCAATCAGGACCCTGTAAATGTGTGCCAGAGCAAAACAAAACACCATATGGCATCTGTAGATAACAGCCATACTGTTAGCTGTAGCTTAGCGGTTCGCTGTACCAATGCACTCTGCTAACAAACCGAGAAGGAGACAAAACTTTTTTCACTCCATCCAGCCAACTTTGGCGGGCCGTCTTCATTGGTGTGTCTGGCTCAGAGGGATCAGAGATTCCTTGAGCCTGAGCCCCAAACAATGCACCCATGGAACATGGTACAGACATCTGCTCCGTCAGCCCGGCTCTCTCCTCCCTTCTTCAGCTGTGAGGAGCTCATTTAGGATGATATGGGAGAGACCAGCACTCAGATATATAACGGGGAAATGTGGTTGAGAACAAGACTATGCAGCTGGTTGGGAACATCGTCTGCCAGAAACCTAAACGTAAAACGTTGTGTTGTTTTTCATCGTCACCTCGTATATTGATTACTTGGTATACTGAACCGTTGGGAAGTACACATCTTCAGCCTGACGTAGGGAGGTTTAAGAACCAATGGACACTTAGGACTTACTATAAAATTATAAAACAGCAGGGGGAATGCAAACAGCGGCTACATTCGCCGCCTGGTTCAACCATCGACTTTGTTATCTAAGCGGACACACATCAGAAGAGCGTATCTGAAAAGTACCTGACATCTCGTGAGGCCAGGCAAGGAGTAAAAAAACATAAAATAGAAACTGACAATTCTCCATGAAGTTCTTTGGGGTCACCGCGGTAACGTGATTGGTTGCTACAACATGCTGACCCATTCCTATTTAAAAGATGTTGAGCCCTTACAGTCTCTTTGCGTTAGTGGGGGGAACAGAGTGCGTGCTTCAGCCTTTTTTAACCTGTGCTTGTTTATGCTCCTTTGGGTGCATTTGCTCATTGTCATCTTGTTGTCAATCTCAGCCTGCATATTTGTGCTTTTTACTCATAACCAACTCATTTTTCATTACACATAATGATGTGATCCATTGTAGCATAAAATAATAGGAATTTCTGCTGCCTCACAAAGCTGAATCTAAATGTAATTTCAGTACACCCCTGTGTATATAGGTTGTGTAATAGTTTGCTATAGAAAGAACTCACGGATGGAATTATGACATATGTTAATGCGCATTGTATTTAAGCACTGATCCTAACGTAGTGAGTTAAAGAGAGAGCTTCCCTCTATGATACCCAGGAGGTGTTGGCCACCAAAGTCTCCCTTGACAGCCTATGCATTCTAATATTATATTAATTTACATATACATACATGCATTCACTCATACCCGGTACCTGTGGAAGTACAAATCCATCCTATTTGCAGACTTATTTCTGGCTTCAGATCCAGCAGAAAGGTAAAAACAGAGAATGAAGACAAAACATGTTTAGAAAGGAAAAGAGCGGGATATGAAAAAGCACACAACTTTCTCATTTAATTGCAAATATATCTTGTCATTCTAAAAGTCTGTATAGATAAATCCTTCCTATTTCCTTTTTTTTAGCAATATATCACCTGGAATATGTTGGAAAGGTCCCGCAGGTTGAAGATGTAGTGGAACTTGAGCGCAGTGGGAAGGAAGGTGGAGGAGATCCGCTGGTGCATGGCCAAGGCCAACTGGACCAGGGTGGGGCAGCTCTTCTGCAGTGTGCCGGCGAAGCCCTCTCCTCTCAGGTGGTGAGACAGGATGGAGCTGTAGATGGTGTTCAGAGCCTCGGCTCCAGGAAAGGACAGGGCGAAGACAGAGAAGTGGCGCTGTGGAGAGAGATGCAGCATGTCAACTTGTTGGTCCACACTTAAGTAAAAGAAGGACGGTGCCTTCAATCTGAAATATAATCAAATGGAACTTTGGTCAGGTAGTTGTGTGTGCTGCATATCCAAGGTAGAAGTTGATGTGCTGCATACTTGGTAATAATATTTTCCCATATCTGATCAAACTCCGCTATCTGTAATTTGGAGATTTAAGCATTTCTTTGTTGCTGCTCCCTTCATATCGTTCACTCTGTGATTATTTTAACTCTCCTTCGTCTCTCGAATTTGGATAATAAACAGGATTTTTGACTCTTGGTTAAAATGAGATGTGACCACTCTAAAGTGCATCTCCACCTCCTTCCTCTTCCTGTAACGTCCTGTTCTGACCCGGCCTCTTACTAAAGCGCCAATTGCAAATTTAATCAGCCACTGAAAATTGTCCCCTGCAAATGCAAATGTACTTCTCGTTTGAGTAGCATTTGCTAAAACTTTGATGGCAAGCTCTTGTAAATTATTCCAATTTCCATAAGGAACGTATGAACTAGTGATCAAGTGACAAGTTGGGGACAAATTTTTGTCAATATAATGAGCTGATTTAAAGGTCAAGCGTTGCGATTGCTTGCAGTGGAAGACAGGTTTAGTTTTAGTTAATTTCCTTCCACTTTCCTTCCACTCAGAATGAAGTCAACCAGTCAACTAAGCCTGTCTTAACTCGGTGTAAGAAAGAAAATTGCTTGTGTACTTTTGTTGATTTTGTGAGTTTCTTTTCTTTTATTCATCAGACATATCAAACTCTCCGCTTGAGCGCAATGCACCCTGGTACATGTAGGCACAGCCGAGTAGCAGCAGAGAAAAGATTTCCCTCTCTTTTCTTATGTTTAAAGGTTTTACAAGATCAGATCAATTTGAGATATTACACAAATCCATGAACATCTCTTATGCTGAAACATAATGTTCCATTCAGAGGTTCTAAGTTAAATCAAGCTAAACCAAAATGAATAAAGTACTCACGTAACCTCTGCAGTGTGTTACATAACCAGTATTGCACACACCGAGCAGTGTGTGTGTGTGTGTGTGTGTGTGTGCGTACCTGCAGCCGGGGGTTGATGGTGAAGCTGCCGGCCGTCGGGTTCATGCAGGACACATATTGAACACTGTGTATTTCCTTCAAAAGCAGCTTACTACGGTCATACCTGGAAGTGCACACACACAAACACACACGAGGAATATAAATCATCGTTTTTATGGTCTGGCATTCACATAAACACCCAACCGCACCGATATGGCCCCCCCAGCTGCACTTCAGCTGACGTGCCTCAGTAGCATCTTCCTCCCGCATATGTGTAATGGGCTGACCGTGTCCAATCATGTGCAACCATGTTGAGAATGGCCTCGCTGTGTCAGAGGGATAAGCAAAGGGAGCCCTTGAAGGGGAATCAGAGCCCTGCCCTTACATTTGCCTTTGGGCTTATTCCAGGTGTACCATATTGATACTGGGAACGGGAGCCTGCTGAATACTAAAGAGCTTCTCAGTATAGTTATTAGGGTCTCTCACAGCTCAGACCTTCCCTCATGTTTGCTCATGTACAATAATAGAACATAGCTAACTGACACCTACCAGTGGTTGTAGTCCATGTGTTGGCGAATGAGCGTGTGAGGTTGCACCGTTCCATATGTATCCACCTCGGGCATATTCATGTCGTCTATGAAGTAGATCAGTCTTCTGCCGTTTGGGGGACCGTAGTTACGCCCAGCTTTCTTCTCGAGAGGTTTTTCCAGCACAGCTGTATGGGAGAGGAGCGGAGGAGTAAAGAGCAGCCGTGTAGGAATAACAGGCATCATTTAAAAGCAATATATATTTATTAAGTAGTTTAGAGTCACAAATGAGTTGTAGACATTTGATATAACTGGAAAGTACATCAACCAAGACACAATTGAAATATTTTCCATTGCACGGTTTCTTACCTTGGAGCATAGTCGATGTGGTGTAATAGTTAAAAGGGACATTTTTAATCATGTATTTCTCTGAATCCAACATTGCCAGTTTGTCCCCGACCACTACAGACTTCCCTGTCCCGGCATTCCCGACCAGCATGACAGGCCGCCGACGTTCAAGGAGGCGGTCCATGAAGTAACAAACTCGAATGGTTTCTGTAGTGTGGACCAGACACGCCTGCATGAATAGATATTATTATTATAGTTTATATATATATATATATATATATATATATATACATATTCTTTCTTTGTTGCAACAAATCCTGTACCGTTGGAAGGTCTTTTTTCCCCTTTACTGGTGCCTACATTTTGGGTTTCAGGTCAGGACGGCTGACAGGCCATTCCCTCCTCTCCTCTCCCAAATCGTGGAGGTGATGTATTTTAGATTAATAATCAGGCTATTCATTAGCCCCCCCCCCCCCCCCCCCCCCTGAAAAAGTCTACGATCTAAAAAATGGCACTGAGGACCCACCCTCCCCTCCCTGGTCGGCAGAACCACTTGCCCGACTACTACAACCCCTCCCCAAGTTGTAAACCTAGGGTAAACTCTGGAGAAATCTCGGACTTAAGCTACTTAATAAGGAAGGTACGTATTTAGGTTTGACCAATAGGTTTGACCAATTGTTAATACCCCAAATTATTTAATTGAAGAATACGTCCAGCATATGAAACTGAAGCTTGGAACAACCGACCGTACCTGAAGAGATGTATCAGAATCCATCTCAAACTTGGGCACCATCTTGGACCATGGTTCAAACTTCTTGCTCTCCGGGTCGATGTAGTAATCAAACACGGTGCCCTGGGATGGGAACTTGATGGTTTTGAACTTGGCCACCCACCACTTGCTGAACTCCACTCTATAGTCCACCAGCTACACTTACAGAGAACACACACGCAGACACACAGACGAAGGCAAGCGGTCAAAACTCCAAAAAGACTTCCTGTCCACGCTTTCCATCCCTACAGTAGCTATGGATGTGTGAACGAGAGGACAAATAGATGGCAACAACATAGAGATGGGGACAGCAGTTGAAGAGCAGAAAATGAGATGGAGGGCCTTTCTTTCCATCTGTCTGACTCAGACAGGGAAGCCGCCTCATCAGCTGCTGGTTGGCAGTTTGCTTTCTTCCCCAGTCTCCCACCCCTTGGTACCGGTCTCCGCTACTCACTAACAACTCCAGTCAATGAAACCACTTAGCATTTAAATGCATCTTTAATGGGAAAAAAGGGGGAGAACATCTTTACAAAGGGAAGAGCAGTTTCATCCCATAACTTAGATGGACGCGCTTACTGTGCGGTGTTGACTGGATTGCTTAGCAACTGCTGGCCACGGCTCTCCTGCTCATTTACATTCAGCCAGCCTGTATTTGTGTAGCGGGAATTGAGCCCACTTCATTTTCAGATGGAAACCTCTGACCACTAAACTGAAAATAACTTTTCTTAACAAGAGACACAAAGTTGAGCTGCATAAGAGCCATCAGGGGTTGAATTTAACTAAGGAATAGTTATGATGCAAGTGAAAAAAACTCTTTCAGAAGGGACATGATGGGACAGAAAAAATCATTCAGCTATTCAGGAGTGTCCTCTTTCTTTCCTCTCTGCAAGCACTTTGTAAGCGGCCCAAAGGCCCACGTAGTACCTGGTCCTGGAACAAGGCTCCCCCGAAGGCCCAGACCGCAGCAAAGACGAAATAGAGCTCGTAAAGTTCCTTGGCAGAGTCCAGCGGAGTGTTTTCTGGAGTTAGCAGACATTCCAGCAAGTAGCAGAGCATCTGGACCATACTCTGCTCAGGGATAGGGATGATCTTCTTGAACCTGAGCAAAGACAGACACATTGTATCCCTGGATTCAAGTTGCTGATGTGGGTTTCTCATTCAGCGCTTATTCAGACTTATTTCATTTAGAATGAACAGAATTTGTGTTGTTTATAACGCTGTATGCATACACTATGTGGCGTATGCATACAGTAGCATGGGACTGCACAGTGGTGCATTTTCTGCATTGGTTGGCTCAAAATGAGAACCAAATATTCCTCCTGTCTGTCTTCCTCCCTCTGCCTTCTGTTGTGGCTGTTTGGCCTTTAAGCAGGAGTGATGCAGGAGTTGAAGGAGGCAAGTGGTCCTGTACAATAGAAGGCAGGATAGCATCCAGTCCCTGTTTGCTTTGGGTCAACGTGGCCACTTTAACACAGTTCCTCCCTGTGCTACGCGCCAAGCTGAACATGACTGTAAGAATGGAATTACTTCGGTGCAGATGATGAGCGCTGTGATACCTTGATCTGAGGCCATCCAGGCAAGAGGGGAGGTACTTGTCGAACAGTATGGTCAGATTTGCCTTCTCTGATTGAACCTCCCTTCTCTCAATCCAGCTGGACACCGGTGGGTTCCAACCAAGGTCTGCCGGGTTTATGTACAGGATACCTGAACAGAGATATGGAATACAACACATTTGGTGTTAAAATACCCTGGGGCTAAAATGTGAACTCCTTTGACCCCCAACACCAGGTAGAAATTAGAAAGCCACTTATACCTGGCTTCAAAATGAGGCTGAATACAATTAGTGTGAACAAATTTGTCAAATAGCAACAAGTCACCGAGCCCACTTTGTCCAGTTTCTAACTCTGGCTTGCTGCAAAAAAATATGTATAAAATACAACAATGTTGTCAGGAAAGCCAAAGAAAGGTGGGTGGCGACTACCTGCTCGAGATACTGTAGCCGGGGTCGCAGTGCAAAGGTGGCTGATCTCAAACACCAGCCTCATGGTGGGGTTCAGAGGGATCCGCTCATTACTGGCCAGAGTCAGCACCTCACAGGAGCACAAAGCATGTTTAAACTAAATGCACTGGCGATTCAGCATTTGACCTCATTTGTATATGTAACATTGTATTTATAGTGTTAATATTAATATGGCCAATCATTTCTGACTGAGGCAGAGTTAGACCTTTCCCTGGACAGTGTGTTGCTGCTTCCATAACAGAAAATTATTGCCTAATAATTCCCTCTTCTCAGCGTCACATGCATACACTTTTATTTTCATCACATTATTTTATCTCATTTACTCCTCTCTCACGTCAGCGATGATTCAACCACATGATCAAATCTGAATGCAGATTCAATCAGATAGTCAAAGTGTGTAAACGTTGTTGTTTTAAAGCTGAATAAAAGACTAATTGACTCTCACCTTGTTATCATCCATGACTGTGTTGAGTGACTCGATCCACATCGGGTCAATGTCTCCGTCCAAAACGATCCACTTAGGTCCGTTGTGAGTGACATTGGCCAGGTCACGCATTATATTGGAGAACAAGCCTTAAGGAAAAAGGAGTTTACATTTTGCATATTTGACCCAGGTCATGAAACACTTTGGACTGATCAAAATTTCCGCAGGAGTTTGTTATCACCATCTTTCCACTCCCTGGTTGCTGGATTGATGATCCCAAAAAGCTCATCATTGGTCACAGCCTTTGGATTAAGGTCGGCCCAAACAGGTCTGCGCTTCATCTTCTGATAGGTCCGTTGGAGTGACCTCATCACCTGACTCTTTCCCGTACCAGCGTTCCCGATCACAAACACCGAGTGACGCACTGCAAGCAGCTCCTCCAGCTGCACTATCTAACAAACACACACAGCATTAAAATACGATGTTTGTTCACATCATTTGAAGAACATTGTTGACATAGTTTACATGTTCACGCTGTCCCTTTTCTAGCATTTCATGGGCTACTACACAGGACTGCTCCCTCTCAATGCTGTGTTTTATAGGGGAGTACAATGATGTGTAGCTGGACAGGGTAGCACACTGCAGGGAACGCCATTCAAAGGCTACAATGAAAGAAAGCATTGGTCTTCTGGGGGGACAGATATCTGCACCCTCATCAGTCAGTGCTCAGTGCAAAAGGGCCCCTCCAGCTACTTTAGCTAACAGACATGCGTTTATCTTTCATGGTGTCAAGTCGTCACTAGTTGTTTAACGTCTTCTAATGTCTCCTTCTGTTTTCATGGAGACGTGGTATTTCACTTTTAGTTCAATTTGACCTTTTCCTCACAATGTCATGATGTCGGTGTCAGAGACCGTAGAGTGATTGGCTGTGGCTTTGGTCTGAATGAGACAACGACCAATCACATCAAAGATCAATGGTCGCCAGCGCTGTTGGATTTGACTGAGAGACCAAAACTGACTCAATTCCATATTGCAGCTGCATAAAACTAAAATAATAATATATAAAATAATATTAAAATATAAAAAGGTTGAATATTTTATTTATAATTCATATTGTGTTTGTGTATGTAAGTGTGAGCAGAAAAGGGACACATTTTCTAGCTGCTGCAGAGAAGTCTGGCTCCCCCAGTCCTCGCTTCCAGCCCAAGCAGCTCAAGAAGGAAAACTTCCTCCAGCCCTTTTGATCCAGCTTCCGTGTTAGAGAGCGACAACAAACCAACAGTTCACAAGATCCCCAATCGACCCCCCCAACCAAGGACAGAGCGGACACTGAGTTTAACAAGACTGGAGGAAACACAGCAAACCCTATCAATGCACAGTAAGGCTGGACAGAAGTTGTCCCTGCAGTGGGCCTGCGGTGCGCCCAGCTTACTACTGGCAATTATTGAATCATTTCTGTTATAGGAATTGAATGTATTGTACATACATGGCACATTACATGTGCTGTATTGTATCTTTTACATTGTTCATTCTGTACACATGGCATCATTGTAGTCTGTCCATCAGGAGACGGATCCTCCTCTGACGTTCTCACTGAGGTTTCTTCCCTTTTTTCCCCATGAAGGGTTTTCATTGTTTGGGCAGTTGTTCCTGTGCCGATGGAGGGTTTCAGGACAGAGGATGTCGCATGTGTACAGACTGTAAAGCCCTCTGAGGCCAATTTGTCATTTTTGATTTTGTGGTATACAAAATAAAATGAATTGAAGTGAAATTGAAGTTAGATTAGCATGTCGTTATTTTTGTTGTGATGTGTACTGCATTGTGAGCAATGTGTGTGTTTACGAGCGTGGCTGTGCGATAAAGTTATGCTATCGTGTCTCACTGCTCCACATAAGATCTGCTTTGCTTTGAGTCTCTCCTTCTTTCATTTGATTTATAATTTCACTCACTCACTCACACGCTCACACACACCCACACCACCACCTCGACATGCATGAATGAATGTTTAAATTAGTTCCTTAGATATTAGGATATCATACAATAGCTGTATAATAAGTGTATTGGTCTGATCAGTTTTGTTAGACGTTAATAAACCCTGTTATACTTTAAGCGGCGGTTTTCTGTGATTTTGTTGTGATACTGGCTGCAAACTCAAACCTTCAATTCCTCGCTCTTAATGAATGAATATCAATTATTAGACTTGTTTTTAAACTTTGGTTATTTTGTTATTACTTTCATTGATGCTAATGATTTCCTTTCACACTAGCTTTAAAACATCACATTACCCCTACATGACATGACATTACCCCTACCGACCGTGACCAATACATTGAACAAAGGGGACGGCCCCCCCAAAATGACATTCGCACTGGTGGACAGAAAGCATGTGTCCGCCTGCTGGTCTATTTGTGCGACTACACCTCCCCGAGATGTTCAATACGTTCTAATAAGGGTTAGTAAAATATTCATTAGTGTGACATTACATTAACAGTTCACTATTTTTATTGACCAGTGTAAACTGTTTCCTGCCCGATTGTCCGGTGTGTTTGCCATCCAGTGGTTTCCCATTAGCCTGATATACGTTTCTTTGGACCTAGCCTGTCTTTTGACCACGGATTCCCTGCCTGCCTGCTCCTTTTTGTATTTGATCGCCTGTCTTATTGGTAGTGATGGCAAGATGAGGCCTGAAACGATCCATCCAATCGGTTTACCCATGGAGCCGAAGCTTCGTGGGGCCTCATTGGCTGTCCCTTATATTTCGAATGTCATGCCAAACCCCTGAACCATTTCCTGAATCAGCCACGTGCGGCGGCTCACGAGGCTTCCAACGCATACGTCAGCGATACAAGCCTCGACACTGAAAGATATATCACTACTTATTGCCATCCCGGTTCCAACCCTGCCTGCCCCTCTGGATTTGTTTGCCTTCCGACGGATCTCCCCTTTTTTAAACTGCCTGAAACTTTGAGTATAGCTACCGGTCTCTTTCATTAGTGTCCGACTCGTGCTTTTGGGTTCCAGTATGCATCGGTACCAGTAATAGACAAACTGGTTTTGATAACCTAAATTTAGTATTAAGAGTTTGCTTTTCTAACAAGTTCTTCCACTATGAAAAATGTACGTTGGTGGTCCAGAGGGAACCCCTCAAAAGTCAAATATACTTTTTCCTTGACATTTTCTGACAATCCATACATGTTGGGTGACGTTACAAAGTGTTTAACAAAGAAAAAAAGGGGGGAGAAGTGATTTCCACTCAACCACACAGATGGCAAGCTCAATCAATGCCATCGACCAAGCTCCTCGGGGCTCCTGCTCCTCATCCATTGAGCCGGTGCCCGGGCAGCTTTACACTCCTAAAGGCCTCGGCTGATTACGGCTTTGATATGAGGAGGACTAATGCCAGCCCACACTATAGGCTTCAGGTATGCAGTCTCTCTCACTTCCCCTGCTCCCCCCTCATTGTCTAGAATCAAAAGGTTGGCCGCACAGACAAAGACAGTAAAAGTTCAGGCTCAGGGGGTGGATGGTTGTTATTGACCGCTACGCCATTTGCTCTCTAGCCCGCAATGTTTCTCCTACTCTTTGTTTATTTCCTTCTTGCACAATGTCAGGGTTAAGTGGCATAGTGCAGCTCCAGCATCCATTGATGGAGTGTTATTATGTGGTTCCCGTGTCTATTTGACCTGAGGCAGATTGCACTTATTTCCCCTGGTCGTGCGTGCATCTAACTCTGACACATAACAGCTTCTATTGGGCATGTGTGTGTATCTGTATGAATGTAATGCCTTGAATTAGGTTCAGCAGTTAGGGCACCTGACCTCATATCAACCGTGGGCTTTCTGCTATATTGGGCCGATTCATCCAGATCCTGCAGACGTGTTTGACACTAATGTGTATTTCCCAGCGGAAAATTACGACGTGAGGTAAATAGTTTTTGGAAAGAACTACGATAAGAAAGTGTTACAGCTGTAATATCCGTCTCAGTTGTTAAAGATGAAACCCCATTTGGGGACTTAGCTCCTACCTCACAGACAACGTCCATGATTGCATTTGCTTTCGTCTTTGTTAACATTGGTGAATCCAATAAATGCAACCGAAAGCCATGTCAACAAACTATCAAGGATTCGTGTTGATCTTACCTTGAGGACAAAATTTTCCTCAGCCTGTAAATTCAAGTCCAAAATGGCGTCCTTAACGTGCTTTTCAAAGTCTGGGTCTCTCTGCCTGGGGACGTCCAGAGAAGGAAACAGGTCTCCTATCAGCCCCATGAACACAGGCATGTCCTCCGTCACAATCTTGGGGATATTGAAGTCTCTCAGAGCTCGCATCAGCACCTGGTCCTCCGCTCGGCTGGGTTCTCCTCTCTTTAAAGAGCCGGCCACCACCAGGACTGACTTGATGGCTCGGAGGCCCCAGTCGTAGTGGTCCTTTTGGAAAGACCAGAGAGACTTTGACCAGAGCAGAATACACAGGTTTCTCTATTATAGCAGGGACAAATAAAATATATATATTTTTCCACTTTTTTTTGGCTTCTCTTCCAAAAATGGCATACCATGAGAAAAAGTGTAATAACTCTAACTACCTCGTTAATCTGGACAATTCATTTTTGTCAGGATACAGGTTGGAACCCCTGTGAGGGTTGAACATCTATTTATATGTTACTGGGGAAGAAATACATCAATATAACACACAAATAAAACCTTTTGAATGTTGTGACTGTTAAACTGTTATTTCGTCAACTTCACTTCGTGCCCTGGTGTGTTTTCCCTTGTGGTTGTGATTGTCTGCCGTATCCCTGATGGTTTCCCTTCATTTGCCAATGACCTGCGCCTTCCCAGCATATTTAAATCATGTGTCTCTCTTGTCACTTTGTAGCTTCATTGTAGTTCTATTTCATCCTTACTGACTGCCAGAAGCAGTGCTTCACACTGGATTATCTTCTGTCTCTAACCGCTGTAAATTCTATCACAGTTAGCAAGATGTTCTCGCCCAGAGAACACAGAGAGAGTTCGTAGACTACGAACTCTCTCCAGGATTCATAGATTTCGCCCCCAGACATTATTAATATTCTGTTTGAATAAAGCATTTTTTGTTTTGGCAACCCTGCGAGTCTCCGTGTGAGTCCTGACCCATGGTCACGATCGTGACAGAAATAAATCACTAACAGCCCTAAAAGTCCTTTAAAATATGGAGATACTTGGCTAATGTGTAACCCAGTGTGTGGACAGTAAGAATGGAAAGTTCCACGTTAAAGATAAAGTACTCTAGGGAAAGGCTTTTGTGTAGGCTTCACGGCAGAGAATCGGGAAGGCTCAATATTGGGATTTTCAAAGAATGTCAAAGGAAGTTGGCAATTATGATTCACAAGCTTGGTGGTTATTTTGCTGTAGCCAAGAATAATATTTTGAATGGTATGAAGCATTCATATATTTGTGACGAGTACAGAATATTTGTGTTGGAAAAAATGTTCTTTCTCCGGTACAACAGGCCTGTTATAAGGTCATGAACATGGAGGGTAACTTCTTTTTTAATAACAATCCAGATCAAATATGAATGCCATGGCAGTTTCATATATATTTCTAAAATTGAATTAAGTCCAAGTTGGGATTCACAAGAACTATTAACTGCTACTTTGCAAAGGGAATACTGTTAAGTCTTGAACTCATGTTTAAATTTTGTGCAATGCGATTAATCGCAGTTTTGCATTGCATCATTGCACGAGAAAAAAGTTCAGTTTTACATTAAAATTGATTTGGCTTTTTTAAACAAAGAACATCTAGGACCGCAGATATTACCTGTTTGGACAACAGCTCTTTACATAGCGTGTAGAGGGTGATAAACTTCCTCGCCAATACCCGGGCATTCAGGAACCCTTCAGCCACAAGCATAATTTCACAGATGAGCTCGAAGTCTGGCACCACCATGGCACATGGTCTGTGGAAAAATGGTCATCACATAAATGAGATCATTGATAGTCCTTAATTACCCTGGATGAATATGTCTTGTCAAATGCCGTTTATTATTACTATGTTTTCCATGCCGTCACGCAGGGGGGCTCAACCTTTTCAGAGTGTATTTACTAATACAACACACATGCATGAACGCACCCCCCTCAAAACTGAGCTCTTATTGTCAAAAGATTTGCCTTCATATACTGCGGCTTGGATCATGCTTTATTTGCTTCAAGTGTTTGCCAAATGTAAATTGAAAGTTAAAGTTTTACTCAGATGCAGGGATATTTTGGCAATGGTCAGCAATATGTGTTTCCACAATTAGGTGAATGTTTTACAAATACATACATTTGTAGTTTCTTGCCTCTGTTCTCCCTGGGTCACGTCACTTCCTGCCTTGTCCTGTCGTCCCCTGTGATTGTCTGTCATGTCATGATTGTTTCCAGCTGTTTCCAATCACCTGCACCTCCCTAGCGTATTTAAGCCATGTGTGTCTGTTGTCACTTCGCGTCATTACTAATTGTTGGTGGGCCGAAGCGCATGTCCATGTCCATGTCCATGTCCACTTTATTTTATTACTTGTGCACTGTTGTCTTGTCTGTCTACTGTCGCGCACTAACCGCCAAGACAAATTCCTTGTATGTTTGACATATTCTGGCCAATAAATGTTTCCTGATTCCTGATTCCTGATGTTGCAGTTCCCTATCCATGGTTTTGCCTTTTTGGAGTTTTGATTTTTGGAAGTTTTGACAACTAAAGTCCTTTTTTGTTTCCTGAAAAACTTTGAGATTGTGCTCTACCTATCACCATCTGTATTGGAACCAATCTGAAGTAGAAATATTTGCTATTGTACACAACATTAGGGTTAGGGTTATTTATTAAATTAAATTTTTATTTTATTTTATTTTTAAATTCCCATGACTCTCCCTCCCCACAGGCTTCTGTGGATGGTGGTTCTATCTGATGGTGGTTCCCCTGCAGTGGTCCTGCTGTGCGCCTGGCTTACTACTCAGTTACTTGAATCATTTCTATCATAGGAGTTGCATGTATTATACATTGTTCATTCTGTACACATGGCATCCATTGTAGTCTGTCCATCCCGGGAGTGGGATCCTCCTCTGACGTTCTCCCTAAGGTTTCTTCCCTTTTTTTTCACTCATGGAAGGTTTTTTTTCATTTTTTGGGGAGTTGTTCCTGTGCCGATGGTGGGTTTCAGGACAGAGGATGTCGTATGTGTACAGACTGTAAAGCCCTCTGAGGAAAATTTGTGATTTTGGGCTAAACAAAATAAAATGAATTGAATGACAAGTAGATGGATTAATGCTTGGCTGCTGGATCAAAATATTTGAGGAATGGTATTTTGAGTTACAGCAGTGTTCTGATGGTCCCTTGAGTTACCTGAACAGAGCCTTGAGGTTCTCAGGGAGCTCAGTCCTGCCAGCGTAGCCTGGATTCATTGTGATGAAGATGCCAACAGAGGGGCAAAGATTAACTTCCTCTCCCATGAAGTTAAACCTCTGCTTCTTTTCTCGAATGGCGTCCTGGATACTTTTAACCTGCAAATACACAGAACCACAAGACAAGACAGCCATGCGGCTCCATGAGGCTGTTCTGTTGTTTTCTAACGAAAATGCTAACACGCTCACAATAAAATAACTAACATGCTAAGACAAACATTGCTATGTATATTTACCATGCCATCTTTTCCCTTGTGCTTGAACTAAATTCAAACTACAGCTTATGGTTTAAACCTGCTGTCTACATTACCAACATTGCAACTAAACCGCCCTCCGTTTGGTCTGAGATTCACGTGTTATGCAAGTAGCGGTAAGTGGAGTTTGTAGTGTATGCCCACTGGCTTTCTCCCAGGAAGTATATGTGGGTACAGCTTAAACCTTTTTAGGGTCTCCAAATTTGGGTCTGTGGGGCCCAGAGTTCAACAGCGTCTTACAAAAAACTAATCACGAAAGAATATAACTAGTGATGTTGTAAGTAATAAGTATATGCACGCCATATTGACATGTTCCAACGCAACTCAGAAACA
Source organism: Gasterosteus aculeatus (assembly GCF_964276395.1). NCBI lineage: Eukaryota > Metazoa > Chordata > Actinopteri > Perciformes > Gasterosteidae > Gasterosteus > Gasterosteus aculeatus. The sequence goes on along the minus strand of NC_135692.1, from coordinate 1,090,250 downwards.
TCCAATAACTGAATGACCAAATATCATAACTCATGTGACGAGAATTGAACAACGGATTCAGTGCAGATTCAATTGATACGGTAGTATCAATGTCCCTTATCGTAGCAGTTTGCCATGAAACCCTTTTGTTCTTTGGTGGAAAGTTCAAAGGTTAAGCGTTGGCCGATCGTTCGCCAGCTCGACTTCCCCATGAAGCTGCTCTCCTGATCCTGGCTGCCTAACAGTCCGGTCAATATCATGGAGACGGATCAACTCTGTAGCCTCTAACCATTCCAATGAGGTGTCAAAATCCTTTGCCGAGGACTCGCCCCGGGTACTGACAGCCAATTTGTCTAGGCTATATTGGATTTTTTTTGTCTTTTTTAATGGTAAAATAAATAAATACATTTTGAAAAAAAAGCCTTACACCTATGTATGAGATATATTGAACACTATTAGAGATATACAAGTGAAATAACTAGTTTGGTACATGACAAAATGCAAAAATGTATAGTTTGGCACGTACTGATCCGAAAACCCAAATTATGGAGATCTCGTCCTAAACGGTCTAAACCTTCACAAGAAGGTTAACATATTGGACTATGATTTGGTAGTGGTTTAGAGCTATACTAGTATAATTGCAAAGGGATAATCATCCTGAGGGCCCTTTTTATTTAATGTGAACCGGAAAGGTTTTGATTTGTGTACTGCGCCATCTTAATTTTGTCTTAAACTGCAACATAAATACTGATATTTTGCATCCGGACAAAATCTCAAAAGTGTTCCCTTTATTATGACACACAGATTATTTGATTAACAGACCTTATGGTTGCAGAGATATAACCTTTTCTATCATGGGTATGCAATTCTCGAGCAAAATGGTGCTAGCTACCAGGAGGTCTGGAAAATCTGTTCTCTGACTCCACACCTGAGGCCATTTAACCCTAACAAGACTCAGCATTATACCATTTTTAGTACATGCAATCCTTCTCCCAACAAACTTACTGTTATCCATCAAAAGAGTTGCTCCCAACTAACCCTAACCCTCACATCTGAGAAGGTTGCGCTTTCACTTATTGGCAAATCATCAATATCCTTTAGCTACGGTGGCCCTGGAGTGCAAAACACAACGGCAAATAAGAACGCACAACGAAATTAGCTTCTTACGGAAAGGGTAGGGCCTCATAGCAGATAGCAGAGGACGGACTGTCTGTCTTTTAACCCTCTTAATTCAAAGCCTTTTGCCCGGTGACGGAAAGTGACATGGAGGATTCAAATTATCGTGACTTTAACTATTTGCACAATCGGATTCTTAAAGCTGAGAAATGCCGCTTTCTAGATATTATGGCAATGAATAAATCAGTGGGGGGACTGAGAGCCTGTGATGGGGGGCAGAAAGTCACAGAGAGATGGCGATGTGTTGTGTCTTAAAAGTGTCCTACTAGGGTTTCACCATTGTTTTACCGGTGTTTTGTTGTTCAATTATATTTAGGTGTAAATAAAAGGGGGGAGTGCCGCAGACGCTACGGCCGGTGGACGCCGCGGGCGCTATGGCCGACGCGGCTCGGGGACCGGAGTCCGATTCCATGGCGTGAGAAATTGGATGTGTGGCGGGAGTGCGTGACTGTCTCGCTCAATGCGTGACACTTGAGAGCCCTGAATCATTTCCTGTTAGAAGACAGACCGTCTGTCCAATCAGAAGGGTCCGTCCTCTGCTATAAGGCCCTACCCTTTCCGTAAGGAGTTAATTTCGTTCCTATTTCCCATTGTGTTTTGCACTTCAGGGCCACCGTATTAAGCACATATCACAGTAAAAGTATAAGAGCTCAAATGGTATGCAATGCCCCTTTTCTTTTCAGGCACACAATGTCATCAATACTGACAACATGCTATCAGCTTTGACCTAAAAGAGTCCCAGTCTGTAGGAGGCTTTATGAATTTATATGCGTGTGGTAAAAGAGAGTAGCATGTCGGCAGCTGGAGAGAGGAGGAACATCTCCTCATGGATGAGTATTCGGCTACAGGTCTTTCAGTCACACTAACCCAACAGGGAGAGGAAAGTAGGGGGAAATGCAACAACAAACAGTGCAACTGCAGCACACAAAAAGGGTTTCATGAGGAGATGAGAGGGGCTTGTTTTCTTATGTGAAACAGCAGTGGGTAACCCTGCTACCCTGCAGGGACACAAAAGCAGGTAAACGGCCCAAAAGAACAGACAGCCTTCTGACAGGTGTGATCCAGTCGGGTCTGGCTCCACTATTTTCTGTCTGGGGCAGGCTTGTCTCGGCTGTAACAGAGGCAGAACCTCACCAATGTATCTCCATGTTGTTCTGTCTTCCAGCCTTCTGTTTGTCTCCGCTTCATCTAATATGGAAGGACTCCCGCCACATGTGTTAGCGGACCAAAACAGCAGCCATGTATGCCACCATGTGATGCTAGACGCACTCAAGATGATGGATTGGATGTTTGTGCTATGGGAAGAGACGGCTCATCGAAAGCAAAGAGAACTCTGGAGAAGGATGCCAGCTGTCACAGCGGGAGTTTGATGCTCCTCTGTTCTCAATGTCTACTTTTCCATGTGTAAGCCTCTATATTGTACTATTTATTACACAACACCTATTCATTCTTCTAAGTATCATAGGCTGCTTAATAGAGAAGGAAGGAAGGGCAGAGAAGTGAGTGTTACTTCTAGCAATGAATAATTATCCTTGAGTAGCTCAATCTTCATTATCATTATAACCATTATCAGTGTCTTTATCAACTCCATTGCACATGCAAGATGATATTGACTGAGGCGGCGACGATTTGAATACGACAGAGAAACGAATGAAGCCACAGGGAGAGGATTAGTTTGGTCTAGGATAACAGAAAGATAAGATGCTGGAGCCGAAAAACAAGCACCAGCTGAAACACGCAGGATACAGTTCAGTCCTTAAAGTCATTAAAGCGCTAGCTGCTGAAGTTCACTCATATATATATATATATATATATGTAAAATAAGAGAGTAAATCAACGTTATTTGTTAAAAAAAATCATGTAAACATAAATGAGGACAATGAAAGTCATAATGATTCATTCAGTTTAGTGAAAGAGCTCCAAGAAGTCCAAAAGGGTCTAAGGGATTCATTCACTGGCAAGGACCATGAGACATGAGAGATGAGACATGAGACATGAGCAATAGGACTGTAAGTCGATCTGGCGGTTTTGGGGATCTACGTCGGAGGATCCGCCACGGCAGGAGGGGATGGGATACCACAATAAGCATGTTGGAGGCGTGGTCCTGCTCCCGAAATTACGCCAATCAGCTTCAATTCACTTACAAGTGACCACGGCATTAATGCATTTAACAATTTTATTTGTGAGACGTGAGCGCTATGATTGTGAGTCATTTGTCTGGGTGGTCGGATGGGTTGTGGCGGATCTTCCGACGTAGCTGCCGGGCACGGCAAACCCCCCAAAACTCCCAAGATCTGCCGTCCCTCCAGGACTTGTTCGCTTCTAGGACCCTGAAGCAGCTAGAAAGATCGTAGCCGATCCCTCTCACCACGGACAAAACCTGTTTGTGGTCTATCAGGACTAAGACTTCCCACCACACCAACAGTTTCTTCCCGTCGGCAGTCGGGCTCATCAACAGAGCCGGTCGCCCACTGACTCTGACATCGGTTCCTCACTTCACACTCTACATGCACACACACATGTCACTTTCACATACACTCACAACGCAGTTGTGTAGAGTATGGTTATCTGCTCGCCAGTTTTTACCTTTTTATTTAATTTAAATTTTATTCTATATGCCCCCAGCCCATATCCTTCTATTTTATACTGTGGAGTTAAATTCTGAATTTGTAAATTGTGTTATTGGTCTTGTTGTCCATCGTCTCATTGTCTTACTGTCCAATGTTATGCAACGACTGCCACGTCAAATTCCTTGTATGTCTAACATATTTTGTCAATTAATGTTCCTATTTTAAATATTCCTAATTTAAAGAGCCACGCATTGGTTCAATAATGATTTTTAGAATTTGGTAGCAATCGAATATGATAAATCACCCTTTCAATTCATTTGAAAGACGACGTTGTCCGCGGTCAGGTCCTAATAAGAAATGCGCTATTTGTACACATATAAATCACGATTGTCCTAGCACTGAGCAAATTCACCATATTATCGTAACACATCTTTTGAGAGTTGTGGTTGTAATGCTTGGCCATTCCGATTTGCTCTTGTTGGTGTTGAAAGAGGTGAGCAACGGTGAAGTTTTCTATCCTTCACTCTTCAGAGAACGCTCCAATTATTAAGAAGCACTTTGATGCAAAGATGCAAGTCTGGGTTAATTGGTCTTCTAGCTGAAGCAATTTACACTTGAAATCAATGATAAAGAGGTTATTTACTTGAGTAGAGCTGTTATTAAGCTTTATTTGACCATCATTTGACTTAGATCGAGCTTTTTGCTGATAAGATGACAACTCAAACATTTAGCTCCATCACGTGAGGGTAAATACACACAATGACCTGTCGACCTGAATGAGATAAGACGAGTACCTCAGGGAGAGGAACTGGACTTGTTCTTACCTGTACAGCCACCACAGACAGCACCTCCACCGAGATCCTGTTAAATTCATCAAAGCAGCCCCATGCCCCCGTCTGAGCCAGGCCTTTGTAGATGTTCCCACAGGACTTAGTGACAGACACAGGAAGAGACACATTTTCACATCAGGATAGGCAGTCAGTCAGGTGGGCTCACAGATAAAAGACACAGCAGGCTGAAGGTAAGCGCAGAACAACTTAATGGTACGTACACAGAGGCTCAGACTAACAAAACAGGTAGAAATAGAAATATCATTAACCCACATTTTAGTTCCCAACATCAACTTGTGAGCAGGTGAACAACATCCCTCGAGACAGACTAGGATGACCGAGGAAACCTTCTGACTGCTGGATTGATCCAGCTTGTGTGTGTGTGTGTGTGTGTGTGTGTGTGTGTGTGTGTGTGTGTGTTTGTGAGAGAGAGAGCATAATGGAATATGAGTGACGGTGTGGGCTCTGAAGCCAGCTTCTCGTGCCTGTGTTCCTCCTGGAGTAAATTAGCACTTCTCTCTGCTGCCTTTCTGCAGTGTGTATAGCCGGGGGGGCTGTCGGCCGCTACACTGTAATGATGCCCCTGTATGAGGGAGCAGGAGAGAGTCGGATCACAAGATTATTTTTATGTCTCCCTTGAGCACTCAATATGCAGAGGGTATGTTTGGATGTTGGGTAGAGAGAGGTCTATTTTGACAAGGTGTAATTAAGAAAAAAACTCAGGGTATGGCAAATCTTTCAAGAAGGAAGCGATGAAACAAATGATGAAAAGAAAACTGGAGTGCATTTCCTGCAGAAAATACGTTGGTATGCTGTAAGCTTGAAGCTGAAAGCTAAAAGCTGAAATGAATTTTTAAAAAAGGCTACGTATTCATAATAGTATTGATTGCGGTACAAATGCTAGTAGTTCTTTTTTATAGTAGCAAGAGTAGTAATATCAGAAGCAGTGTCATTACTACTTTTAGTGTAGTAGCAGTACTAGTAGGAGTCATTTTATTATTAATCGCAGTAGAAATACTATTATGAGTTTTAGTAATTGTAGTATCAGCTGTAGTGGTAGTACTAGTAGGAGTGGTTGTAGTTGTATTTGAGCAATAAGTATTTCAACAAAACAGGTACAGATAATCATTGAGGCTTTTATTTTGAAATGATGGGATTGGGTGAGGGGGAGAAGGGGTTGGGAGACATATGGGAGAGTATTTGTCCTTTAAACTATGAAGGTATTAATTGATAGCATTACAGGCGTCATGTGACTACACTACTCAGGTAATGCCAATCACCTGCGTGAGAGGCGGAGCAAGTGCGTCTGTGTGGTTGCCACGGTGATCGTTACAGAGTTGATCAAAAGGAAGAGAGAATACCATTGATTTAAATGTTTAGAATAACATAATAGGAATATTTTTCGAGAATCAATATCCGCGTCTGTGTGGTCAGAAATACTTCCCCTATGGCAGTTTCAAATACTTGTATCTGTAAATCTGTCACCACATGTATAGTGGTCCCTATGGGAAGCAGCATTCGAACACTAAAGATTCAAAGAACACAGGTTGGAATGCTTAAGCAGCATCCAACAATAAGAGGAAAGATGAAGAGACAAGGCCACTAAGGAAGTTTAATGAAGTATGTATAGCATTTTGCTCACGAGGGTGAAGGTACGTGCAGAATTTAGGCGGCCGCCAAAGCCCATTAGCTACATGTGTGCTTACTCACCTTGTAGTCCATCTGCTCAGAGCAGTTGAATACATAGACCATGATGCCAAGGGCTCTACCCAAGTCTTTGGTAGTCTCAGTCTTCCCTGTGCCTGCAGGGCCGGCCGGCGCTCCACTCATGGTCAGGTGCAGGGACTGGGTCAGGGTGATGTAGCATCTAAATATAGTGGCGATACCCACACATGTAATACTGATGAGGAACATCTAGAAATGAAAAAATGCTTTCTAATGATTTGTGTGCTTTTCCATCTTTTTATTTATTGGCTGTATTGCCAAACAATTAACGGCTCTGATATGTAAAGCAAACACACGGCCACATTTCAGTGTTGCGGGTGGAACTCAAAGCCAGGCAAGATGATTCCCTTTCTTGCACAAGCTTTGCTTCTTGACACTTGCCCTATGCTCACTGTGCAGGCGTGAGAGTGATATTGGCCTATTTGACTGGTTTGGAGTGAATTCACTTTGATAAGATTTATAGGTGAACAGCTACAGTCTGTAGAACTTGTAATAGCCTTCTAACCCTATATTATTACAAAATAACTACATCATCCAATACATGAGCGAAGACGGGGTACGTTACAAACGTGATTCAAACTCGCAAAGCAAACATGTTTCAGCCGTTCTCTCGAGTCCTGGATTAAAGGACCTGACACGCGGCCCCCCTGTGCGTGGTCTATTGTGGAAATGAAAGCCGGTGGCAATCTGTCAGTCTCAGCAAAGGCCTGCACCATATGCTGGAGTATTGCAACATGATCCGGCCATCAAAGCCCGTTGTTCACGATTGTTCAGGCTTCAAAAAGAATACTGGTCAGTCTAAAAAAGTGTACAGTCAAAAGCTGTTGTTCCACAAAGAGCTGGAGGAGGCAGGTATTCATGTTTGTGGAGGTAAAGCTTCATCAGGGATGCTGCAGAAGAATGTGCATGTGAGCAAAGTGCAGTGATGTAAAGCCGTTCTCCGGTCTGTGGTGTACATGATGATTCAAATGAGCTTTCTTACACGCGCCCCCTCACCGTTTCACATCACGAGGCGCTCGTATCTTCTAGTTCAATGGTTTTTAACCGTAAGACTGCGGCCCCCCATCGGGCCGCAAGCGCCGCCTGGAGGGGCGCAAAAACGTTCGATTTCATCTCTGGTTTCTTTAAATTGAAGAACCAGAGATTTTGTCCCTTTCTCTTTCATTATGTGTTCTCGTCATAATACCCGGATGTGACTCCCCGCCCGTATTACCGAGAATGCATCAGAGCAGACTTGTCTGGTTTGTGAGAGCCAATTATCCCAGAATGCATTTCACCTGAGCAACACTGGCAGGGGAACGTAAATGTTTCAATTTATTTTATTGTTTGTCAATGTCAGACTTCAGCTTTCTATCTGTAGCCAGCGGTTGAGGTTCAGTTTCAACCGCTGCTATCTAGGTCTGACAGTCATGGATAAGTATTTAAATAGAGAGAAATTAAGAGGAAACTGGTGCCAAACCTCCCCAAAAGTCTGCGTAAATACAATCTTTACTTTCTAAAGTAAGTTTGTTAACGAACCCGACAGCCGAGTCTGTGCAGTGCTGACTAACGCTCTCCAACGACAAAATGAAAGCACCATATGGAAACCAAACGTCCAACGCTTGCGGTAAAGCCGGTGGAATTTAAAAGTAAGGATAACGGGCTCGAGATGCACAAACAATCTGTCATCTCGCTGACTGGCAACTTCAAATGTGCCTTGAAAGCCAGACGTGTGGCACAATGCAAGAAACATTTGACGGCAGCGGAGGAGTTGATTCTGCGTGCCAGAAGCTGCTGACCATCCCACTGTCAAACGACACGGTGAGTCACTGTATGGCTGACATGGCCTCCGACACACAGCAGCAAAAAGTAGCTCTCTCATTGCAACTAGACGAGGTGCTGCTGTTGGTTTTTGTTTGTTTGCATGAGGACATACTGTTTTGTGGAGAGCTACCAACACAAGCTACGGCTCAGTAATAGAAGAAACTTCTTCACAGAGAACTGCCCGGACTGGCAGAACGTGAGCACGCTTCCACCAGAGGACTTCAAAACTATATTCATGTCTGGATGGCAGCACATGCTGTGTTTCTTTTGCAAAGGATGCACTTTCTTTACCAGGTCGTTGACCAATAAAGTGCCGCTAGATCACCACGCACACACGCCCCCCCCGTCGACCGGACCAGCCGCGCCGCACCCCCCCTATGATTTTTAATGGTCTGGCCCACTTGAAATCAAAGTGGGCAGTATCTGGCCCGGACCTAAAATGAGAGACACCCCTGCCCTGATGGTAGGAGACCTGGGAAAAACCCAGAATAGGGTGCAGGGATCTTGAGAACGCCTCAGGATCCTCTAGAATGAGCTGGAAAATGTTGCCACCGCGACCCGACCCCAGATAAGTGTGTATGGATGTAATCGCTGGCATGTCTGGCTGCCCTGTTAACTGCAGCAGCCTAAGAAAGCCTCACAACAACACAAGGAACAAGAAAATTACATTTTGTGTGCTGCCAAAAAGTCTACAGAACAAATAGCAAAAACACTCTATGTACTGCTTAGTTTTAATCTATCAATCTAGCCAAGCTTGTTCTTTGAGTCAGTGTTTCTCTTATCACACATATCTGTCAGTCCTCATTGTACAAGAGCAATAAAACATTAAGTCCAAATATGTACGGAAAGGAGCCGGACCGATACAAGAATAAATTACATTGTTTCTGTCCAGAAATCATACTTTCCATGTCCTCTACATTCTTCAAGTGGTAAGGGATTTTTTGTGGACATATAGCTTCAGCCCATTAGTGTGTATCCAACCATCAAATCCATATTTCATTGCCTACTTTCATGGAAATTATTTTTAAACCACTAAAAGGTTATCCATTTTTTCATCCAACTTGTGGTTTCCTTTGGCTTAGTTGGCCGTCTGTTGCTGATCAAATCTGCCTGTGACTGTCTTTGTTACAATAAGATTAAGGGTTGGCAGCTATAAAGATGCCTGCTAAATTACATAGCTTTACTCATCAATCTGTTCACAAGCAATTATGATGTTTTAAGACACCAGGAATGACCTCCGTACCTGTCTGTTAGAGGAGTGATGACTAATCGTGGTGTGTTGCCCAGATATTCGTAGGAGTAGAGAAACTGGGCATCGCAAATGTTTGCAAAACAATGCTTCTCCTTCTCATCCCAACGGTGCCTCAGCTGGGAGAGCCACACAAAGGCCTGAGAGTTCTCCACCTAATGAAAAGAGAGCGCATGAGAGTGCCAAGGATTGCAATAAAGGCAAAAATAATCTGAGCTTCCCCACCCTCTCTTTAGGGTAAAGACATGCCTTACTTGAATGTATTAAGTGCATTACTCACTGGCTCAAAAGTACAGCGTCAATCATGCGGTCTGCACAAGAATCAGTGCAGGTTCTTGGCTAGATTTATCCACTGTGCCCCCCTCACCTTCTGAGCAATCATCTTGGCCACCACGTCCCTGGCGTGGACATCGATGGTGCAGATGGTCATGACCTTCTGTCGATCGCCGGGGGAAAGCTGCCCAATCAGCATGGAGATGAGGGTGTTGAGCTGAGACACCTGTTTCTTGTAGTACTCTTTCATGGCGTTGTCATAGCCCTCCTCTAGACGGACAAACGCCATGCAGACGTCCAACGTCCACCAGATCTGAGTGCAGGTCAACGCTACCTGAGAAGTAATAAATGGAATTCTGTAGAAAATTACAGTGGATTTCTGTGGATGGATTTGGTGTATTTAATGTTGCCTTATGTCCGTGTGTGACTGAGTAAAGCCACATGGAACATATGTTTATACAGTACCTATGTTCATATGTTTTTAGACTTCTTTCCAGCTGGGAGAAGTTAGACTTAATGCAGAGTTTACATTTTTCTGACATGGCTATTTTTGAGTGGAAAGTCAGCTTCAAAGGAAACATGATGGCTGCACAGGTTTTATATGGTGTGGGTACACCACATTAATGGGCAGGTATTTAAAAAAAAACGTCAATAGGCTGTTTTTTTGTCCTCCATCTTTTAAAACACAGCTCTTTAGACCTAAATGGTTTTCAGACACTAGAATCTGACAGGCACAACATTTTAATAATAATAATGATAATGTGTTTTATTTTTATAGCACTTAACATGGTTAAGGAGCATCACAGGTTAAAAGCAGATTTAAAATTCCAGTTCCAGAGGGCATTGACAACAGCCTGTCGCCCGATAAAGGATAGGGATATTAATAAAGTGGTCAGCAGAGGATGAGGTTGTGACTTTACTGAGAAATGTTCATAGGATTCATTGGAGGATTGAAATGGTCCATAGACTTGGTTGGCCTTAATAGTGCATGGTCTACTGATACTAAAAAGGTATCGTAGTGTTAACGATATGATATTGCATATTTCTAGTACCGCAAACATATCTGCAAAAAAATATCAGCGCTCACTCTCTGCTCCGCTCCCTGTCATCCTGTGCCCTGCACCCACTCACAGCGCGGGATCGCATGTGAGACATCCCAAGTCTGATCTGATTTAGCCCAAGTCAAAATTTATTCAGCTATCCATGAAATATCAAATTTTGTCAACGCAGCTCATTTTATGAGGAAAGAGCCTGAATGCTGTTCAGATCCAAGAGCAAAAAGTATTTATTAAATACCCTCAATTGTAAATCACAGCTGGGCAGGAAAACGCTGGTAAAAAGGGAACCATACTGCTGTTTACTTTATTTATTACTGTTATAGATAAATATACCCGTATCGTATTGTATTTGTGACATTGTATCAAATTCTGGTATCGTAAGTATTGGGTATTTGGATATTTATGGCAGGTGTCACAACGGACTCATCATTTTTGTGCCGTGAGAAGCCTAGTTCTAGTCCAGGTGGGTTTTGAGTTGGTGGCCAACTGTTCATTTCAGTATTTTGGACAGAAATGGACATTGGAGATGCGTCTGTAGTTGTTGTAGATGTCAGGATCCAGGACAGGCTTCTTGAGGTGTATAGGTGTGACTGAGGAGAGTTTAACAGCAGGGAAAATGGCTCCAGCAGACAGGGAGGAGTTGTTGACAGAGAGGAGCGGCTGAAGGGCTGGAGGACAAGCTGACCAAAGTGTAAAGGCTGGGGTCCAGGTGGCAGGTTGGGGTTTTCATCGCAATAAGTGATTTGGTTAGACTGGAGCCGGAGAAGGGGTAGAGGGAGAGTGACCAGTCGGTTAGTGGGGGAATACAGATGCAGGGTTGTGTGCAGGAAGTTGCCAGTTGGTTGTAGATGTTTGAGAAGTTTATATATTGTGGAGAACAGGGACCTTGGGATTGGCCAAACCAGAATGGTTGCTGGAGGAGTAGGTGCAGCGTGCAGTATTGAGAACCAGTTGGTATTGCTGTATGTAATCTTTGTAAGCCAAGGGTCTGTACCGTGAATCCGGTTTTCAGAGTCAATCTTGTCGGCGTTTCTGGGATTTCATCCAGCAGAGTTCAGGTGTGAACGAGGGAGCAGTGGAGGTGGCTGGCAGTGTGTTGTTGTAAGGGGTTGACCAGGTCTGTGGTGAAGGGAGCAGACGAGGCCTGGAGGTTGGGAAGTTTACCAGTGAGGTAGATAATTGCGGAGAGCTTGAATGTCAGGTGCTTAAATAAGGATGGAGTGATTGTAATTCTCCGAGTGGTTTGGTTTAGTCCATTTGTAGTCCAGGTGTTTTTGCCAGGTTTTAGTGAGATAGAGGATATCAAGGTTCTTGTTGGTGATGAACTCATTGATGATTAGACGTTTGTTGCTTAGCGACCGGGTGTTGAACAGAGAAGAAGTGCTATGTAGTTGGTCATGTAGTGAGGGTGGCTGAATTCACCCGCTGTTTGTTTCAATGACGTTTCGAGGTAAGTGAGCTCGGGCCGGTGCTGGTTTCACAGAGACGGGATTAGGCTCAAGGAAGTGGGTTTGCAGATGATGAATTTGCACTGGGAGCCGATAACTGTGGCGGATGTGGGAGAGGTTGTTTTGTTTTGTGAATGTGATTTTTTACAGCGTGCTGCAGGTTAGTGTCTCTGTTCCCAGGTGTGGAAACTGAAGAACCTGCTGTGCCGATGCGATCTATGAGCGTGTGTGGGGGTCAAACCATTAATAAAAACGAAGAGCCCACAGCTTTTTAAGATGTGTAAATATTTTTTTTAATCAACTCATACTGTTGGAGGGCTGTGTCATTGATTCCCAAGTGAACTATAATTCCCTGACAGTTGGTCACCAGTGTGACTGTCGCTCCGGGGAAACAGTGAGTGGCTGCGTTGAAGAAAGGGATATTCCTGATTATGGAGTCCCTGCCTGTCAGTGTGGTCGGGAAGAACAGGGGACGAGGAGGTAGCACTGAGCGTTTAGTGCGGCTGGATGATGGAGGTGAAGGTTTGGTGGAGTGGGCAGAGGAGGACTCAGAGAACGGTGGATAGGATCGCGTTGCATTGCAGGTGTAGAGCGCTATAGAGCGCGAGTCCTGGTGTAGGAGGGGCCCTCGGGAATGGCTGCCATAGGGATCACAGGGCACACAGAGCCACGGGGCAACGAGGTGGGAATGTGGAGGGTGCTGGGAGTTCCCAGAGGAGGGAAGCCCTTGAGGGCTAGGAAGAAGGGGCGGTGGTATCATCAACAAGGCCACTGGTTGTGTTGTTTGGTACTGGGCAGAAGTCCATGAGTTGCTTGGCTTCCTCGATCTTGTAGAGTGTGGAGGTTCTTCCTTTCAGCTGTTATTTTGTTGGCCAAGCAGGAGCAGCTGATACCATCGGATGGAGGGGTGGGTGGAGCCATAGTAGATGAATATCAGGTTGTACTGCTGATATAACTACTGCTACTCGTAGCTGTTTTACCATTCATACTTACCTACTTACATATTACAGAAAAACAGGAGCATTTCATTATCATAGACCCATATTTGTTCTCACTTCCTACGCCAACAGAACGTGGGTGAAAACTGTATTCAAAGCCTTAGTGCGAGTGTGCACTGTACTGAAATACGACATGATTATGGTACTAATCCAGCAGTTGTTGGATAAAGTGACTAATTGGGAAAAATCCCAAGTTTTCCCATTTTTACCTGAGCTGGATAGTCGAACAGCCACTGATCCCTGGGTTTGTCCTCATAGGCCATCACTGCTTCAGTCATCTCATGTCGAACCGTGGAGTGCATGCGGTCCAGAACCCGGTTCAGCCACACCTCCACCTTAAGAAAATTAAGAAAAACCTTTCAACGTGTGTCACGTGACCACCAACAGGCTTTCTTATCAATGGATTTTAATGAGGTCATTAAAAAGCATTAGAGTCAGGCAAATACTATGGGATTTAATGGAAAATGTATGGGCTTTGATATGCAAAACCCCAGGGGCAACGACAGACCCAATTTCATTTATCTGATTTATTGTTATATCTATAGTTTCTTCCATTACAGAAAAAGGCAGCTAAGTGAATCTCCTCATCTATTACATCCATCTACAGACAGCCGTAGGACCACTGTTGGCAGTCCAATGAAGAGAGTAGATTGATTCACCATCTAGCTCAACTGAATGGTACTACAATTGCAGAGACATTAATAAATGATGGTGGGTGTGATTTACCTGTCCGGTGCAGTCACAGGGCTGATTAAAGGGGACATATTCTCCTTCTTTGCTGTACATGCCCAGACCAGTCTGAGAAGGATTCCCCTCTTCATCTGCTTCAAATTGCATCTTAGCCATGTTGTCAAACAGCTTAGACAGATGCTTCTGGACCTGAGCAAACGGGCACATTCAGCTCAGGCTCAATTTACTCAACTCACTGTCTGACTGGTGATTACTGCATGCAAATGAATAATATTTCAACACAGCTATTTTGAATCAATCAATGGTGACCCTCATGTTCTGCAGCATGCCTGTTAAATTCCTTCCTCTTTAGGGAACTTTAGAAGTTTAGAAGCTTAACAAAGATGTATTTCTCTATGCTAATAATGCCTGACAATATGTCCTGGTGATGGACGTTGGAGCAGGCGGCCAAACTCGAAGCAATATTGCCTCTTAGTGGACACTGTGCGTACTACAACAGTCAAATAGCACAATAGTCAATAGCACTGATCAGAAGAGCGAAATGCTGCAGTTAAACATTGTTTGACAAAGCTGTGAAAATAATTAAAAAATAAATATTCTGACAAGGAACAGACTGAAGCACTAAATGCATTGTTACACCTCTAGCACAAAGTTGTGGAGGCACCTGGTGTGGGTTGGTCCCATTAGACAGGATGTCCAGCAAATCAGCTGAAGAGATGAAGTAAAATCTTGGGAAGGCCAGGCGCTTGGTGTCCAGGTATTCTGCCAGAGCTTTTTCACATAAAGAGAGCCTGCAGAGAAACACACGGAGGCAGTGTGTGTGCATCCAAGTGAAATAAGTATAATCCCAGTGAAAGAGTGCTACTGACAACGTACAGGAGTATGAAAAGAGGGAACTCTTACCTGCTCTTGATGTCCTCCAGTTTACCAAACAGGCCAGGTATATTGGTGGCATCCACTACATTGGGTGTTTGGTGCATGCCGTTTGCCAGCTCTTTGAAAGCTGCATCAATTCCTTCAAAACGTCTGGAGTCCTGCAGAGGAGTTCAAGACGGAGCACAGTCAGGGGATGTCGCTTCCCAAAAGAATAAGAGCGGAATCAGAGTTTTAATAGCAAACATCTGGGATTTTAGCAAAACTCTGACGCCGTGGGCGTAATTACATAGATGTGAACTCGGAATTTACATATTATTAATTCTGGGTTCAATAGGCAACGATAAGGTCGCAAGTTAAGGTCGGCATTCCTATGGGTTTGTCAGTGATGTAATGTATACCGATAGAGCTGTAATTATTTCTGCACGCATAAATGTGATTCTATCAGTGTGTAACCTCTGGCAGCTGTGAACGGATGTCGTCTGAGCCAATGAAGATGCTTTCCAGGTGGGTCCATGCTCGCTGCACCTCAAACCAGATGGAGATGACCGAGTCGGCCACAGAAAGCTTGATCTGCCATGATGACACTTCATCCAGGAAGTGGCCGATGTACTTGGATGACATGAGGTTCTGTAGCTGCACCTGGTTGTCTTCCAGCGTGTCAATCAGCTCCTGGTCTGAGCGCACCAGAGGCACCTGGGTCCGGTGGTGGGGCTCATACTGGAACTGCATACCTGACCGGGATCAAGAAACTTTGTCAGTCTTCGGGCAGAACCTCCTGATGCCAGGATCTCCAAAGACATAAGAAGAGTTTAGTACTTCCTGTACCTGTCCATGTGGAGTTGAGCTCAGAGAGGACTTTTTCCATTCCCATCTCTTTCACAGCCTTGTCCACAATCCTCCTCACCTCCTCCTCAAAGCAGTGCAGGTTTAGCTGCAGCAAGTCGTCAAGCGTGGTCTCCTGCTCAGAGAAACAGACACTTCAGGTCAGTTGCGCGGGCTCATTAACGTGAATGTTCTTTTAAGTTTTTTATTCAGGGAACATCGTCTGATTAATGTGAAGTTGTAGAAAGCATCCTTTCAGATCTAACTGCAGTGCTGCTCACCGTGCATCCTCTATAAGCACAGACAGCTGTTGCAGCAATGACATCCACTGCCTGCAAGGAGCTGTTATACTGATACTAAAAGTCCCAGAAGGCACTGCAAAAAAGCTAATAATCGACAAAGCTGGCGACTTCTCTGGTGTTGTAACTCTTTAAGCACGGTTCATTCTCTAGCTACTGTAGTAACGAACAGCCTGAAGCATCGCAGACAGGTGTTGTCACGTAGTCTCGCTCAGTCAGCAGTCTTGCTGCAGTAAGAGCAGAGCGTGCACTCGCTGCTACTGCTTTGCTGGCTGCAAGAACTGAGTGCGAGGAGACGGGGCTGTCCAGCGGCATCGCAGGGGAGACGTGGCCTCGGGTGCACAAGCTCTTGCCGATCGTCCTCGCCAGAAATTGGCTACATGCTGGCGGAGCCCGAGGGTGGATCTTTCCTGTACCCATCCCACATAGCTTTAGGGCTCTACAATTGCTCATACTTGTTGGAAGAAATAGTAGTCATCTGGTCAGATACGGACAATAGGCCCAAATAGCCGTGTATAAATACTGCTATGATGGCACCATTTCATTCATATCTACGCTGATACCAATATTAATGTCCTGTGTTCAAAAAGCTGGGGAGGAACCCGCTGGTAAAAATGGAACCATGCTATACCTGTCGCGTATGAGGCCAAAAATAGAAACACGTTTGGACCGAGCATATACAAAAGTATATTGTTACTACAGGAATTGTATCAGACTGGATGAACACAGCTGATAATACAACTGTGCAGTAGGGCTGTGCGATGTACCGGTATGAATTCTTCTCGTACTGTTCATACCGGTGTCACGCCTTCAGCAGGCGTCACATGTTTTATCAACACGTCATGGAGGGGCAGCCAGCGGTGGAGCCACTTGTCTTACGTGTGTTGAGATTGAGTCATGGTTATAACTTTATAACAACAATTAATAACCCACAACACACGACACAGCAGCTTGTGACACATGAACAATGTATAACATTAATAATTGTACATTTATAAAAAAATTCAATCAAATAGCTTGATGACTACGAACAGTACAAACCACAATTATCTGATCTCCTCTTATCTAAAAAAACTGTAGCAAATGTCTTGCCCATTAACACTGAACAATATATGCAGTATGTTGTTGCTTATTTCAGAATTACATTGAATACCTGGTCCATGGTGAAGCGGGTTCCAGTGGCAGCCATCAGCTGATGCCAGTGTCTGTCTCGCATAGCCGGGTTCTGGAGTTCTGCTACGGACCGCAGGGAGGTGAGCAGGTTCTTTACCCTGCAGTCCAAACCGGTGAAGGCATCCCACGACCGAACCTGTCAGATACAAAGACCAGGACCACTACACCATGGAGCTGCAGCCTAAGATATGTTCATTCCAATCAAGTCCCCTACCATTATATCGGGGGGGATAACAGCAACCCCCTCCTCCCCCCAAGAGAGCCCCAGATTACAGAAGTAATTTAAGGTTACCTTTCCAATAGAACACGTCTATACCCTGTTCTTTTATTAAACGTCATTTATCTTGGTTGGTTTCTGTTTCTACACGGTCGCTCCTCCATTCTTTGTAACGCGCATGGAGAAGTTCTGCCCTGATTGGTGGGCAACACGGACACACATGCGCACACACAGGTGAGTCCACTCCCACCAGCGGACAGAGAGCGCGCTTCAGAAAATGTTGGTGTTCGTCTGTCACCACCCACCTCAAAGGGAAACACTAGTTGTTCATGTGTTTGCAGACATTTACAGTAGTGCCTCCCAGACTTGCTCAGGGGCCTGTAGCCTGTAGCTCTTATTTCTCGCACAAACTCCCGGCCTTTGAGCACGGCACTTCACAACCAATTGGCTGTTTGCTAGGCCGAGGCCTCTTTGCAACACTTCACGTTCTGGCAGAGCACAAATGCAGCTTTCAATGATTAGTGGGACAGATCTGTTGCTGGAGAAATACAAGTTACTTCTCAAACCGTTGATTTTAGAGGGAGGTGGACAAAAGCATTTTGTTTCTAGTTATTCCTCTGCACAGTTCTCTGCTGTATGTCGCACCACGGTTTGTTTTACTTGCAAAAAGCTCTCTCCATCTTGATGTAACTGACTGCAGCTAGCGGCCGTTTCGTTTCCGCGGTCCAGTAAACAAACGAATGGTAACTAGGTTAAAATATTTTGTTGCATTGATCGCATAGATTAATGCGTTAATGTTGACAGCTCTAGCACAGGGTAATAATCAATCTTGCATAGTGCTGAAAGACTTCCACATGATCTTCTATCATGAGCAGTGCTTTAAACAAATGTAGTTAATGAATGATGCACTTCTTTGCTGTAAATAATGCTATGTTACTACTGTTGAGGCAATAAAATGTTGCAGGTTATAGCAACATGTGAGCAGATTCGTTTGATACAGACAACAGCACACGTCTTCAACATGTGGAGGTTGGTTGGCCTGATCCACCTGCGCCAATGTACTTTTTAGATATGCTGATCCTCATCCCCTTCCACGATCTCTTGCCTCACCTCTTTATCCAGCCCTCGGATATCTTTAGAAAAGCTTTTGCACTCTAGCTCCATGTCCTCCACTTGGATGTCTCTCCATGGGGTCATCCTCCATGCCGCCATGCTGGATTCCACCACGGTGACCATGTCCCAGAGCTCCTTCAGCAGGCCGACCTCACGCCTAGGGAATGGAGAAGAGTGGACAGGGGGAATTGCTCTAGCATAAAAACTGACTGTGAATGTAATGGAGCATCTCAGCTTTAATGACTCTTTGGTTTGGGATTTGGCAAAGGCTTGTGGTATTTTCTACCGTAATGTAATGTAATTTTGTCCTTGCAGTTTTGGGCTTTACCTGCATTGTCCGAGCTGTTTGTACCCAGAGACGGTGACCTCGAATAGGCCGGCAGACTCCACCAGGGAGGCCATAGCCGCCTCCCTCTCCTGGATCTGCCGGTGGAAGACATCCAACATCTGGTGGGGATTTGCGTCGTCAAACCTGGACCAATCACACACACACACACACACACACACACACACCGTATAAATGAAGCTGTTTATAGGGAATGAAAGGATCCAGATTGCCAAGCCTGACTTGGCTGCATTACCAGACTCCAGCGCTAACTGCGCACTGTGAAGATTAACGATGATCTCCATGGCATTGATGGAAAAATAATCACCAGGTTATTAAGAGACCAATTACACACATAACTAATCTGACAATAAGACATTGCATTCAAGCATCTCTGTAAATGAATCCATTTTCTTCAAGTTAAAAATCAATTAGCCTTTTTGGATGTGAGTGCCTCAATATAACATATATAAATATATACAGACGGTTCCCCATGAAAAACAAATACGCATCCATCCGTCTCCTCCGCAGCGTTTCATCCCTCAGGACAGCGCACATAACTACTCCTTATGAAAACGGTAAATGATGATTGGACTTTATTTGTATCTCTTTTCAAGTCCTCCAACCCCTCATAACTCTTTAGCACAACATGTCACGATTCACACACTGATAGCACAGCACAGCTGCCAAACTCATCAACACTGTGCAACAAGCATACAACATTCACACACTGTAGTCAGAGCTACTGGAGCAATTTGAGGTCAACTTCCTTGACCAAGAACACATCGACACAGGCCAGCGGAGCCGTGGATTGAACCGCCGATCTTTACTACAGAGCCATAGTTGCTTCATTTCAATATATTATACATTAATATACACTTAAATCCGAGTAAGTAAATTGATTGTACCTGAAGGGCCCACTCTTGCGAAAATGATCCCTGTAAGTGTGTTGCTCCACATCGAATGAAGCACACCTGCGACGCAGGCTGGCCACCTCAATGGCCTGCAAAGGCGCCACCTGCTGTTTCACTAACACAGCCTGCTTTTTCACATTATCCCACTTTTCTGGCAGCTCCTGCAGATTAATAGACAGGTACAGAGGGAAATAAAGAGTAGGAGGGACAGATGACGCATAGCCAGGAGGAAGACACAAAAAACAGTAAGAAATGGCTGTTTCAACCAAAATACAATGGAAGAGAGAATGTGTGCTGGTAAAAATGATGTAACGAGTGACTGAACATCAGTCCTTACCGCCAGCTGTTTGAACACCTCATCAGGCAGTTCCTGTTCGTAAACCTTTAGTAGAGCAATAGTTTGCTGAAGGGGCTCAAACATGACATCTGTAGTGTTTTGTCTTCCCTTAACAGCCACCAGGTGACCCAGGACCCTGACCAGTCCATTGTAGTCACCCTCCTCCACCTGCTGGCCCAGACCAGCCTTTGCCACACAAATGAACTCCTCCAAATCCAACAGACTGGTGAGAGATGAAAATAATCAGACTATTAAGGCACAAATGTAATGTCTATATAATGTAATCTGAGGGGTTAGTCACTGAAGCTGGCCTACACCTGTGCTTATAAACTACAATTGTCTCGCAGCTAGCTGGCTCCTTTGTTGAGAATATACAGACATATTTTACCATTATCATGTAGTGGCAAGTTATACAAATATAAAAAAACATGCACAGCACTTTGACTAAAGCCTGCAAAAAGAGAAAATACAAACAGGCACAGAAATGTGCTGTGGAAGCAAACAGTCAAACATGATTCAGATATCATTGAGTATATCTGCTTTTAACCAAGTGTTAGCCTTTTGTTTCTCATAGAATTGCTCTTCACCTGTTGGTTACATGGTCAACGAGGTGCTGTTTGAACATTAAGCTCCACTTTTTGATGATGTTGAGCAAGGCGCTCTTCATTCTACGGCCATCCACTCTCATCCAGCCGAGGAAAACATGCCCCGGCTCCAGACCCTGCACCTCCTCGTATATCTCCTCATACCTGTAGTATGCAGACAAAACAGCTTCAGTCATAAAAGGGGAAGCTCAACCTAACCCTATGTTTATTTTGACGGTCCTTTAACCTAAACTTAAAAAGTCAGAAACAAAATGACTAATTGCAAAACCTAAAACAACTTTATATAGGGATTACCAGAAAAATGACCTCACAAACTACTAGCCACTCCCCACTCAACCAATACCCACCTGTCCACCTGCTCTCTAAAGTTTTCCAGAGTTGGTCGGCTCGCAGGGACGCCGTTTTCACCAGAAACCTTCTGGTTGGTGACCATGTGGCCGTACAGAAGGAACTGATGCATGAACTCCTTCCTGTCATCCACATACAGGTAGCTGTAGTGCTCCAGAGAGTTACGAAACTCGCAGCAAGTTGTTATGACGCCCCGCACGCGGTCCATTAGGAGGTGACGCATGTCAGCCAAGTCAGCCATGTTCTCCATGTCAGCCTGAGGGGAAGGTTTCATCATTTACTTGTGGCATGTTGATGGAAGTGAACTGCATTTCAGACACTGACTTTCTAGATGATGAAGGGGAATCCGAGCATCAGTACCTGGTAGTGTAGGAAGGGACTATGCTGGGCAAGCCGTGGCACCAGTGAGGACATTCTGAACACATCATTGATGAGGCTCTCCACCAGCTCAAAGAAACCATCTGCTGCCCCAAACTCCAGAGATGGAGTGAACGCCATATTAGGAACCTTCAGATCCAGTTGAGCTTCAAATAGAGGTGCTGCAACAGCTTTCTGATCTGGACACAAAGGATTTGAAAACATTTGAAGCTGCAGTGGAACCACAACTACAATAAGACATATGGATTTCTCATGGCTAAAATGACTGTGTTACTTTGACAACCGCACCAAATATTTATTAAATATATTTATTTTTTAGTGTCAAAACATTTACCAAAACAGTTTCCCAGAACTGAAAACATAGAACTTCTGACGAGAACTTTTTAATATGACCGAAAGCGTCTGACAGAGGAATTTGGCTATTTTTATTATATTTTTTATACAGTGAACAAAAAAAGACATCTCTTATTTTGGAGTTTGAGGTGATAATGTGTCACTGAAAATAAAAAACCTTTTAGTATTTTGTCAACGGACATGTGCCTCACATTACTTACGCTCCTTTGAATAGCATTTCCCTGCAAGCGGCTAATCATGATTTGCAAACCCCCCCACAGTAAAATATCGATGTCGAATCCTACAAAAATTATTTCGTAGAGTTTAGTTCATTTAGTTTCTGGCTTACCTGTATGCTTTATATGTGGCGAGCACACAAAAAACATGTAGTTTAAGACACTTTCAGAAAAAAGCTCACAGCATTTACTGAAAAGGTTGGAGATGATTAGCAAAAAAGACGGATTAAGTAAATGTCATGGTGTGGGTTCATGTTGTGATTTATTTTGTAGTTTCCTGTAGTGGATCTTTTCTCCAGAGGACCGTATCAGACTGTAAAACCTGTTAAGCCTCTCGGCCCTGTCGTCCAGGCAGAGCAGTGCATCTTTTTTCCCCTCCTTTCTGTCAAACATGGGGCTGTTCCAGGATCTTGTAGTTTCCTGCCTCTCGTGTCCCTGAGTTAACTTCACTTCCTGCACTGGTTGTTTTCTCCGCACTCTGCGATTGTCTTCTGTATCCCTGATTGTTTCCTGCTGTGTGTTCGATACACCCGCTTGGCCGCAGCAAACTCCTGTTCCTGCTCACTGCAACTGACTCTTGTTTCTCGCCAATACCGGCCTCTCGTCTCCTGGCACCAGAACCACCAATTCCGGACCTCTTGATTCCCCGGCCGCCTATCTGCAGTACAGGCCGGGATTGGTCACACTTCCCAACACGTAAAGTTTTACCAGCATGTGGCGCTCCAAGCTTTAGCGCTATAGAGGACTAAGAGAAGTACTGACAGTACAAGCATATTTAACATCCAAAGCTAACCCTATTTGAGGATGTAAACTCCACGAAAAGATTTAATGACATAGTGAAAGTTTGGACCAGTTTGTGACTGAGCTACCCTAAAGGTGATGAGATGATTAGAGAGCATATTTTTTGGGGTACAAAATTGATGTGGCAAGGCAAGTTAAACAGCGGCTCACTATTAGTACCCAGGTTAAGGGGCAGAGCCTATAAAACCAGGTGGAAGCTCACCTGGGCAATTCATCCTGGTGATTCACAGACCTGAGAGCAGCTGAGGCCAGCTTTTTTGGGGGGACTGATTGGAAATCACTTCAATCACCTGTTCCAACTGGGGAAAGCGACCGTGAGTCCAGACAGGAAGCTCTTCCGTGTAGAATATTACCGGGTCACAATTGGAGTTTCTGGCAGGACCTATTTTATTATGAAAGAGACTACTTGCCATACGTTTTTTGGTGTTTTTGTATTTGGCCCTGCTTTGTATTGTAATCGGTATCGGTAAGAATAGGGGGTTACAGCAGCAGAAGACCACACTGGGTGACACTCCTGTCCGCTAAGAATAAGAAACTGAGACTACAATTCGCACAGTCACCACATCTCAATCCAACAGAGCGCCTTTGGGATGTGGTAGAATGGGAGATCGATCCCATCATAGATGCACAGCCGACAAATCTGCTGCAACTGTGTGATTCTATGTTTCCAGCACCTTGTTAAAAGTATGCCACGAAGAATTAAGGCAGTTCTGAGGGCAAAAGGCGTCCAACCTTTTAGTAGCAAGGTGCACCAAGTGGCTGGTGGGTGTAATTGTATTATTGATATTATATATTTTTAAGTTGTGAAATAGCTTTTGCAGCTCGAGACAAATTCTTTTTGGTGAAAACCGGGTGAAATGTTTTTTGGGTAGTAAAGGTGCCGACCCCTGACCCAGGCGAAGCTTGAGTGAGGGATGTTTTGTAAAGGTTGTCAGGTTATATCTGTAAACTCAGATGACCGTTTATAAGAACATAGACGTCATTCCTGTTGTGCCTTTCATCTATTTTAAGGATAAAGGGAATCCTACATAGAGAGACAAACTAATAATGATGACTAATAATCTTGCAGGCGTAATGTAATATGGCAAGAACAAGTGCAAGAACATGGAGTCAAGGGAATCTACTTTGAGTTATTTTTTCATTTTAAACCAATGTCAAACTAATACATCCAGATCAACGAATTCAAATAAATATATTCAATAATACATTACAAAACAATGGACCCTACTTGTATATCTCTTTTCTACTTTTTAAAACACCTCATGTCACTCATTCACAACCATTTATATGTGATCACATGAAGTAACAGAGTGACACCTGGCCTTCAGGAACTAACATTCACACACTCTAGTCACAGCATCGGGAGCAATGTTGTGGTAAACGGTCTTGAACTTATGGACATGGAGACAAGTGCGGCCAGCGATATATAAGCCACAGTGGAATAAAAGAAAAGGACTTTTTGAACCCAGACAAGGAGAGACAAGGAAGAATAAGGAGGGACGAAGAACTGGAAACAGTAGGAATCTGGCAACAATCTACCAAATCTTGAAACAAATTCCTATCTAAACTGTTGAAACTCATCCCAGCAACCGTGCAGATCTTTTCTATGTCTAGAGCCAACACAAACTGACACACAATGACACTATAATCCCAGAAGATGTGCTTCTGGGAAACTGTCCAAGTCAGTTCTGGCTGATACTGATGTCTTTTTTGGATGTTACATGTTTGTTTTCCGGCATGTTATGGCTTAGAGACAACAGAGGTAACACCACACCACAACACCAAAATGGTGCTTTTGTGGTTTTACTCTGTATTGTTTGCTTATTACACTCCTTCCTACCCGTGTTATCCAGGAAGAACTTGAGAGAGCACTCAATGCTGTTGAAGAATCCATCTACGACCATGTCGTCGACGTACCCGACGTAGGCTTTCCACTCCTCAGAGGTCGGTTCGCATCTGAACAGCAGCAGGTTGCTCTAAGACATGAAAAATCCTTACATTTAAACCAAATCATAATTTCTACACCATTGTTTGACATTTGCAAAGACAGAGTCATAGAAAATCTACGGGGAAACCTGTTTTAAATACCTTCAGAAGGAAGTGGATCTTTTCTCCAGAGGACCGTATCAGACTGTAAAACCTGTTAAGCCTCTCGGCCCTGTCGTCCAGACAGAGCAGTGCGTCTTTTTTCCCCTCCTTTCTGTCAAACATGGGGCTGTTCCAGGACCTCAAGCAGGCTTGGATCTCCTCCACGTTTTCTTTGGTCCTCCAGAGTCGTCTCTCCAGATCACAGATAGAGTCTCGCATCTCCTGAATATACTGCCAAACACCTGGAGGGTAATAGATGATGAAAATGGTCAACCAAAGGCCCAAAGAATAGACCATTTTTAATGGATGAATATGAAATGTGTGTCAGAGTATGCAACCAGGGCAAGACTAATGACAGTCCGCAGTAGTAAGAGGGGAGCAAAATGATAAATGGACTGTACTTCCAACCACTCAAAGCGCTTTAACACTACATATTCACCCATTCACACCCATTCATACACTGATGACAGGCAGGAGCCACCACACACAGAGCCACCGGCCATCAGTAACTAAACTAACACTCACACAATGTAGTCGCAGCTACAGGAGCAATGTTGGGTTAAGTGACTTGCCCAAGGACACATCAACATGCGAGTTAGCAGATCCTGGGATGGAACCGACAACCCTCTGATTGGAGGACGACCTGCTCCCCACTCACCCAGAAAAAAACCCAACAGTCATCGATCCTATCGGTTGCTGTTTTGGTGGGTTGGAGTGTGTGCCAGTCTGAGTTCCAATGGTCCTGATGCCGAAACACCCCACACACACATGGGAAACTCACAGAAAATCACAGTCCTATTCTGTACGCAGCTGCATGCAGGATGCATGTCATACAACGGTGTTTCCCCCACCATTATATGAGGGGTGCGCCCCCAACCCCTAAACCTGGCCCGGCCCTAAAGAAGCGTGCATGTGGCGCTAACAGCGGTCAAAGAGCACCAGACAGACAATTATCCCCCCCTCCACCTGTCGGCCAAACCGTTCGCCCCCCCTCCAGCATTGGATCTGATGAGAGGTGTGTATCAGATGTATCAGACGGTATTTCAGCATTGCTTACATGCTTACATGGTAATGGTTTCTATGTACTGTACCGTTACAGCCACACTTGTCTCGTACTAATTTGTTTGATCCAGAAGATATAATACTGATCAGGGTTCCAACCTTGGCTGTTCCAGGTCAGACTCTCCTCTGCTCTTTTGAGCTGAGCGTTGATGTCGCTGAGCTGACCCTGAATCAGAGGATGCTCCACGCCAAGCACGGAGTTCATCACCTGCAGCCAGAGAACAGAGAAAATTTACAGAAATATCAGTTTAATATCACGTCTGTGTGGTTTTTCAAGCCCAAAGCATCAAGATGAGATGCAATCCTCATCAAAGTCATTGTTTCTGTATCTCTACATGTTACCACGACTTAATTACACTTGAATTTTAAGCTACCTGAAGTAATGAAGTGATGAAGTTGAATGAAGTTTTTTTGCCATGTAATCATCTCGTTGACGCAGCTGCAATACCTGTGCTTGAGCTTTTTGGCAGCAATAAAATGATGTAACCGTGACAAAAAGATGCCTATATAATGCACGAATTCTAGTAATGAAACAATTCTTTAAATTTCATATACAATCCACATCATCATTAGCATAATCTCTGAACAACATTCAAATGTGTCTCCTCTTTACAATGCACAGTAATACCCGTATTTCATTTGTGTAAAATGTAACCAATTTTGTGATTTTGACATCTTTGGTATCAAGCAGCCCTGTATTGAGAAGAAGGGGTGTAGTGTAGTAATTTCATGAGGCCACTCGTCTGGGTGCAGGAGAAGATCCTGAGTCTTTGCGTGAGGTTCCCGTTTATTACTGTTGAAAATTCACGTCTGCGTTGACTTTGCATGGAATCTACCAGTACAAATAATTTGCTTCGCTTTTGGTGGGAAGGCAGCATTAGGAATAAATAGAAAACACTCTCGACAAAGCATTT
Source organism: Gasterosteus aculeatus (assembly GCF_964276395.1). NCBI lineage: Eukaryota > Metazoa > Chordata > Actinopteri > Perciformes > Gasterosteidae > Gasterosteus > Gasterosteus aculeatus. The sequence continues at coordinate 1,063,610 of NC_135692.1, read as the reverse complement.
TTTCCAGTAGGATAATGTCGACAGGGTCATTGGATTAAAAAAAAACAAGAGTAAAGCGAAACTGAGAATAAACATTGCACACACACAGAAGCAGCCTTAGTGTACGGAGGGCTGAAGCTGCAGCACAACAATCAGATCTCAGCCTAACAGCCAACCTTGTTGTATCGGCCGGCGGCGAGCTCCAGGTTAGCCGTGTACTGCCACAGCTGCCCCCTGGTGGTGTAGATCTGCACCGCAGGTTCAGGGATGGCGACCTCTGTTTGTGTGGCCTCCAAGTACTTCACTTCCCTCAACACAGACACCAACTAGACAGAGGTAGAGAGACATCTACAACCAATTGGGACTTTCTGTTTTCATCAGGCAAGGCAGCTGATAACGTTTGCCAAAATTCAACATATTTAATTTAATAATTTAATTTCGCACAAAAGAAAGTTCCGCTGAAAACGTTCCTCTACGAGTCAGATGGATTTCCCACCTTACTGTCCTATAAATGTATATAATAACACAACTATTTAAAGAGACTGACAATTAACTTTATTTAAAGATGTAGTCTCTTTTGCAGCTGTAGGACATATCATGATTCATCACAAAACTAATAAATAAAAACCTGTCCTGTTATTGAAACAAGAAGCCTGTGGATCAGTTCTAATTCTTCAGACCTGTGGATTGAAGTTGACGGAGATCAGTTGAGTGTCCGGGTCCCTGCTGATTAATGGAAGGCTGAGGTTGAACCGGGAACTCTCCCCCACCGACGCCGTCCATGCCTTATAGAGGCCAGTGGAGTATCTGGAATAAAAAACCCAGGGAACACAATCTGCAATGACAATCAAACTAAATATCATCTGTTGTTTATTTAGAAATATTTGTAACTTTTTCCCACCACGGTATAAACTAAATAACTGGGACTGTAATTTCAGTAGGCACAGGTGTGATAAAAGGTTCACAATGTGGAATCAAAATAAATAAAATAAAAGTGCATCTGGAGGGCATACAATTGAGACATTTCCCCAATCCCTTAGGTTGGAGGTGGGTGTGACTTGTCCATAAGGTGGGGAAGCAGGGTTAGATAGGTGGGGGGGGGGGGGGTATGAGGATGAACAGTGATTCGTCTCTGGGAACAGACAATATGTCAGGGCTCGGTACCATACATCCATCTGTAAATAGCCACGATTATGATGAGAACTGTGCGCGCTGTGGCTCCTTATTGGATTTCTGCTGTGAGCTTCATCTCCTGATAGGGGCACCGCAGACGCAGAGGCAATCAAACGCGTGGGTCATGGCGATGATTCACTGTTCCTGACTAGAATGTGTTGGGATTTAAGTAGAAGAGCTCACCCAATGGTGGATACAATTATAATACATGTAGTAATGTTTAGTGTTAGAAGTTTGTGTGATGTTAGATAGTAGTTATTGCATTTGTATGTTAGATGAAGTGAATTCAATACAATCAAATAACAATTTATAGTCACGTGAGTCATATAAACACTTTACACATTAACATTCTGCCACAATGTAACGTTAAAACCTGGGGACGGATGCTATTGCCGTCCTATGGATTTCCCCCAATTGGGAGTTTTCTCTCCTGTCAGGTAGTAAACTGCAACTGGACACAAGACAGCCAAGTGAGGCAAATGTCTTGAGTGTTGGACCACATCAATTAAGGTGTGCTAGTTATAAGATGAAGACAAACTATGCAATGCTTTGTTAAATTCACTCATTGAGGCATGAAGCCGTATGTATTTACATTGAATGCATTGGAATGTGAGGGACAGAGAGGACAGAGAATGTCTCAGATTGCAGCAGCAGCTTCACACCTGGATGTGAAGGGGACAATCCAGGAGGAGACATGTTTGAAGGAGAAGCCAATGACATTCAAATGCACCCAAAAGACACCTCAGAGTTGTCAAAGGACCAAAGCGGGGAAAGGACTGTTAGAATTGCATCTATGAGTGCAGCCATAAAAGACCTCGGCACTTAGCATACTTGCTTTATTGATTAGCTCACCATTAGCCTTTGTTAATTTGAACAGATGTTTTCTGCTACTCATTGTTGAATGCAATGCCTCTTCAACCTGGGGGGTCCTGCTTGGGTGGCAAAGGCCAGTGATCCCCGACAATTCTAATCTTCACCGATAACACACTTGTTACACACACATCTTTTACATTTCTCTCAGGAAGATTTTCAACCACAAATACTCGTTTCATTATCAAAACAGCCCAGCTGTAAATTAACAGGGTCAAAAAAGAGACAAAATCTGAATCCTGTTGGCTTTTATGATAATTACAGTCCAGAATATTCTGTCAGTGTTTATTCTGTTTAATCTTTCTGTCTATTATTTTATTCAGTAACACATATATTGAAGAACGGTAAGATTATGTGAAATACCCTGAGAGAAGATCCACACACACCTGTCCAGCAGTTGCATCATTTCCTCGTACTTGGCGATGACTCTGGCTCCGTCTGTAGACTCCAGCAAGCTGCACAGTGTTCAGCCCATGCAAAAGGATTTATTAGTTAATACTTCATCACATTGTTTTAACGAGAGCTTTAAAGCACCACGCAGAGCAATTCATTCATTCACTGGAAACACAACAAAAGTCTTTAATCTGCTGTGTGGGAGAAAAGGAGGAGACGTACGGGGGAGACAGGTGTCTCATCTTGGAGAAGGGGACCTGGATGCGCTGCTGGAGCTCCTTGGCCCATCTCAGTCCCCCCGCTACTGCTGGCATGTTCTTATTCACTGGGCTCCATCCTGGGCAGGTCAACCATCAGTGGGAACCGTTAATACAAAGTCAGTGACATGAAGCGTTCCCAGTCAAGTTACAGATACGTACGTGTAGGCCATCACATTGCCCCGCCCCCTTCCACTCAAAGGTAGTTTTTGTGACCCCACCCCAAACAGTGAATGGAAAAAATACCAAAAAAAAGGAAATAGACAAAAGGTATCTATGTATGTCTAACGTTGTATGACATGCCCAAGCGCCCTGTATAGAAGCTCTGTGAAGTATTGTTCTCACCCAGCTCCTCCGCTGTTTGGACCTGCTTGTTGTACAGGTGTTTACAGCAGTCCAGCTCTTTGTCAAACATGGAGACAAGGAGCGGGTATCTGTCCAGCGCTGCTGCGGCTACTAGGCGTCGCTCCAGCAAGCCCCCAAACATATCCAGAACCTGCAGGCGTCAGATGAAAGGCTTTCAATAAATATGTCTGCATGTATGTGAGAGAAGCAAAGAGAGTTTAAGTTCTCGGACCTTGAAGGCGTGTTCCAGCTCGGGGGCGTCGTCAAAGGCCTGACAGAAGATGGCTCCTAGTTGTCGGTCTGTGTCGTCCACCTTAAGTTTGAACTCCCTCACATCTTCTTCATACTCCTGCAGGGCAGATAGCTCAGCTAGACCGGCAGACAAAACACCAAGTCCTGTTCACATCTCGCTCACTCAGAGCCATCAAGCACAGAGCACTGGCTGGGTCGTACACGATGGGGTCATTGCTTCTCCTGCTGGACAGTCAGGAACATCTTGCTAAAGCAACTAGATTGCACTGAAAAAAACGTCATCCCATTTAGGCAGAGACACAGTTGGATCCACAAGCGCTGGTGGAACCAGGCGCTGGGTAAAACAAAAGAACGACTTGCCTGTTCCTCATATTTAAAAATAACCTTTGTAAAGATGCACTGACTGCAAACGTTGGTTGACAAAACAAAAACCGAGCAGGCAGCTGAACAAAGCCGCCATGATCCGACGTTCCTCACCCTGTTGTTGACGTCCAAGCAGTCGTTGGACTTCTTTGTGAACATTTGATACGTTTCTAAAAACTCTTGGTGCAGCAACTGGACCTGCTGACTGAGTCCTGGGCCTCGCACGCCCCCAATCCCCAATTTGTCGAGCTTCAGCAGGTCGACGGCAGTCAACAGGATGTCCTGTGGGGAAAATGGAGGCTGATGGAGCTGAACTGCAGTAGGAATTTAATGAAAGGTCTGACGTTTTACCTCAGCCTAGCTTTGCCATTTCTATCCTCACACTGTACCAAATATGATATACTGTAACTATTCTCCAGCTTTTGAGGAAGGCATAATGCTTTCATACTCACCTCAATGGTTCTGATTCTATTGATAAAGCGCTCAAGTCCGGAGAAGGCCAACAGTGGGGAAAAGTCCCAAGGCCTCACAAACACCCCGTTCCTCTGGTACTGGCTTAGATTGGCCCTCCGGTCCTCATAAGTGCTTCTGAAGAGCTGCAGGATCTCCAAGCTGGTCTGCACCTTCAGGAGACTTTCTAGAATTTCTCCTCTCAGAACCTCCTCTTGGACTAAATACACCCGGGCCTGGTGTTGGGGAGCAGTAAGGTTAGTGAGGTCAGTTGGGGCTCCCGATTTTTAAACTTTGTGAAACTCTATAGCTTATAAGAGTGAAGAAAAGCTCGACCCACAAAAGTAAATGTCTGTACCACCCGCCCCGTGCTGACAGGTGATGTTCAGAAACCCCATCCATGACTACTTAGCAGCAAAGATGCTAACACAAGAAATAGAAATAAAGGGTAACAAGCTGTTGAAATTGATTGAGAACGCAATGGACCTGCTGTATGAGGAGGTTTGAGGTTTCCTGCAGCAGAACCAGGAGGCGTGCTGGCGTGTTGTAGTATCTGGAGTTGGCCCAGACCAGGCAGACCGTGTGCATCAGAGGCCCGATATGACGCCTCACATCGGGAAACTGTGCGTCCTCCATGTCCTCAAACAGACGCTGCAGGGGCCTCAGGTAGGTGCAGATGTCCTTTGCCTCCTCCATTGCTGAAGAGTGGAGAAGTGATTACAGTCAATGAAAGTCCACCATACTACTTAAAAGTAAATAACCAAACATGTGCTGCACGTCAGAAATGAGTCGGGTGCATAAATGGTGTTGTTACCTGCTAGCACATCCTGTTGCATGTTAATAAAAGCGGGGGCATAGCTGCTCTCCACAGCCTCCAACAGCATCGCCATCGCCTCCACCTTGGAGGCTTTGAGCTGGGAGTGGATGCACTCCAGGTCTGCATATCTTCAAGGGCAAAACACATGATGCAGTCACACTTGTAGAAGCTCACTGGGTTGTGTAGTGACACCCTAATGTCCAGCAGTTCGTAGGGAAAGTCTTTCCTATGTGCTTAACCTTCTTCGGCCTGGGACACCTACTGTCAGGATGCCCCCCCCCCCATGCATGAACAGGTCTCATGTCGGGGCTCCAAATCCAATATCATTTTCACACTGAGTCTCTGCCCATCAGGTTTCCTTCAACATTAGTCCATACCTTCAGTATCGTTTAGAGAGTTTTTAACTTTTTGATGTCTTCACCAACTCAATGTTATTTGTGCTTTTTCCAAAATATTGATGGGCCCCTTGTTACAGCGGCCTTTAGGATCCGTCCCTCAGAGCTGACAAAATATCTGTCGTACAGCAGCAGGGCCGATAAGAGCATCTCCATAACGGCACCAAAGCAGGAAGCTCCTTTGTTATTTATAATCACTGATTATTCCTGACATGTGAACGGGGTCTGTCAGGATCTAAGTGTATACATATTACATATTATTACACTTTATAGTCGGCAGTCAAATCATCTGGCAGACAGAGGTCAGTGGATATTTTACATTTATTTCCAGTAAATGTTTGGTCTGCTTACTCTGGTTTGTCAAAAATATATTTTTCTGGAATTATTTTTTTATAATTCCAGACAATAAGATTATTATTATTATTATCACCGGGAGGTTTCACAGTTGAGTTATCCCAGTAACACAGATTAACAATTAGCTGTTATAATAAAATATGGCAACAGTGTGAAACATCAAAAACATTTAGTAGCAGTTTCTGTGAATTAAATGATTACTTCATCCAGTAAAAAAACACACACAGCGTATTTGTGTTAATGCATTTCCATTATTTGAGGGACTGTATTATGCCTTCCTCCTCCAGGTCATTCAAAGGGTTCACACATATTACGAGTGAAATGTATTTCTTTATGTGTAGTGTTTGTTGTACATGAATGATAATTCATTCGGGGGCCTCACAGCGCGTTCAGAGAGTATCTCCAATGCATCATCTCTCTCAGCCCAAAACACTCAGTCTGCGTGGAGAATCCAAAGAGGAGGACTGACCTGTTCTTCCAGAAGAGCAGCTCCGTGTGCGGTGTCGGGTTCCTGCCCTCCAGCAAAGCCTCGGAGGAGTCCTTCTCCAGGACGGCGCGGATCTGATGGCTCCATCCAATCACTGCCGACTCCACCGAGTGGATGATGCTCTTATCTGTTACTTCCCCCCTCTCGACTTTCGATGTGGGATGAAGTGATGCGTCTCCGTGACCATTCGTGTCCCTTGTGCTTCTTTGCCTTTCTTCTGTCTCCACGCTGTCGGAGCCTGCAGGGGGAGGCAGCAGCGTGTGGCCCTGGACTCGGCCTGACACCACAAACACGTTGGTCTGCAGCGAGTGGACGTGGCGTCGGACGTCCTGAGACACAACCTGGGGCCATTCCGAGTGGTTCCTACTATTGGACAAAAGTGGGGCCACGACCTGGACGAGTGAACGGAAATAAGTGGAGTATAAAGTGTGCACATCACTTCAGTAAAGGTTATCTAAGAATACCCAAGAGAATTAAAGTAAAAGTTACAAACTATTAGTTTATAAAACTATAGTAAAAACCACAATGCAAAATCTGTGTAATCATCAGAATATGGCCTGTTAATGTATCACAGTGCGTACATGTACACACTTATTCTAACGCTCAATAATGTGCTGTCTGAGATGTAGTGAAGTGGTGTAAAGTATAAAAGACCATTCCACCACTTTAGGCCTCATACAATCATCAGAGGGGTCACGGCTAATTCAGCTACGGGCAGGGTGGAAGTAACGAATTATAAATACTCACCTTACTGTAATTAAGTAGATTTCTTGGGTACTTGTACTTTTAGGAGTTTTATTAAAGTGTGTAATTTTACTCCTACTTGAGAACAATTTACACCATGTGATCGATCTACTTTGCTACTTTTAAAATCAAAAGTCACTATTGAGTGCCCACAATTTAAAATAATATTCAAACCGTCAGATTTTTTTTTTTTCAATGCAAATCCTTATTGGCTGTCAGATCCAATTATTCTAAGACGTAATATAAGCAGAGGCCAACTCGCTGCTGCTGCTGCAGGCAAATGTTCCTGGAGGTAAAACACACAGCGTGTGAAGAGGACTGAGAATTTGAGAAAGAAAGTTATGCAAAGAAAGAATGATGATCATGATTACGGCCAAGAGTTTGAAAAAGTCATAAAGGACATTAACTTTCTTCTCCGTCGTTACTGTGATCGATCTCCCACAGGTCCAGACCCCCTCTGGTGAACTTCCGTTGTGTTTTGAGTGAACTTTTTACTGTGGATTTGTTTTGCCGTTTGCACGTGTCGGCCACCGTAAAACTGCCTGTAAATGTTCTACATACTTGAGTACATATTTTCAGTACTCTTTCCACCTGTGGCTGTGGGTGAGTAGTAAGTATGAGTAAGTCCTCAGAGACTCTTTGCATCCAGCAATAATTAACACGGTGCCCTGCTGCTTACCTCCTCAACTAGAGCAGAAAACTGATGCAGTGGAGCGTGAGACAAGGTCCCGTACAACAGGTCCTCCCTCATGGAGTCCTGCCGCAGTGCTGTCCTGCTGGGTTTGACAAAGTACACCGCCTTGTTGCTGGAGCTGGCGGGGAAGACGGCGGCTGGCTGCAGCAGCCCGGACGCCGTCTCAGACACCACCAGAGTGCTCTGCTCGGCTCGCTCCAGGAACTCCTGCAGCACCTGCCGGTTGTCCTCGATGGACACGCACTTCTGCCATTTGTCCTCTTTCAGTTTCAGAGTCCGCAGCACATACTCCGCTATGAAGTCCAGTCTCGAGTCCTCGGCAGGGGACTCCTCCATGTCTGCAGGTTGCTTTGCTGTCCCGGGTCAGTGTGCAGGCTGAACTGATTGTGTCTCTGCCTCCATAGTAACGCAGTGTTTGCATTAATCAGCCGGTTGCTTAGGGGACGTGAGCGACCAGGAGCTGACCCGGGACGAGGGCATCCTCCAGTCTGACACCCACTGTCCCCCTGCAGTCTTTTGTTTGACTGTCAGGGGGATGTTGATTTCAGCCATTATGTTCCCATTACAGTGAGATGTAGAGCTGCGTCCTCATACTGTCTAATCTTATTTGAATAAATGTCCCCCGGTGATGACATGGGCTCTGCTTGGCGAGGAAACATAGGTGGAATAACAGTAAAAAAACAAGCAAATGGATGTGATTTTGTTTGAAAACAATAAAACTGTGGCTTCCATGCAGCTACAGCACATCTGTATGACTTTGATAAAGATTTACTGAGCTGATTGGAGTGTGTGCAGGATGCAGCTACATGCTTGAATGAATTTACTGGCACTGTGACATCTTTTATCAAAACCATCTGCACTTCTAAAAACAATAAACCCAAGTTTACTGCAACACTCAGGCAGCTTTGTCCACCTCGGCCCCCAAAAGTAAGAACGGACTCTTGTAAAAAGAAGCCCCAGCTCACGGACAGACAGAGGAGCAAAGAGCAGCAGGGTTCAGTCCAGGGTGAGTGGAGAGACGGTTTGATTCCAGGCGCTGTGTCTTTGGGCAACAGTGTGGATGGTAGTTACTCAGGGCAGGCGGGTCTCTGCGCGTGCTGCCTTCTGTCATCAGAATGATGACATGACGGGTTAAAGAAATTGGAATTTGGGAGTCTAGAAAAGCTCCTTACGATTACGCTCCATTTAGCATTGGTGTCCAACCTGTGTCCATGTGGAGACGCCTACAGGGGACCATCACCTCACCTGGCTGATGCGTTTACCTGCAGGTTGATAAACCCACACAAACAGCCCCCCCCCACGTCTTTGTTTCATTTAGGCTCCATTCACTGGACGACCAGCAAACATCCATCCATTTTCCTCCACTTATCTGCGGTCAGGTCAGCAGGCCGACCCAGACTTCCCCTCCCCCGCATCCCTCCCCCGCATCCCTCCCCAGCTCATTCTCCTGAGGCCAGCTGGGACATAGAATCCCTGCTGCATGTCCTGCGCCGTCCCCTGGATGAGAAGAGATGTGACTTGAACAGGGAAAGCTAAGATGCCTTAACTATCAGCACACTGGGCAAGATGATTGGACAACAACGTTGTTGGTGTTACTATTTGTCAAGTATATTTGGCATTTGATCAATGTAGTTTTGGGTTATTTGTAAATATTGAAATGCCATAAATGGCCACCAGATGACACTGTGACACACTCGCTCCATCGAGCAGCAGTTTCTTTTCTTCATTCAAGAGGTTCTTTCTCAACAAACACATGCAGCATTGTGGGTTCACCTGCCTCACCTGAGTCCCTGAGAGCTCTGATCAAATCCCACTCATGAACAACTGGACTCAGTGCACTTAAAGGCTTTCGTTCAGTCACTTAAATGCTGCCTGTGAACTTTATCTTGTTCTGATGGATGTGACGTGGACTGGCATTTGTGTCCCGCCTCTCTAGTCCTCTGCCTACTCTGAGAGTCTTGCACTAAATGTCAACATTCATTCAGCTATTTGGGATCCGGTATCTTGCCCAGGGACACTTTGACATGCGGACTGGAGGAGCTGGGGATCGGTGCTCCACCATGTAATAACGTCTGCTGGTCATGTGTCTGATGCTGATATCTGACACTGTTTTATTGGTTTTACCCAACATGCACATTCCACCAGTCTAAGGTAGTTAATAAGCAACAGACCAAAGAGAATCATCTCAAGCAGACTTTCCGTTTCAGACCCAAACAAGCTGCCTGGTCACTGGTATGAAGCCGAGGCTGGACACTGAATACATGAACCAGGAATGTCTGCATTACAGCCCGACAATACGACTTTATCATTGGAGTTCTCCAAACCGCTTCAGCGTAGTCGGTCTTTATGCCTCAGTGGTGGCGTTCTAATATTTTGTACACCCAAATAATATCAAGTGAACAATATATTAGACATATGTCTTTACTTACTCTTACCAGTAGATGTCAGTAAAGTTCTTTAATGAATCATTCTTCTGTGAGACCTCGTACACATCATGAAAGCACCGATCACGGGAAAGTCTTATTAGTATATTGTTAAAGGTGAAACATTGATTTTCCTTATTTGGGATTTAATTCCTCTTCACAAAAGGGACCATGACACAAGTCAGTCTTCCTCAGGTCCTGAGGTCCATGTCATCTGTGTCCAAGTGAGCTCAAAGCATAAACATTAGTGTATCACCCTAAAAAGTCCCTGGAGGAGTCACAAAGCTTTCCTTTTTGTGTTGCATCCGTTCATGGAGAAGAGAATTCCCTCATTCAGCTTTGCATACAAACGTGTAAATATATACAGCGAGGTATTTTGTAACTTGTTCAAATGATTTATTCACAATGTTAAATATGCCTGTCCCTCTCTTTTCCTCATCGTATTAGTTTCAGATGTCTAACAACACTAGAATGAGGTGATCTGTCAACACACCCTCATACCTCTAAAATAAAGCTGAACGGAGTCCAGAGGCTGGAACACGTTCTGGCATAAAAAGAGTCAACATGAAGGAAATGTGAGTCACTTATGTATTACCAAAAGTTAGCTTACTCATGCAATTGCCAGAATCTGGCACTTCAGACATTCCTCCATGTCTAATGGAAATTTCTAAATGATCGATGTCCAAAACTCTCCTCTCATCTGCCTTTATGATTCCAAGTATGAAAGACAGCAGATCGGCGACGTCCAATAAACATGGAGGTCTTCATGCTGGACCTTAACCACCTCATCAAACGTGTTGAAGATCATTTAGTAGTTTTTCAACCGTTGTTTCTGGGGTTGCGTTGTCACCATTGGTGGTTTAAATAACTAAGACACACGATTGGTTATGACCTGTGGATTTAATAATGCAGCCTTCTCCCACATCCATTTACACTTGTTCTCCTTCAGACTACCGTCTAATAATATGTGGGCTCTGGTTGAACCATAGTCTAATGGTGTTTTATGGGTTAATATGGATGCTTTGCCTCTGGCGAGCTGGCTACCTGGGGGACCTCGTATCTGTATTTTCAAAGACCATCTTTCAATGATGTGCAGATTATCCGTACGCGAACCATCAGCCCTACAGAACAAGCTCACACACAAATTAGTCGATATCAGAGAAAGACATTTCAATGACCAGCCACCGAATACCAAAACCACATGGGGAACACAAGAGGACGTAGAAAACGTCATTTTGCATCTGTTTTCCATTTGAACACTTGATAGCTTTCATACATCACTTCCACATCAAGTTCGAAGTTTGGCACGGCTGTTTGACCAAGAAATGTGACGCAAAGTCTGGTACTGAGGATCAGTCAACCATGTGTTTGAGTAAAAGCCTGCTCCCTGGTGCGGTGCCAGTTGCAGCTCCACGCTGGGCATTCTTAACCATCCTAACCTGGCACTGGCACCTGGCACCTGACACCTGCCACCTGACGCTGTTGGTGCATAAATGTATTTGAGGAATCTGGCGAATACCTCGCAGGAATGCCAGTAATCCCGTCTGCATCTGAATCATGCCTTTCCTTAGAGCTCGCTTCGTTTTTTCCCTTCAGGCCAACAGCAGCAGCAATAATAATGCTGAACTCCAGAACTACATAATTACTCTTTTGCTCTTTTTCTTGGTCAGCGAGGCGGTGTTGTAAGCCTTTCTGACCTTTTGTTATGCATCACGCAATGCACAATTGGTACTGCTGTACCTGTCTGAGGTTACACGCTTTAATACCACCAGAGCGATGGTACTATACTAGCGGCATAGAAGTCACATCCTAACAAAAAGACAGGGAGAGCACACCCAGAGACAACATGTCAAGCTATTCCTGGGTCCGATAATCAGATGGTTGTGACACGTTGAGCGGGGAAGAGCTCAAGCCAGGCAGCGTATGAGAGCGCTGATAGCAAGTCGAGAGGAAGCCAACACACTTTATCTGGGCTGTCCGCAGAGCAATAATTGCCAGGCCTTGTGGTTGTTGAATTATGTGGCCTCACAAACGGTTTGAAATGACCCTGCTTACTTGCTTGGTGGGGGAGGGGGGTTGCGGTTGGTAATAGCAGGGGGCAGAGTTGTGTTCTGCCAGTCAGGTCTGGTTTCTCAGCCGGGTGGCGGTTTGTCAAAAGGCTGATGGCGTTAAAGAGCTGCAGGCTATGAATGGATGGGTCATTTTCATACTTTTGGGATTTGGTGGGGGGCCAAAAGAAACATGCTGGAGGCTCACTCTCTCTGAAACAAGATATTGGGTTAGTGATGGCTGTCAGGGGACCGCAGGATGACCTAAATCTAACACATCTCTCACACATATGCATCACGTAGGACAGTCAGTGTGGGATTGAACACATTCATCATATTTCACCTTGCACAGCATCAAATATCTAGAAAGTATTTCAATTACTTTTTTAACACAAATATCCAGAAATTCTGCAAAATGAATGTGAATGAAGGTGAATCTCCATCCACTATTTGTCCTGACGATGGTACGAGTTGGTGCATTGAGATGAGAAGTGTTTGGCACTGATCCTTTAGTCATAGGCTTACAGAAGAACGCACCTTACAGATCATTATCACCAGTCTGCAGCTTTACGGAGCTTTATAGCGTGTTTTATTGTCTTGGATGGAAAAGTATTTCTTGACTAATATTACCACCTATAGAGCGAATGACTCTAAAGACTAAAGACTGTGGGTTCATGTGTCTTTCGTACGGTATATGAAAGACATTTAGTTACGAAGACAATGAAAATAGTCCACAGAGTTACAGACAACTGTTATACAATATGAGGTAGTTCTCTGTGACCAATCCTTCAAGAGCATTATTTTTATTAAGTGATTATTATTCTTTGTCTGTATCTTAATTGCACACATTTGTACTCATGAATAGCAGCAGCAACGTAATAGCCCCATTTTCAGCTCTAACTGTGGGCCCACTGGGTTTTAGCCCTGCGTTGACACCTTACCTGGGCTTCACAACAGTATCTGGCAGCAGTGTGACCCCACCACGGGGCTCGGCCATGTCGGGTTCACAAAACTCTTTCCAATAGCCGCATAATCAAGTCCAATTAGGAGCTAATCAGAGGCAAGTTTTCACCTATGAGGTCAGCTCCTACATGGGTCCTCGATGTTTACCACATTATGGTGGTTATTATGGTTTTTAGAACTCATTTCTGGGCTTGCAACAAGCTCATTGTAGTGAAAAAGGTTTTCAACATTTTTCTGTGCTGTTGAACTTTCTGCCGAAAACATGGTGGAAGATGGTTGTAAACGCGCCCCGGACCGATAGCTGGGGTTTCTTCTTATGTCATGCTTTGGCCCCCACTCAGCTCTAAGGCCAACCAGGCATACAGTAGAGACTTTATACGAGGCTAACAGTAAAACTGCGCTGTTGATGAAAGGACATGCCATGGCATTAGAAGATACTGTCTCAGGCATGGCTGCTGAGTGTCCTGTGCCTCACAGATTCCTGTGATACGACTAAAGTAAATGTGGGCCTTGTTGTATATGCCTCAGAGAAGTATACTGTTTATTTAACATCCCCAGTGTGCTGAATTATGACTAGTAATGATAACTCAAATGCCCAGTGTTTGGGTTATTGTACCACGAGTGCCTCCAAACAGACCCACTGGTGTTTATTTGAATTTTCCATTTTATATTGCCACGTGTCATTAGGCTGTTTAGAGTTTACTCAGAGTGATGGATCATTTCCTTCAGCCCTCTCCACTCACTAAAAACTTGCTGGGTAGCGCATGCCCGTCCTAAAGGTGCGTGTGTGTGTGTGGGGTATCCATGGCGAGCGATGATGGCACCCAGAGGTCATGACAGATGTCTCATTTCATTACAACGCAGACGGCACCAATACAATCACCGCCATCTCTGGCCCTGAAGGACACCCATCATCTTTCGCTCATCTGTACAATCGGACCTGCAGTCTAATACAGCAGCCTTCACATTGCACGCTTCACTGTATGTGAATGATCTGTTGGACTGTAGTACCTATTGGGAGGTCAATGTATGGAAGCTTCTTATTGGACAATATGTATAATGATGAGTTGGGACACACTCATCATTATACATTTAATTCATACATTTAATTATACATTTAATTCGGGGAAACGCCAACTAATGGTTTTCAAACGATACAGAAGGAACAAATGTTTTCAGGCTAAACAACAAAAGTAGGCCTTGCTTACTCCCACCTGAAAAAAGAAAATGACTTGCTTCTTTAAACAAATAAAGAGGTGATACAGGTTACTAATCCTAATGTCCAGACAAAGTGAACTCATGAACTGACACAAGAGCCAGCTAGCAAGCCGCTTCTTCTCCACAATATCAATGAATAATCAGACATAGTGAGTTGCATCAGATTGATTTCTGCTGTTTAGAGGTTTTTTAGGATGCGTTAACCCTTCCTAGGGCAGGTGGTACCCAGGCGTCTCAAATACGACCAACCTCAGAACCAGCTAAACCAAATCTACAGTACAGATGACACCCGGAGTTTCCAGAAATGACATTATAGGGCCTAGACAGCCAGCTTGAAATGGTTTGGGATGAGTTATATAATGTTTGTGAATCACGCCGCTCAAACCATCATCCGATAAAGGGTTGACAGAGAAGTGCAATACAGTACATACATGTCATACTTTAAGCAAAAGTGCATTTTGACCTTTTAATTCAACACCATGAAATCGGTAAACTTCAGGGCCTTTGCTAAATTTCTCTTGAGGCCTAGAGCGACCGAGTCAGCCCCGAAAGGCCTCATAAATTAGTTTCCCTGTAATCCCTACACCCTGGCTGGCTGTCTCAAGATTTCCACCTAGATTTAAAAGCAACAGTGTGTTGTTGATGTTGGCTTAAAAAGAATATGCATCAAACTTCATTTGATGTATTAAAGACACTGCTGGACTGTTTACACATGAAGGGGAAGGCTCAGTGGATAAAAGCCTATTTTCTCCAGGTTTGATGTCAGCTCTTTGAAGTCCAAAATCCATCTCAAATGGAGATACAGGTTTTTACTTTTGGGGTTTGAGGAATCTCTCAAAATTGTATTTTTGATATTTCTATGGAAAATGAGCTAAAAATGTCTGATAGAGTTCATAACATTCTGTCCTTTGATGATCTACATTCATTCTCTAACAGAAGGTCAAATCCATGTTACAAAACAGATGAACTTACTTACTGTGTCTCTTGAAGCCAAAACAAGATTTCATTTATTAGTCAATTTGGATAATTTTCTTAAACTTTGTCATATTATCAAGGACATTCAGATGAGTAATCCTTTGGCCGCCACTGCTGCCATTAGATATCCCCATAGAAATCCTTTCACGGCTTTGTGTTTGAGCTCTTCAAGCCTCCAAACCCCAGTTTCATGGGAAATGGGAGTGTTCTTATTTGGAAATTCATGCCAGATATAAGTAGCACACTGTGCCTTCTCCGCTTCATGTGTGGCTCAAGTCAAGTGGTGTAATGAAATCTGTTGTGAATGCTCATTATACAAGTCAGGCCATGAAATATTGATGTCATTCATGGAACGTGGGAGCGATATGTTTGCTGTTGTTCTAAACATAAAACATTTGACTCTCCAGACATGAAGCAGCCTCAACTGTGCATGAAGAGAAGTATTTCTTACCTTAACATTAACAAAGTGTATGTAATTCACTTGTTACAGGATAAAGGTTAGCCACGAGTCAAACCAAGGCCTAGCAGAGTGAAACGTCACATGATGTTTGATGCATGCTCTCCTTGCTCTCCGTGCATTTGAGCAGTTCTCAACGTAGGAGCGCTGGATTTGGGTCTTACTACCATGCCGTGGGGAGATTCTAGCATCTGTATTTGGTTAGTGGGGTTGAGTTTGATGGAGGCAGCAGGGTTCAGTCAGTGTAAGGAGGATCATCAGGGCTCCAAGCCGCCATGCTTAAAGGATAATTCGTATTTACCATAACCTCGGCCTCTTTTGAAATGCTACGGCCATTTTCTCTATGGGAATGTTAATACTAAAGTAACCTCCGAAGTTTGGAGAGTTAAATATAACATGAGAAGTCGGTCAATCAATTCACCCAGAAACCACTTCATTTATTGTCATTGACAATAATCTTCCTTGTAGTAGAACAGAAGCTGCTGTGTGATAATTGGTGTTACCATCCACTGCATCGCCAACGATGTTTCTCCATTTGTAACAACAACCGCTCTTGACATTTGAGTATATGTTTGAATCCTATAACTCCAATCAAGTTGAAATCAAACCCCAGGACCAATAAAGGTGAATATCATCATCTCTACTTTGTTTCTTCACTAACACAAACATCATGCTCATGACGTTGACTCAATTCACTCTTTATTTCAAACAACCAGAACATTTGTCAAAATGCAAATAAAGATGAACGCGTGAAAGAGGCTCAGAGGAAACCCGGATCAACTGAATACTCTGGCCTTCTCTTGCTCCCTGCGCAAACAGCCACTAACACGCGCATGTTTTCAGTTTGCAGCAGCAGGAATTATGTACTTGGATGTGAACAACTGTGCTTGTTTTGCCATTATACTGGAGGCTGAGGTCAGTTTAACATACCAATGGTTGCTATTTCAACCGGATGACAGCAGCCTCTCTGCCCGGTCCTCTAGCACACCGCACTCACCGTGAGCTCTGCTGCTGAGGTAATGCCTGGGTCGCACGCCAACAGGGATACCAGATCACATCTAAATTTAGAGGATTGTTAAGTAGACGCTGTAACAATTCTATCAATCAAACTGTCTGACTTCTCCCTCTTGTGTTCTACAAGAGCAGATTTTTCACATTTTACAGCCGTGTATCATGACTTACGTCACGGCTGAGACGCACGGGCAAATGGTTCTGTGGTGTCATCATTTAAATGCCTAATTTCAACGTCATAGTAGGTCTCCAGGTGCTCCCTGGGTCGTCCACACAAGCAGCAACTAAAGCCCTCGGCGGTAAGTAACGGAGCCTTATCCCAGGAGCCGCTCCAGTGCTCATGATCAGAAGGTTTTCATACATTGCTCATGATCTGAGGATACAAGCTTCTGGTAAATACCAAGCTGACTGTAAAACGTTAGCCCTTCTCTTACAGGGTCTCACATGAGCCTGCCTGGGGCGTCGATCAAAGCCCTTAATGCCCTTCACCTCTTCCCAGGAGCTGCACTGTCTGTCAAACTGTCTTCAGGCTTTTTTCTGTAAGCAGAAGACCAAGACTAGCGGTGGAAATTTAAATATGTGTGATAATGATTAGTGTTAGAATTGTGGGTGGGTCGTTATGTAATAACTAATATCTAATAACACACAGTTATTAAATATTAGTTATTACACTAGAATGTCGGATTAATATGAATTAAACACAATTCATAATCATTTTAGTTATTAATGAGTCATTAGTTAGGTCTTTCTGAATGATTACTGGGGCCATTATGCCACTGGAACGTATCTATTCCCAGTTACTGGACACTGGTTTGGTAGAAGTCACTCTTATCCAATGAACAAAGTACTTAAATAACTCAAAGATAAGCATTGGAGGTAACAACTGATCCTTAAAGACCTCAGACTGCTGGTAGGTGAGAACAGACGCACACACTCACAGAGAGACCATGTGGAGTCACAGGGTCCCATGAGGACACCACTGTCTCTGGATCAGGATCACCCCGCAACCGAATCAAACTTCCTCCAATGGGTTTGTGTGAGTTATGCAATATGTCTTTTCATAAATCATAGCCCAATTACTACACTGTATGTATTAGGCTTTTCTACATCATCAGTTCTATAGTGTAAAGTGAAGCAATCTGGAATAGCAGAGGTAAAACATATATAACATGGGAAATAATATTGTGCTGTGTCATTCATAAAGGATTGCAAAGCTGGCCTGTCCTCTGCTTGACTTGTCCAATTCAAGGTCTTGTAACAGTTTTCTTGCTTCACTCCTACTCGGGGATCAAAGTGAGGGAAGATATTTCACTTAAGTATGCATTGTGATACAGGCTTCAAAGGCATGCACTATTAAGATTCATAACTGCAGGAGATGATAATAGCCTGAGCAGACTTTTGGGCTGATAATATGAATGTCATTTCTCTAACACAAGCAGACAGGTGGTGATTATCTTATCTGTAACCTCCCGTTTAGGTAATGTGCTTCTGGTAGTAATGTAATGTATTGTCTGAGTGCTGCATGTGGAACTAATGCTAACCCTTCACTGTAAAATAATCCAGATATTTCCCTGAAACGACGTACATTATCTGTAAAATAACAACCCAACTGTCAATGTAAGTATTACGCTAATAATGGCAAAATACATTTCTTTTCTCATTTTTGTATTTGTTTTTGAGAACAATTACGGTATTATTTAGTCTTTTCACTGCGTTCTGAATTGAAATGCAAATTCACGTAAAATCATCTGTCAATAATCTCAAATTCTCATTATATAAAAGTTAATGTCCATATTCTTCTCTTGATGTTGAAACATGTTGCACCTCTGGCCACACCTGATCGTCGAGGCAAAGTGAGTAAAAGCACGTACATGCCAATGAATCTCACAAACGTAAATTGAGTAGAGGCAAATTCAGGATAACAATGCATTGCACTAGTCGAGGCAAAAAATAGAAGCAGGAATGCTGAGTCTTAACTCCTTGATAGACTCCGGAACACAGGGTCAGTAAAGAGCGTTGGCGGTTCGATCTCCGGCTAGTGCGTGTCCTGTGTCATAGTGTACCGGAGCGGGACACCTAACCTCTAATTGCACATTGTAAGTTGCTTTGAATAAAAGCCTCAACTAAATAGTATGTAATATAATGTAACATGTTTGAAAGTTTCAACCTGCAGACAGCAGAGCAGTGCCGTGCAGCAGAAACGTTTTGCCATGTTTGATTGCAACAATATATGCAAAACCTTAAATGGAAATCTGTAAAATTATGGTTTTGAAGATGTTTTACTTTATTTTAAGCTTTTTGTTGGGAAGCCATTGCTTCCAGTCATGTGAACGTTGTTTTTACATTGTACAGCTGAAAACCCGTCGTGTTGCCACTAGCAGCTCAAGACAAACCCAGACGGACTGTAGTGTTTTAGTGATAGAAGCTCTGACTGATTATTCTGCTCTGCAGGGAAGAACACAGTACTGTGCTATTGCTCGGGGAGCATTAAAACACAAAACAAAGTTAATGTTGAACTTCTCAAATCATTAAAATATGATTACATAAGCAAAATAAGTGTCTAGGAGGAAGAGCGATCTGTTAAGGATACCAGAATTGTTCAAGTATGATACCAAGAAATGTTCAAAATATGATTATTATTCTGAAGAGCAACAAGGCCATTCACACGTGTTGGCCTAAGCAGCATCAGGGGCCAATTCTGAGGCCCCAGCCAGCTCAAGAACCGAGTAGTTCATTGAAGTGGATGTACACAGGAGGAATATATCTGCTGATCCCAGGAGCCGGACCTAATTAGAAACAACTGGTTGAAATTCACTTCAATGGCTACACAGATGTCTCTTATGTTGCTTGGCTGGTGCCGCGTGTTCATCGGCTGCACCTCGAGGCTCATCTCCTTCTCCTAAGACTCCTCTGGCTGCGGCGGGTTTTTGGATTTCATGGACGGTAAAAAAATATGAAGCCCCCCACCTAACTCCCCACCGCTATCTCTCCTCCATCACACACACAGTTCTGGTATAAAACAACAGGCCACAATCAAACTTGTCAGGTCAAAGGTTTTGAACCCACCATGTTTGTTTTGAGAGAAACCTGGTTTACTGTACTGGTTCACGGAAGGTGCCTCGTAGCACGCTTGTGTTTACAGTAAAGTCAGTTATCCTCAGTGATGAGGTCACAGAGGGATCCCGCTCGAGAGAAAGAAGACCAGTGAGTTGTTCCAATTCAACCTGTCAACATTTCTACCACAATGTTACATCCATACTGGGAGACAGTCAGGCATGTTTTGACCTAAAATGTAATATTTGATGTATTTGATATACATCAAATATTTCCACCCATTTAGATTACATTGTGTTAACATGAACAAACTGATAAACTTTATGTGAAACCAGACTGACATTTTTGTAAATGGGAGTATTATATACTATAAATAAACCTAATTGTTTTGACTTCATAACCAGGTGTTTGTTTTCAGTACTAATAAAGTAAATTCATTCAATTCAATTCAATTCATTTAAAAACAAATCTATATCCATATATTTCAAAAGTGTTTCTATTTACCGCCCTCCAGACTACTGGGGGGGCCGCCTGCCCGGCCCCCCAGTTCGTTCCTGCGACAAACCCCATCCGCCCGGTCGTCCTCCGGAGGGCTTCTGCCATTGTCTGCCGTGTCCCTTATTGTCCCTTATGGTTTCCCCCTTTATGTCCCTTGTCTTGTCATTGGTTTGTTAGTCTTTTGGGGTTGTCTTTGTTCCTGTCCCCTTGAGATCTCAAGTTTGTTTGAATCGAGATCTGCACAACTCTCCACAACTCCTGACTATCCGGCCGATACTGACTCCGCGCCTCCTGTCGCCCAATCTGCCCACACCTGCTCCCCATTTCCTGTCCCCAGAACCCACTTTCCCCCTTCCGGCCCCTGTTCCCTGCCTTTGGACTGCCTGAGTCCTGTCGCTGGAGCGATTCCGACTCCCCAAGTCCTGTCGCCAGAACTCTCACCTTTGAACCAGGTGATGGAGTTTCACATTAAATTCTCTCATAATATAGACTAAATAATCACTCATCAATGCTTTTCAACACAAATTCTGATGAAACACTGATGATGTTACAGCAACACATTTTTTCTCAGCTGACATTTCTATTATATTATTATGTCTGTAGAAATATTTTGATGGAGAGACTGAGGGAATTTGAGAAATGGTTGTTGGGAAACCCATGAAGAGTCGTAGTGGCGGTGTAAAGGATGAGATTGCATAAGATACATATACAGCACTTAACAGAGCGGGTCTGTGCAGATTCTCAACCTAGACACCGGCTGCTTATTTGACTCATGAAAGAAAACAAATCATGTCTCAGCCAACAATAAACCCTTGACTTTTGACTACCATACTTTTTTGACATTGTTGTAACCATAACCCTTGGAATGCACACCGTACTCCACCCCTCCTACCAAACCCGTTTATACACCCTGATAGTAATTTCCTTTGCCTTGATAAGCTGCATCGGCAACGCTGTCCAGACAGAGACGCCTGACGTCTGTGGTGCAGTGCACAGCTCGTGGAGATGGGAAAGGAAATCACAGGACTCGACTTGTTGTTACATTTAGGCCATTATGTTTCACTACTGCATGTTTTGGATCAAATTGCTATGCTATATTTAAATCAGCAAATGAAATGAATGTAGGCGGCCCAGTGGCCTGTTGATTGCAGAGACCAGCGGGTCCCCCGCTGACATCTTCTATTTAACACCTTTTCTTTTATTAAATACTTTTGATTTGAACTTTTCAATCAAGATGTATTCTGTCCGACCGGAGTTTCTTCATTATTTAGAACACAACTATAGCGGGTAAAAGAAAAGAAAATGAAAGGACCAATGAAGGAATTCACATCCAGCTGTTGCTCCACGTTTAGCTGTTTTTGTCACGGGAGTTCAAGGTTAGGACCCAAAAGCGTGACCACAGGAGACAGTATCAGGTGGACAGCTTTTATTTCAACCACTAAGAGGGCGGGAATGTGTGGCGCCCGAGGTCCAACACGGGACAGCAGGCAGCTAACCGTGGTCCTGCAGACCTGGGTTATCAGATATACCGCTAATGGTAACGAACCCGATCATCCGCAGCGGGGCACCAATCAGAGGAGGCCGTGGGAGGAGTCTGGAGGCCGGACGACCAAACAAACAGCGAGCACATGGCAGAACAAACAGGAACGCAGACCCACGAGGAGAGGAGGAACTGGTCAGACAGGGATCCTCACACCTTTCTAAAGTGTGTTTTGCTGAACAAGCGGACAAACAAATCCAGCAGTGCCCATTTAAGTTGCATTAGGTTCAGAGTGTGACATGGACTTTCCCAAACTCTCTGAAGGAACTAGTGTTGCATATTCACATGCTCCCTGGATACAGAGTTTGGATGTGAACAGCACAATACACCCTGGCACCCCTTCACCACATGCACTTGTGTTGTTGCACTCCCCGTACACACACACGTCAGCCTGTGTTGTGGGCTGATATCCTGATTTAGTCTGTTTCTGTTAAAGACACATTCTTCCGTCTGTGTTTGGGACCGAAAAAGGCCCCAGAAGTTGTTGTATAGCTGCAAGGCTTTTAGAGGCAAGTCAACCTAAACAGGGGTTCCTTTAAGTACAGTACATGAGCTGCATGTGGACCATGGAGGGGATGTGGTCGGGGCAGGAAGTAGCTAAATTAGTCAATCTAAGGAGAACGAGTAATATATTCTCATTGCGATGATTCATACTGCCGTCTCCGACTGGACCGCCGGAGAATAATCACAATGAAAAATGATATAATTCTTGCACTCCATCGTACTGACGTAACACACGAGAGCGGTGAACTCCAGCCTGCTGTTAGCCGAGGGGAGCTTTCCCAGACAAATGCTGTCAATTTCCTCCCAGCCATAAGAGCACATTGTTGACTGGGATGCAAAGTTGAGCTTTCTGGGACCCCCGTCTTGCCAGTTTGCCCCAAAAAGTTCCACCTTTGTGTTTGCCACTCAAAGGGAAAACTCATTTCAGACTGGGAGCTTAATGGTTTGTGGGTAGTTTGCACGGATAATTGAAAAAGACTTTGGCCTTTTTTTCCAGAAGGCTCCTTCTCTTTCAAGGGGGAAGGAATGAAAAACAAAACAATACATTCTCTCCCTTTCTCCCACTCACATGCAGCGCCGTCCAACAGAAACACCAAACAGAAATAGAGCTGCTATTTTGGTCCAAACACGCTATTATTTTTAGAAAAAGTGACAAGCTCTACGTTGAATTACAACATCATAAGATCATTGCATCCCCCCTCGTTCCCGCCGATGACTCACCACAAAGTATGTAGTGACGTTACTCCATACGATCCACTTCATGTTCTCATCAACAAGCTGATCTGCAGCTCATTGGCCTGATTCAATCAAAGGGGGGACTCTCAGTATCCACGTCAATCTGTTTCTGGGTAACAGATGCTTTTATATCACCGTCCTGCAGGTAAAGCAGAGCATCATCTGAGTTGTTTAACATGTTAGCAAGATGGAACAGCTCCATGACTGCCAGCTTTTGACGGCACATCTTTGACATCTGTTGGCATCTGTGTGAAATACAGCTTGTACATATAAAAGGAAAATGTGGCGGTTGGTCTGGCAGGCTGACACATAATGAAACGTGCTGAACACACATGCTTTCAATTTCTTACTCACCTCAAGTGTTTGGTCCAATCAGTAATGTAGTTGGAAATGAAAAGGTGGGTAATCTCGCAGCCTTTGTCTGTGATCTACTTGAGGCCAAGCAACGCTAATAAACAACATCATTACCAAAGAATCATTGCAATACTAATTCGACAAGGAACTGTAATGTAATAAATCTAGTGAGTCCTGTAATTATCCCTTGTTGTAAAACAATCTTTTAAAAGAAAACTGTAAAACTTTTCAAAAAATGAAAGGGATTGTAAGGTGATTTAAAAAGTACGTTTTTTTTGTATTATTATTATTTGTGTGTGTGCTGCTACATCACCACATAGACCACAGACGGGGGCCTGGAGGGGCGTGATTATCTGCCTCCACCAACGAGAGCATTTAAAGGCAGACCAGAAAAAGGTAGCGAACAATCCTAACCCACATTTTAAATCCTTTCCAAACATCGACTAAACAGAGGCTAGAAGGTCCCTGCACAGTGAATCCCAGTGCTGGACCACTTCACATAAGTCTCATAGGGAGACCTCCTCCTGAACATAGATCATCCATACATTGGATGCATCATTGATCCATAGACAGACTGTTTATTCTCTCCCTGATATCAGAAATTATGTTTTGCTGCTACCTGTTCATATTTATAAATGCTAATTTGCCTGTTATGATGTTGGTGGAGAACTTGCTTTTCTATGAATATCTGGCTAAAACGTTATTACCCTGGAAGTGCCAAATAGCTTTGGTTTTATATTTTGATTTGATTACATTAATGTTTAGAGATTTACAAGAAATATTTTAACTGTTACTGTGTAAGGAGACTACTCCTGTTAATTTCTGCAAACCGAAATGTCATTGGACTTTTGTTCATATAGTAGTATTTTTAAAAGAAAGGTGTACTCATTTTGAATTCCTAATTACATTTTACGCATTACAATGTGATTAATTACAATCAACCTCTCCAATTGAATAATGTGATTGATCACAATTAAGAATTGGAATAGTTGCCTTCCACTGGAGAAGTAAGAAGTAATAAAAAAAAAAGCAAAACTGTAAAACGTGTTAGAAAAAGTGGAGAATTCTCCACCTTCTCCTCATAAAGCTCAATGGGAGAATCACCGTCGGTAATTATTTGCGCAGGTAGAAAAATGGATATTTATCCTTCTACTGCTCCCAGAACTCTACAACACCTCATTAGTTGTGACTGGGGTTAAAACCTTGAGCCCAGAAAAATAAGGGACGCTACGGTCGATGGGGGGCAGATGTTACGGTCGACGGAGGGAGGGCAGATGTTACGGTCGACGGGGGGGCAGGTGTTACGGTCGACGGGGGGGGCAGATGTTACGGTCGACGGA
Organism: Gasterosteus aculeatus; assembly: GCF_964276395.1. NCBI lineage: Eukaryota > Metazoa > Chordata > Actinopteri > Perciformes > Gasterosteidae > Gasterosteus > Gasterosteus aculeatus. Next base: position 1,038,917 of record NC_135692.1, on the reverse strand, counting down.
GGGGGGGCAGATGTTACGGTCGACGGGGGGGGGGCAGGTGTTACGGTCGACAGGGGGGTGACGGTGTAATAGGGGGTGGCTCGGACGTTACGGGACCGGTAGCTCGGGAGCTTCCTCCGCCAATCTTTCAAATCGACACTCCGTCAAGAGTCCCGCCCTCCTCTGACTGATTGGTTTAATTCAGGTTCACGGCCAATCAAACCGACGACGGCAGCAGGTATTACCCAATCAGGGGCCGAATAGGACGCTGCATTGACGACAGCTCGGAAAATGTGAACAAACCGCATCCCGTATTGATTCAAAACGGGACGCGTTATTAAATACGGGACAATTCCGTATTTTAACGGACGGGTGGCAGCGCTAGTTGTGTCTGGATGCAACTGCTAGCTAAGTGTAGCATGCTTCTAACCGAAGAGCCTTAACCTGGGGCAACGTCTGGTTCTGCCGAGTCCAGCCAGCTGACAGCTGACAGCCAACAGAGAGGAGGACACTTTTAAAAGTTTGACAGCAACTATTTGGCTCCCGGAAACCGTGTGTAGAATCTGATTGGTCACTAAAATGTGCCAATCAGCTGAGCAAATACAAGGGAGGCAACCAGAGTCAGACAGATTGACTGAACTTAGGCTACATTTAAACACCACGTTCATTCAGCTTTCTGATAATCAGGCTACCGGATGCACATCGAAAAGACACAAATACGACCAAAATTGGTATAAGACTTAAACTATTAAACTACCAATAAAAACAATAAACTATTTCACTTGCTGCCACAAGATTAGAGATATCTAGCTATGACCGCAGTAACAGGGAGGAAGTCCACTTCCACTTTGCATTATGCAAACCCGCGAGCGGCAGGCGGAGAGCTTTGCATGCTGTACAGCTGTTGGACATGGAAGCAGTAGCCGTCGGTGTGAGGACTCTCTGCTCTGAGGAATTACTGTACAGGAGATCTAACGTAAAATGTTGATATAATCACGTTTCTGAGGTGAGTTCAAGACAGAACCTACAGTAGTGAAGTGAATTAAAACAAGTGAATTCAATTAGTGTTTGTGGAAAGCAGCCGATCTGTAGAACACAATTGTTGTCCTTCATTTGTGCACAAATACGGATTGACCAGCTAGAAGATTTGAAAAACCTCATCGCATGTGTTTTGTTAGAAACAGTGGTGTTAAAGGCCCACATCTGCATGTCCTATTTCTTATCTTGCTTAACTCATACTGCATGAGGGTATTTTTATATCATAACAACACGATAACTTGCCTCTGTGGATTTACAGAAAAACAAGGTTTGTGTTCGCTTGCAGTCGTGAACAAACCCTCTTATCCGTGTGTTTATTTACGGACACTGAATCAATTCATGTGTGATGCAGCCAAAAGTCATGTACTGGATAAGCTTTTGTTTCAAAACATTTGGGTTTAATTATCATGGGGATATGATATCCAAACAATCAAGTTTCTTCCATTAATAACATGATTGAGGCATTGCAGTGCGAGTTAAGGCCGCAGCATTTTCAGATATTTCCGTGGATTTCTAACTTGTTTACTTACTATTATGGTTATGAGGCTAAATCCAATTTAGAGTAATGATACAGTTTATGTTCTGAAGTGTCCTGGTTCCACAGCTTGCTGTATCCCAACTGAAAACAAAGCAGAATAAAAGAATTCTCACTCAGTCGACATGAGGAAAAGAGACGGATGCTGATAACTGTTGAGGAAACGTAAGCAGTGTGTTACTTTACAGATAAAGCTCTTCAGTGCATCATGTTCTATTTATATACATTAACTGCAGTACAAAGTCTGAGTACTGGCTCTTGAGAAGTGTTTTTCTCCTCCTTCAGATCCTAGTTTCAGACAGCAGGGGAGCGAAGTTGGGAGCATTGTTGCATTTGGTTAGTGACTCATTTTGCTTTGGAAGGAGACCCTTGTGGTTCTGCAGAGTTCTGACTGGATCAAGACGGTTTAAGGTGTTTCAGTGTAACGAGGAACCGTATGTGGCTGCTCGTCGTAACGGTTGGTACATGAGAAAACACCGACAGGCCTCATATCATTGAGCCTTTTCTTTGAACACAGCGGCCTGTTGTCTCGGCGTTCTCAGCATGTCCCGGTTAGCGTTCCTTAACGTGTTCATAGTGGCTTGGTTTATCATCAGAACCACAGGTTCCATCACAGCTTCTCAGTGAGGGATCACTCGCTCAATTTCCGGGTTTGCTGTTTTGCTGCTTCTTCTGTTGTAGTTTTAAGTAGTATTTGTTCCATCAATGCTCTCCTCCTCTCAGCATGTAGACAACATGTATCTGTGTAAGGTTCTTCTATCCTCTCACGTGGTGACCTACCGGCGATAAAAGCCGGCAGCAGTCACCGTATCCAGTTTCACAGGGAGACAGGTTGTTCAAATGGCAGCGCACAAATCACTGAAATAGACGGGTTATATTGTCCGTCGTTGGGGGCTTAGGTTGAGTGCTGTGCTCGTATTTCAAAGAGGTCTCTTCTCTGAACTGGTCTTCATAATCACAATCTATTGGATTACTTAACATTCAAGGTCTTCACCACTTTAGTCCAAAACCTGTCAGTCATGTCAAATACACTTTCTAATTATGGCACTTTTTTATTTCACTGTTGATTTTGATCATTTTTTAAAACCTGTGAATTGTATGTAGGTCCAAATAAGTCAAAGTGTGTGATGTAAAGGCCAATCAAACTAGTATGTAGAGTTGTGTGGTGATCATTTTAAAAAATGCACAGGAAAAATGTAAATGTAGTTTCTCACTTCACTCTAGTTGACACAAATAAAGCATGTTCTCTTTACTAAATTCCCTTCAGGCCTAAAACCTTAGAAAGAAAACCCAATGCATGCTTCTCATTAAAGATGAGCGGTATGAAGGGGAATAATCATTATGGACCTCTGGTTTTCTCCTGGTGTTGACTGTTGATTCAGCTGAATGCTGCATGTTACTAGTTTGCTGATGAATTAGCACCATCTTACACGTGTGTCCAATTACAGGTCCAGTAAACTGAATTGGCACAAACATGCAACACAATTCGCATTGTTGATATGAGGCCTATGGGTTTAACTATAGTGTCTAATTACTTTGGAAGATACAAGTAATTACAATAATAAGTAATGTCTTTAGATTATACAGATACATTCATCTCTTATTTAATTCCCGTCTGTACGGTTAAACGCTAATAGACACATCTCTCTTCTACCTTCTACATATTGTAAATGCAAAGTCAAATAAATGGCATAGTCCATGTAAAGCAGGGAGTACCTTTGGCATCATGGAAGACGGAGTCACACAGAATCACTATTGTGTGAAGCCACAAAGGGCCTTCACATCACTTACTGAGTCAGCATCTTATCGGGGAGCTTTGAAAACATCTGGGTGATCCCCATGATGGACAGATGGACATCCAGGACCGTGGTTCTCAACCTTTTTTTAGTGATGTACCCCCTTCAGCCCCCCCACGGACCTGTGGTGGGAACCCTTTTGGTCAGAGTGTGATTTCTTAAACTGTTCACGGTGAAAGGACTCAAGCTTTGGGTGGACGTCTCTTCAGCAGCTTCGACCACGACTCCTTTGTTTCAGCTGTGATTGACAGGTGATGAAAGGGGGCGTGTGCCAGGTCGGGTGGAAGCATCCTGCTGTGGGGGAACTTTTTAGGATAATAAAATTGGATTGCGTACTGAATATAAAATTCAGTTTATGAATTTCCACTTATTGAATATTTCTTAAATAACTATTTTAAATCGATTTTTGAAAGGATGGCAATTTTACATGTATTTATTTAAAATTCTCACATACCCCCATTTGAGAAGCACTGATCCAGCATCAGGAAAGTGAGGGAGAGGAGTGATATCAAAGTAGAGGTAATCTGCAGACTTGAGCTAAGCTTCTGCAACAACACAAGTATGTCTTCAGTTTTTTCAGATTATCCTACACGCTATTCATGTTTTAGTTTCTACTCTTTTCTCTGTCAAAGCATGTAAGTAAAGGTTAAATTAGACCCAGGATGAGCAATAGTTCCTAATATGGACACTGACCTTCAATAGAAGAGTTCACATTTTGGCATACCGAATAAAAAGAATTGACATGATACGTCAAAAAGACCAGAGATAGAGTTAGCCACAGATCTGGCGGGTTAATGCATTTGCAAACTTTAATGAGTTTATTCTGCTGCTGTGCACAAATGCTCTTAAGATGTCGTTATGAATCCCTGATGCGGAATCTGTCTAATACTTTGGTGGGTCTGTGACGTGGCTTAAAGGGATTGACTTCATGAGACTTAATCCATGTTCAGGCCGAGCTAGTCTCCTTAACCTTTCATTGAGGACCATCTTCCCATCATTCCCGGACCTTCTCATTCATACCTGTGCAAAGCATCAGCCACTGGTTCGCTTAGACTTCAACGGTTCAGGTGTAAATGTTGCAGTAGGTAACAGGACCCTGTTTGGTTTGGGAAACCGATTGAGAGACACAGCAGTGTGCATAGAAACAGCAATACAGTCAGCTACAATTACTCTCCAATCAATCACACAGACACTATTTGTCATGATCCAGGCGCTGCTCATCAGGATCAGGAATCAGGAAACATTTATTACCAAAATATGTCAAACATACAAGGAATTTGTCTTGGCGGTTAGTGCGCGACAGTAGACAGTGTAACAATAGACAACAAGACAGCAGTGCACAAGTAATAAAATAAAGTAAAATGAAATGCTAATGCAATGGGTTAGTATAATAAGGCCTCCTGCCAGATGGAAGGGGCACAAACAGGTTTTGTCCGGGGTGGGAGGGGTCGGCTACCATCTTTTTAGCTGCTTCAGGGTCCTAGAAGCTGTTGTACTTGTAACGTCACTCATCTATAGCAAATTGTAAATTGGCTTATTTGAGGAAATTGCACTTTCTTGTTTCTTGTTCTCCTGAGTTTGTACCCTATGGTTGAATGCACTTATTGTACGTCGCTTTGGATAAAAGCGTCAGCTAAATGACATGTAATGTAATGTAATGTAATGTAGAAGCGAACAAGTCCTGCAGGGACGGCAGATTGCAGCCGATCACCCTCTCTGCAGAGCGGAGGACACGCTGCAGCCTGCCCTTGTCCTTGGCTGTGGCTGCAGCGTACCAGACGGTGATGGAGGAGCAGAGGATGGACTCCATGATGGTCGTGTAGAAGTGGACCATCATCGTCTTTGGCAGGTTGAGTTTCTTCAGCTGCCTCAGGAAGAACAACCTCTGCTGAGCCTTCTTGGTGATGGAGCTGATGTTCAGCTCCCACTTGAGGTCCTGGGTGATGATGGAGCCCAGGAAACGGAAGGAATCCACAATAGTGACGGGGGAGTCACACAGGGTGATGGGTGAGGGTGGGGCTCTGTTCCGCCGAAAATCCACAACCATCTCCACTGTCTTCAGAGCGTTGAGCTCCAGGTTGTTCTGACTGCACCAGGACACCAGATGGTCAGACTCCCACCTGTAGGCGGACTCGTCCCCACCAGAGATCAGTCCAACGAGGGTGGTGTCATCCGCAAACTTCAGGAGCTTGACGGACTGGTGACTGGAGGTGCAGCTGTTGGTGTACAGGGAGAAGAGCAGAGGGGAAAGAACGCAGCCTCGGGGGGAACCGGTCCTGATGGTCCAGGAGGCTGAGACATGTTTCCCCAGCTTCACGTGCTGCTTCCTGTCAGACAGGAAGTCTGTGATCCACTTGCAGGTGGAGTCGGGCACGTGCAGCTGGGAGAGTTTGTCCTGCAGCAGAGACGGGATGATGGTGTTGAAGTCAGAGCTGAAGTCCACAAACAGGATCCTGGCGTAGGTTCCTGGGGAGTCCAGATGCTGGAAGGATATAGTGGAGGGCCATGTTGACAGCATCGTCCACAGACCTGTTGGCTCTGTAGGCGAACTGCAGGGGGTCCAGGAGGGGGTCGGTGAGGGACTTCAGGTGGGTCAGGACTAGCCGTTCAAAAGACTTCATGACTACAGAGGTCAGGGCGACGGGCCTGTAGTCATTGGGTCCTGTGATCCTGGGCTTCTTCATTACCACACACACACTATATACTGTACATATAGTCTATATATACATATGAATGTATACAATACAGCTTTTACGGTTTTTAATTGGAAAGTGAGTGAACGTGAGTTTAGACACAGCTGATAAGCGAGGATTTGCTCAAAGGTTTTCTCGGTTGCGACTTGGCTGACTGTGCCTGATTACACTTTGCGTGTTGTAATGAAACCTTTCACAAAGAATCTAATGATCTCATACTTAAGGCAGATGTTCTAAATCAATATTTGTTGATGTGAAAGCCCATTAGTTTGCTAATTACATTTGCATAAACATTTCACCATTTCATATTTACTATGCTAACTTAGTTTTCAGACAGAGTTTACATACAGTGGCCCTCAAGTGCTTGCACATGTTTTCTGTAAATACTGTTTTGCAGAAGTAACAATGTATACACATACATATGCAGCAAATAAAATACGACTGGGCTTCGTATCATGGCCACACACAAATACGCCAACCAAACATCAGCAGCAGCATCTCGCTGCAAACAGCTCGCATTCCCCACCAGTGATCTGCTCAGAGTAAACATCTATCTGATTCTCTATCGAACCAACAGTGAGCTGGTGCTGTTTGTTTGCTGAACTGATAAACCAACGATTAAGCTTTGTTTAATGGACGATAGAATTTGAACATGTTAAGAGGCGTTTTCTGCCTCTTGCACTTCTTTGCCGTACAACATTTAAGCTGCTGTGGTTTGGCTTGCAGCCATAAGAGTGTCCAGTTAATGAATACCTGATAGCTGACACCGGCAGTAAAGCGCTTGATGCAATGAATGCATACATTTACAACGGTTGTTCTGGACAAAACAACATCCTTTCATCCTCTGAAAGTCGTGTATTGAAAAGTCAGTACACACAAGAATCTTGATGAGACTACAAAATATCTTCACCCTGACCTGTTCGCTTCAGCAGCTCGTTGTGTTTACTCCCACTTATGTGGCCGCACGTACGGCTTCATGTCATTTCTCTACTTGGGATAGAATTTATGGTTCTACAATCATACATTTATGAATTTACTAAAACACGTAATTATCATAAATGTTTGTTTGCCACAGAGCTCATTTTCTGCAAATTAATTCTAAATACAATAAATAATGGTTGAGCTGCGAGAATTTGGTGATTATTTATTGTCATTAATCGACTCAAAGAAATGCAGTTGTAGTTCTGAAGTCCAATTTCTTAATATCCATTATAGGGACTGGATCATGATGACCTCTCGTCCTGTTGGAGTGTTGCTCTATGTGGCTCAACAGTCACCACACACCCACCTGCGGATATAAAACTGTTGTGTCTTTTCTTGTCTTTCGCCTGAGACAAGAAAAGAAAGTGTCATAACATAAAACCAGCATTGGTTTCCTCCAATGGCTTCCTCTACGTGTTATTATTTAATGCTCTATTCTTGTATTTCGATCTTTATAAATATGTTCCATAAAATGTAATATTGATGTTCATGTAAAGAAGAAGCGATCATTTGATGTTTGTGTTCTCTGACTACTGGCCCTATGGAAAGTTGGTGATAATAACTGTAGGAACCAAGAACAGTTTTTTTCTGATTTCATGACGGATGACTGAGCAGATTGACTGGCTTTAGAATTCAGTCTCAAGTGGTCATTTCAGGAATTGCGGCTTTTGTAAGATCCAATCTTCATTTCTCAGTACCTTGAGTTGCTGCTTGCCTGTGTTAAGATAAGTGGTGGGTCGTCAGGGACAGCTGAGCCCTCTAAGTAATATCCATAGATTATAAACTTATTTTAATAAATACTATACGTATAACATGTATTCTAACTTTTTATCCCATCAGCAAATGTTGTCATTGCACAGCTTCTGTTGCACTGCTTCCAGCCTGCAGATCCGCCCCTGAACCGATCAGATGTGTAGTTTGGCATGTTGGCCGTATTCGTTGATGTGCATTAGTACCTCGGTAGCGTCAGAAGCTTGTCTGCGTTCACACGCAGCGCAGCCGTCACCTTTGTCAAACAGAAAGCTAGCAGATCTTTGAACTTTGTCTGTAAACAGCATTTAGTAGGTGAACTGCTCCATTAGCGTGTTCATTTCTCTATCATGGTGTTTTTATTCCATAGTTGATATCGTTCCCTCTGATATAAGTCATATTTACATGGTTCGTGCTCTTGAGTGTGAAGCGTTTTGATGGATGGTTGTAAATATGTGTCACTGGTCGTTGTGAGTTTGCTGTCATCGAGTTAATTACATTGATTGGATAATATGCATTGGAGCATCCCGTCATGTATCTGCAGTTAGTGTGTTTATGTTGAGTTTCAAGTTTCATGTAACATTTTATTTCACTTAAAGGATTTATGTGAATCCTTGAAACAAATGATAAGCTGTAACTGTGGCATCATAATGAGGTTATTAGGTCATTTAACCAGCGAGACTAGTTTACTGCGGTAGCATCATAACGTCCAACACACAGCCACCAGTCCTTCAAAGGAACACACCCTGCATCAATTTTAAAGTTGACAACGGTGTACTCCCACCACACGAGTGTCTCTAGACATCATATGCGCTCAGCCTGTTCCCCAGATGACCTCTATTATGACAGGACACATGTTCCCAGGAGATTTGTTGTCATTGTTCCGTTGCTGCAGCTGCTGAAGTGTGGTATGAGTCTGGTTTCATTCGTGTATACTGTTCATTTTTATATGTATGAGCTTTCATCGTTCATCATTTTACACATACCATCAAAAAGCTTTGACATGTCATGTTCTCTTCTTGTAGCTGGTTTGTAGTACTTTAGTTTTAATGTGACAGTTCAGAGACAGCGGTGAATGTTTCTGGAAAGTTTGTTCAAAGTATTGGAAATTTTTCTGATGCATTCTAGGTTGGGGGGGTTGTGTGCATCTGGAAATGTTTGTATGTGCTGCTTGCTCTATTTTGTATCCAATCATACCTCAAGGATAAATATTATACATTTTATTTAGTTTGAGACCGGCCCTGATAGACGGGCTGCCTGAGGCAGTAGAGAGCATGGACACTTCAGTCAAAGACGATGGTTCAATCCGCCTGTCGGCATGGCCTTGCTCCTGTACTTATGACTTCTGTATGTGTGAATGTTAGTTACTGATGGGCAGGCGTCCCGGTGTATGTTAGCTTCTCCCATCAGTGCAGAGCGGATAATGCTGTAGATGGCTGCCTTGGGGCCTGGTGCGTTGGTGCTTTTTAATTTGTCTTGTTTTGGTCCTGAATTTGGTTTTCTGCTGCGATTCCCAGAGCTCTTTTACCAGAGACCTCCTAAACACTTCAGTCGGTCCATCCTCTGCTCCTCCATCACCGTCTGGTACGCTGCAGCCACAGCCAAGGACAAGGGCAGGCGGCAGCGCGTCATCCGCTCTGCAGAGAGGGTGATCGCCTGCAGTCTGCCAGGTTTCCCTTCGTAGCCGACCCCTCCCCCCGGACACAGACTCTTTTCAATCCTCGATTTTTTTATTCTTTTATAGTCTGTTGTTAATTCACTAGTAATTTAGCATGTATCATTTACCGTTTAAGTAACGTGTATTAAGACCTACAGAATTAGACAATTGATATATTGGCCTTATCACGCACCTCCTTGGTCTCTCCTCTAGCTGGTCCTCTTACCCTCAGCAGAGGCTTTAGGCGCTGCACTGGTCCTTGGTGTGCTCACCACTCGGATTAATGGCTGTTTTGGCAACATATGAGCTCATGGGTAATTGGCCGAGGTGATGTTTCCTGTTGAATGCTACCTGGATCCTTTGTGGTTCCCTTCATGGTTGGTGTCCTCCCATGCCACTAACACTGGTAATTTAGCAGCACTTTTGGGACAGCGGTTGTGAACCGTGATGAGGAAGTTGTTTCCTCAAAGTGTCATTGGAGGGAATGACACTTGCTTTTGCCCCGCTTCACAGTGTGTCTTTCTAAAAGAACTAATGTGCTCATATACCCTTGAAGACTTGGCCCTTATCGGACTTTGATTAAAAACTTTTCTCTTTTAGCAAAATAGACAATGACACAAATGGTCAAACCTGTTTTTATTGCTCAGTATAAAAGGCCAATCACAGCAGTAGAATTCATGTGTCATGATTACACCCTTTCCTCCCTCTTCGCCTCACTACCTTTCTACCAACAAATCATTTCCAGATAGCTCCATTCCTCACCTGGCCACCAGATGCCCTCAGAGTGTCCTACCCAGACCTGATCCTGCTCCCTCCGCACAAACAGCAGCGGGGAGAGCGCTATTTTTATTAGCTGTTCCATCTCCCTTCTGGTTGGCTAGAATTCTATTAAGTGAACGGGTAAAGTTCTTTATATCCACCTACTCTGTTTAGTGTTTGGGTTTTCTTGACCTGCTGATGGAACCCTGTCTCTTAAAAGGAATCCTTGTACAACCTTTCGCCGTTTTCACTCTTACTTTATTTACTAGAGTAAGTTCACAGATTTAAACATATTTGCTATTGCAGTAATTTGGAAAAAACTAAACAAGAATGCACCATCCATAACCTTCTCCTACTTCTGGTGACTATATTAGAAATATATTTGGCATACATCATCAACAAACTGAAAATAGGTTTCCATTCAATGTGACACATCTTTGTCTAAGATTATCATTTAGTTTCTAACAGACCCAGACATCCTCTGGCATTACAATGACCACACTCAGAGGATGAAGAATAATGATGTCACTGATTTAATGGGAGACTTGAAGTTGAAGTACACCGTGTCCCTGTGATAAGTGGGAAAAGGCTTTGGGTTCTCTTGTTTTGAATCCTCTCAGTTTAACTTCATACTCACACAAAAAACAAGGCTGAAAAAACCTGAAGTGTCAAGAATGGGCACTGGCCTGGATGAATGGAAATGGAAGAGGCTGTGAATTCGTCCACTGTGTTACAGCCTGGTGGTTCATACGTTAAAACAACAAATTCATTGCTTAAGGGAGGAATGGTGTTTATGATTCCAATAATTCCCAAATCAGTCCTTTCTGTGTCACTACTCTCTCTGGGGAGTATTGTTAAAAAGCTGAAGAATGATTTCCCTCTCATGCTCAATGTTATAAAATATGATATCAATACTTTAAAGAGACCATGCAAACAGAGGTTATTGCTGTTGTTTTTGTTGGCTGTTTGGACCAACTGAATACTTGATGCTGTCACCAGAGAGAGGAATGACTTCATATCGGCGTCTTTTCCTTGGAAGCTTTTGTCGTCCTCTTATCACATGGGAAAGTATTATGTTTTCAGGATCTATTTAACTAAGCAGGAAAGCCCTGTTTCTGCGGTGATTCATCAATTTAATAAAGTAAATCGTGAAATACAGGTTATTATTGTGGCATTTCATTGTATTGTGGGATTTGATATAAAACCAGAATACAGCTGAGCTTAATGTATCTCTTGACCTCTTGACGTCCTGTTCATTCTTCCAAGATCCATAAACGAGTATGCATGTTGTGTGTGTTCTTGCTTATGCAAGATAGTAAAATCCGATGCCTTACAAAAGCCTCAAAGGGTGGTAGTGAAATAAGCTCTATGTGCAGAAATCAAGATGTATTCAACTAACTGGAAGGTGGCCATTGCCCTCTGGTACCCTCTCCTCTCATGGTGCCGCTCTGTGGGATCCACACAACTGTGTGTGAACATTCTTGTCGCGCTGGTCGGGTGTATTTATTGGCTGCTTGATTAAATGCTTGTTTACGTGTTTGTTGCCTCGCCAAGCATCCTGATCCGCTGGGAGAGTTGGAGCTTTCAGTGGTGCTTTGAGGGTGATCCCCATCCACCACTTCTGATGGAGAGCACAGACGTTGATGTTGAGAGATGAGGATAAAGAGTTGCAGAATAAATGAATGGCGGAATTAAACACGAGGATGAACTACGGAATGCAGTTGTAGACCATTTTCAAAAATAAAAATAAGACTAACCAAACAACAACTGTAGTTCATTCCTTTTGAGTTCTCATAATACGGAATATAAACAAAAGCAACTAAACAAATTATCTTGGGGGATAATATAGTTGACGTATTTAGATAAAAGCCAGGAGGATGCTGGGTAGAAAGCTCCTCTGCAACAGATGTTTGGTTTACCATTGGTCACACACGTTAGGAATTACCTCTTAGCTATAACTGGTACAACCACCTTCTACTTATACCAAATTCAGCTTTTCTTTAGTCTGCAGAAAGATTGTGTTCATATATGGAAAAAATACGCTTGAGGAAAAAAAAATAATAATTGTGTGCATTTTGCTTTAAGGCATTTGAATAACACATTCAGAGTCGGTTTACATGCTTTCAATATTCCTTTTACTAATTGTAATGTAGGACCTCTTGCATGTTGTAAAGGAAGTTGCTATTTGTAGAATGCAGATGTACAGAGGCAATAGAGATGCTGGCTATGTTAAATACAGTATGTTTAAATTCACTGCTTTTTGTCCACCCATATAATGGGTGGTATAATATAGAGGTTGACGTCATGGCTGAACAGCTGCATTGGATTCATTTGATTATAGGTGTATATTAGATGACAGATGTGCTGAGTGTTTATCATTTGCAATATAATCATATATTTTCATTACAGGTGGAAAACACCAGGCTGTGGCTTAAAACAGGAATGCCAAGGGACAACCAGCGAACAGGTAGGATTCCTGTCAGCCGAGCGTGTTTGAAGCTGTGTCTTGGATGGGAATCGGTGACATGGCAGCAATGGGAGCATTGGTGCATTGGTATTACTGGTATATGCCAGTTCAGAAGGGCTGTGTGGTTTTGCTGCCTCCACACTTGACAATGTGCTTTCCTGGGTCCTTAACAACACATCTACCATAAATAAGTTTCAATATTTGCTAGACAGACACACGGACCAATTTTTGTCACATTATTTGTCTATAAATCGAGTAATTCTAGAACATAACCCCTAACCCTCTCTCAGGCCGTCAGGAGCAGCAAGGCCTTCTCCGCTGGCCTAAACATCATTAGAATATTGATTTCTTTTTGAAATATTTTTCAATCTTTTGATTGGATACAATTCAATTGGTGTCTATATATATTTAAAGGTTGGGGGCTGATACAGAGCCCTTCTCAAGATGTAGTTGTGGAACATTCTTGTTCATAATGTTTATATTCTATACTGACTTTGTGACCCACAAGTTAAGCTTCAAAACAAGAACAAGATGCAAGGCATAGCTGGCCATGAACAGGAAGAGTCACAAAGTTCAGATGGTAGAATAAAGAGACACTTCTTGTACCTCCTCTGGGAGAAAACAGAGACAGGAGGCTGAGTGTGGAACAAAGTGTTTCAGTCTGATGCCCATAAATTCTCCGTTGAGTTATGCAGGAGCTGAGCTTAGTCAGAGCGAGGCTGTGCAGGGAGATACGCCGCTGGCAGGTGATCCTCTCTGCACGCAAGAGAGAGTGTTAATAGTGTTGTTGTTTTATCCCGGATCTTGGTGGCAGAGGGAGTTATTAAAAGTAAATCTTGTTAATGGTTCAGTTGTAACTCACAGTTAACGTTGTGGAACAGTCACATTAACGTTGTAACACCGTTATGGTTAACGGTTAAGAAAACTTTTAACTTGTGTTGTGGAGCGGTCACTTTCAAGATCACATCCATCCTTCAAAATCCACTGAGCAAAAGGTCTCAGTCCTTAGGTAGAATTTCAAATCATGTCATTTGGATGCATTTAATGACCAATCATTAGGGCTGTCAACATAAAGGCGTTAATCTATGCGATTAATGTGGCCGAGATTAGTGCAACAAAACATTGCAATATATATGTGATACATTAACATAGTTAACGTACCTTTGTTTACTTCCGGAAGAAAACGGGAAAGGAAACGGCCGCTAGCTGCAGTCAGTTACATCGCAGAAAGCGAGACAGTAGCTGAAGATGGAGAGAGCTTTTTGCATTGGAAGTAAAACAAACAGAGGTGCAACATACAGAGAACTGAGCAGAGGAATTCTGCCTCCCCAGATGATCAAATGTGTGTAGTTTTGTGTTTAAAATAACATTAACAATTAAACAACAGTGTCTAAAACACCCGTTTAATAAAGTGATTACTTATTACTAGCTTTAGTAACGAGAAGGAACTAGAAGGAGCTCTCTGATGACATCAGGACCACTGAGAGTCTTCACATCTTCTGTCGCAAACTAAAGACACACCTTCAGACTCTACCTCGACTAAAAAACACAAAACAAACCGTGGCGCTTACATTCTACTTATAATGGCTCTTATCTATAGCTGTGGCTTTGTGTCCTGTTTTATTTTGTAGTTTCCTGCCTTGTGTCCATGGGTTAGCTGCACTTCCTGCCCTGTTGTGTCTTCCTCTGATGGTTTCCACCTGTGTCCAATCACCTGCACCCTCCCAGTGTAGCTAAGCCCTGTGTGCGTCTGATCCTTTGTTGAGTCGTTACGTTGTATGCCGGTGAGTGCCGAGCTGTGGTTTGCTCATAGGCATTTTGATTTTTTGGAATAAAGTCTTATTATTTGGAAATCAGCATTTTGAGTCTTTCTGCCACCTGACTGTGACAATAGCAAGTTGTAAATTTGCTTATTTGAGGAAATTGCACTTTCTTTTTTCTTGTCCTTGAGTTTGTATCCTTATGGCTGAATGCACTTATTGTGAGTCACTTTGGATAAAAGCGTCAGCTAAATGACATGCGATGTAAAAACAAACCTCCATTAAAAAACTACATTGTAACAACAACATTAATCAAGATGAATGAATCTCAAAAACAATGTTTTCATCTATTGGCAGCCCACATATTTTCTTTGACAATCAGTTGATGGAGTGTCTCTTGCTAGTTTTTCTTGACTATTAAGGCGTTTTCAGGCCGAGAGAAAGCTTAAAACGCACAGAACACAAGAATGCATTGGTTAGCAGTGTTTTCCTAAAACTAGCACCTCAGGAAAGTACATTTATCCTTTTCATGATGGTATCATGGTTTGTGAATAGTATTTTTCACGCCGTTTTACTGTCTCATTCTACGTTTTACGGTTTCATTTGTAGTAATTAGAGTTTTTCATCATGTTGTGCTTTGTTTTTGGTAAGTTAGCGGTTTACAACATGGGAGGAACTACTTGAATGCAGATTGTCTCTACATTATCCTCAGCCCACTTCAAACGCTCCGCTGTCTGCTGGCTATTTTGTCAACAACTGCCCTTGAAGGTGTCTTAGGCGCAGCCAGGTAACATGGCCAGATATGAGATGATTGTATTGCTCTGGAATTCATTTAAACGGTTCATTTGCCCTAAAAAAACTGCAAAAAGAATTTTCACCAAACCCAGAGGCAGACTATTTGCCTGCCTACGTTTCCACAATACATCTATGGAACGCTATGGGAATCACTCCAGTTTGTGTATTTGATTACTTCAAGCGCACGTCCCTGAGATCTGAAGCCCTGTCTGTTGCCCCTCCACTAACTTGAGCTGCACCCAAAGGTCCCCCCAAACTGCCAAATTCCCTCCGCCAGCAAAGCATAATGGAGCTTAGAGAGGGGTTGTGTCATGAAATGGACCATTTGGCCCGAAATCTGTCAATTTTATTCCTCATGTGCGTCCTGAAGATGATCTTTGAGCACCAGCGGGGGAAAGCTGCCCACCCATGGAGGCCTTTCTTGGGAGGAGAAGCCAGGAGCGTTGTCTCCTCGCTGAATCTCTGAGCCGTCCCCATATAAACAGCCTCCCAGCAGCGGGGGGGGGGGGGCAGATGAAGCAAATTGTCTCAGATGATAAAGCCATTCACTTCTGAAAAATGCAAATTTAGATTGTGAACACTCCTTTTGCTTTTATCACATTAGACAAACAATGTTGAGTTATTTGGAGGATTATGAAAAACTTTTTTCTACAGTGGAAAAAGGGAAATGCGGCCAAGATGGAGTCAACAGAGGTCCCTAAAATAGAGTGCAGTTTGAGAATGAGGTGGAGAAAGGTGGATGCCGGTGGTTGGTGTTCTTCGGTTGAGCCGATTCTGCTTCAGCGCATTTTAAACGACGGGTTCCTTTCAGTTGAATCCTCACTTTCCTTTTGTGGATTTGGCCTGTTTGGGTTTTTTCAGCGATGCGTCAGCTTCGTAAGTTGTGAAGCGTTTTTGTTTTAACAAATGGCCTGTTGTGTGGTGTTTAATTGAAATGCTTTTGTTGAGGCGTGCCGCGTGTGTTTACTCTGCCGATAATGGCTAGCATGTCCTTTTCTGTTTACAGCTCTTATTGGCGCTTCTCTCCCACACTGTTAGTGTAATTTGCTTACTCCTCTACTTGCTGATGGCGTCTGAGACAAGTCAACCAGACATCTCTGCATGCAGTCACATGCCAAACCTGCGTGCAGAGACTGGCACGCACATAAACACACAAATATACACATAGAAATGGCCCCCGTTCTCTGCTGTAGTTATTATTTGCTTAAGATTAATGAGCATTTGCATTAGCGATGTAAATAGAGATACTCAGAGACGGCTGTTCCATTTATTCTTCTCAAATCTCCACAGAGACTTTAGCACGGTTCCCATGACGGGGTCGCAGCAGTGCTGTGGGCGGCTCCTAACAGCCCTTTACATTTTATTTTAGACCAAAGGCTCATGGGAAAGATATTTAGAGACCCTTTCCTGTCAGCCCCAGAGAACAGTGCCAGGGTTTGTTAACAGGTGCATGAGACCAGAAGAACCTTTTGCCCAACAGCTTCGTAAATGCAGTTTGTTGAGGTTCTGTAATCACATGGATAGTTTTATTGTATGACAGGGATACGGTTGCTATGGAGAATAATGTTAGTTTATTTCAGACAAAGTGATATATACTTTTTGTCCAATAAGCAAAGTTCAGTGAATGGTTAATATTGTGTTCACTGAACTCTTTTGTTTTTTAAATGTCTTACTGTGACCCTCTTGTTATGGTAAATGAAATATGTATAATAATTGAATAAAATTATACTAATAACTTCTGATGCTTATTTTAAACCTTGAACTCTTAAATGGGAAATATTTGAATGGGACAATCGGTGTCAATAAAATGTGTCACATAAACGAAAGCAGTATCCTAAAGGTAATATTCAGACCAATACTGTGTGTTGTGTATAATAAAAGGTATAAAATGAGAGTAATACAACAAGAAAACATTTTAAAATAAGGCTGCGGTGGAGAGAGAGAGAGAAACCTGTCTTTGGGAGCACGATGACCCATGTGACTCGACTTGCCCCTCTTTGTGTTTCCCACACAGTCTGCCATGACCAGAGCTATATCCACACCACCACATTCTGTCTGCAAACTTCCCCCTACTTATGATTCATCGCTCCGTGAAGGGCACCATGCTTACGGAGCTGCAAGCTGCACATGGCTGCTCCTTCTTTTTACTCACAGAGCTCCATAGAACTCATTTTGTTGATAGTTGTCACATTTTCAGGACGATGACAACACTTCATCCTTTATTATATTTTCTATATTTAAGGGTTATACACATACTTTCCATCCTTTATTGCACTTATGGTTGTGTTACATACATGTTGTCTGCAGCCGGTGGGTTTGTACTCAAGGGATTATGTGATTTATCTGATAACATGGTCTCTTATTATGAAAAAATGACTATTCTAGATGTGGGTACCATGGGAACCAGTGTTCTTGGAATGCTTGTTCAGTTATCAAAAAGTGCAGCTTATGCACAAAAAAGAAAGAAATGCAATCATGTTTTAAAGCAAGTTTGTTTTTTTATTGTGCAATTGACCCAACAATCACATGCATGATACCCCCTGTTTCTCGTCACTATTCACACAGTTAAAAAACAAAAGACAGCATCTGAATCTAAGGGCCTCTAGTTTCCATAGACCTCTTATCATTCAAGTATTTTTGTGTCGTTTGGGTGAAATATGGGCTTGTACTTATCCCTTAAATTAACTTGTGTTGTCGCTTAATACAGGCATGTGCTTGTAAAATCAAAACATCAAATTGTTCGTAGTGCAGCAGCACTTATGTTGTCTTGGAAATACATCTCGTTGTTCTGGTTTATGTTGAAAAAGAGAATTAAAGAATGGAATATGGAATATGAATATGGAGAACCATGGCTCTGAAGCCTCATCAGAGTTTCACTTTTCCTTGTCTGTGGCAAACGTCAGAGGATCAAAGAACGATGGTGACAGTTGTGGTCAAAGGTTTACATACTCTTGTAAAGAATATACTGTCATAGGTAATTACATGAGTAATTGGAACAGATACTTTGTCACAAAAAACATTCATGAAGTTTGGTTCTTTTATGACCTTATTGTGGGTTAACAGAAAAAGTGACTAAATCTGCTGGGTCAAAAATATACGTACCGCAACATGAATTAGCAATTTTGGTGACTTAGAAAGTTGTGTCAATGAAATGAGCTTCATGGCCTCTTAACGTCTTGTGAGTGATTATGAGTGACTACAGCTTCTCTGAGGCCTTTTAAACAGCGCTCATTGAATACAAACGCCCACAAACACTACAATGGGAAAGTCAGAGGAGCTCAGCATGGATCTGAAAAAGCGAATCATTGACTTGAACAGGTCAGGAATGTCACTTGGAGGCATTTCAAAGCAGCTGCAGGTCCTAAGAGCAACAGTGCAAACAATTGTTTGTTAGTATAAAGTGCACGGCGCTGTTTTGTCACTGCCACCATCAGGAAGAAACCTGCTGCTGAGAGACAATTGGTCAAGAGGGTGAAAAGTGAAGCGAGAACCACCAAAAAGCAGATCTGCAAAGAATTAGAAGCTGCTGGAACACTGGCGTCAGTGTCCACAGTCAAGCGCGTTTTGCATCTCCATGGACTGAGAGGCTGCCGTGCAAGAAGGACGCTCTTGCTCCAAAAGCGGCACCTTAAGGCTCGACTGAAGTTAGCTGCTGATCACATGGACAAAGATAAGACCTTCTGGAGGAAACTTCTGTGGTCAGACGAAACACAAATCGAGCTGTTTGGCCACAATGCCCAGCAATATGTTTGGAGGAGGAAAGGTGAGGCCTTTAACCCCAAGAACACTACGCCTAACATCAAGCTGGGTGGTGGTAGTATTATGCTGTGGGGCTGTTTAGCTGCCAATGGAACTGGTGCTTTACAGAGAGTAAATGGGATAATGAATGAGGAGGATTACCTTCAAATTCTTCAAGATAACCTAAAATCATCAGCCCGAAGGTTGGATCTTGGGGGCAGTTGGGTGTTCCAACAGGACAATGACCCCAAACACAGATCAAAAGTGGTAATAGGATGGCTAAATTAGGGTTTTAGAATGGCCTTCCCGAAGTCCTGACTCAAATCCCATTGAGAACATGTGGACAATGCTGAAGAAACAAGTCCATGTCAGAAAGCCAACAAATTTAACTGAACTGTACCAATTCTGTCAAGCGGAGTGGTCAAAGATTTAACGAGAAGCTTGTGGATGGCTCCCAAAAGCGCCTAATTGAAGTGAAAATGGCAAAGGGACAACCAAATATTAGCACTGCTGTATCTATATTTTTGACCCAGCAGATTTCAATCATTAAGTTATCAAGAACCGGAAGTTGACCGCGGAAACGAATTGGCCGCAAGCTGCAGTCAGTTACATTGGAGAAAGTGAGACGGTAGCTCAAGATGGAGAGAGCTTTTGCATTAGATGTAAAACAAACAGCGGTGCGACATACAGCACGGAACTGTGTAGAGGAATTACGCGTGTTAAACAGAGCACCGCTGTGCTAAGCTAGCTGGAAGAGTTGCTAGTTTTTTGCACCAGGTGCCTGGTGATGTTTGTAGTTTAGTGTTTGAAATAATATTAAAAATTGTGTGAAAAAAGTGTCTGAAATAAACGTTTTCTAAAGTGATTACTCATTACTTGTAAGAAAAACAAACATTAATTAAAAACAAAAAATAATAATTAATTTCCATTAATTGTGATTAATCGAGATTAATGAATTTCAAGATCTGTGATTAATTAGTCCATTTTTTTTAAATCTATTGACAGGCCTATTTTTTTTTGCGTTTTGGGGAGTTTTATCATTTTACAAAAGTTGTTCAATTTGATATGCATTGTAAAAGACCGAACTCTTCCCAGAGATTAATTCCCATCCTTCTCAAATTGGGGCAGTGTGATCTTGACACCTTATTAATATTACACAATAATCCATATGATAATTTGGAGTCCTAGTCATAGCCCCACATAGCGGCAACAGGAAGTTTACATGTACATGTTTATTTTATACCCTGCTCTTGGCAAATTAATCAGATCCCTCTCAAATGTTGTCAGAAAAGACCAAAGACCTTGATAATGTTAAAGATAAAGTTCGCAAAGCGTCATTCCTGGCATCGCTCTACGTGGTTTAATTTAAATTTTACTTTATTATTCAAATGCACCCTGAGTTCAACAGAAAGTGTCACATTTGTCCAGTCTGTGCCACTGTGACTTTATGTAAGTGTATGAGCTATCACTCTGATGTGAAGATGTTTCATTTTCACTGTCAAGCCGGCAATTTTTGGAGAATCTCCTCCCTCTGGTCCTGTGCTCCCCCAGGACCTCGGGAGAACATGCATCCAGCTTGCTTCCCATCTATTGGGCCACAAACAGAACAAAGTATGTTCCATAGTGCTGCCAAAAGGCCCATCACATAACGTCAGTCCAACAATAAACGGCACCATGCCTGCGGTCAACGCCCCCTGAACAGGGGCTTTCCCCAAAGTCAGGATGTTTTTTTTCCATCCATTCTGCTCCACCCCCATACCATCGGTCACTGGGAGCCCCTCATTTTGGCTTCAATCCAGACGCATTTTTTTTTTATTGATAAATTCTGGCCATCAATACAATTAGATGAGCCTAATAATTCTAGAGCCAAGTAGACACGCAGTGTGGCGGTTAGTTTGGATCTGCTAGACATCGTATTGGATTTGGAAGACACAAAAGTGATTTGTGGGTTCCCAGCCTGTCGACCCTCATGACACAATCATGGGAATTCTCACACACTCATCAAAAGCAGATCAGATAATACATGGTCTTAATAATGGTAGAGGATTTTGATGTGTTTTCATCCTTTCACATTTGTTTGAAATGGCTCACTGGATGCCTGTAATGTATGTTATTGCTGTTTTTGTAGCACAGATTATAGTATTATGCCATTACGGTTTGCAAATCAGTGAACCAGTTCCGGACCACAGGCCATACCGCAACTGCTGCTTCCAGTAGACCCCTATTACACTCACACATACACAACCCCATACATAGAGGACAGGAAAAAAGGGACACGGTGTCACAGCCAGGGGAGGGAGTGAAGTGAGAGTAAGAGTAAAGTCCAAGGCAATAACCAAAACAGAGAGCCAGAGGGTCCGATTTGGACAGAGAAGAAGGAGACATATAATTCAGCAGTGAAGGTATTTTGAGTGTAAGAACACAGTGTGATTTCCCCGTCTGTCTCTTGTCCTCTAGGGGGTCTAACGATGGGAGAGGGATAAGGGATAGTATGTTCCCAGCCTACAATCTGAGACAGGAAACCTCCCCTGCACTTCTTGGCGGTCCTGGCTGCTGAGTCCGTCTGCCATTGGGCAACCTCAAACCTTGACCACTCATATGTTGCTGAGCACATTGCAGCTGCTTGATGAGCTTATTTAGTAACTTTTATTTTTATATAAAATAGAGAATGCAAAGCACTTTGTAGGTTAATATAGAGAAATGAGTTGCTGATCAGTGGGGCTGTGAATCATGGAGAGGGACTTGGGACAACTACTTCTTCCCTCACAATTCTTTTATTTACATAGTCCCAACAGTGCCAGAGTATTTATCGTGCATCATAACGTGATATCACACCGAAGGAGATGATTTTTAAAATAGGAAATTTGACATGCAAACACTTTGTGAAAACCAAAATTGTACTTGATATTTGATATTGATATTTGTACAGCTTTATTGATTTAGTTTATTGAAAACGTATGTTATCGAGCAGATGATGACTTCAAGGTTTGTTTTTATGGATAACAGCGTTTGCTCGTGACACGGTGGATGCCTTTTTTCAGGCGTGTTTTATGTGTGTGCAATGGTCAAAAATGAGACCCCAGGTCTACTCCAGACTAGAATCCCATGTGTTGTGTGAGTTTTTGACAAATCTATCTGTGTTGTGACGGCCTCCATTGCAGCTCATTTAAATGCAGTTCAGTATCTTTAGCTGTTAACTGGGATCTTTCTGGTGAAGATCAGCTGCACGTGTTGACTGTTTGTAACAGTTCAAAATATTTCCTCTGTCCGTCGGAATGTTAGCATTGCTCAGTGCAGTGGTTCCTAAACTGGGGGTCGCGACCCCCGGCTGTCTGGGTGGGCTGACTGGGGTCGCGGCTTCATCTTCAACCTTAATAAAACGAAAGCAAAACTGACACGAGGACTTGACATGCGTTGTGTTCAAACAAGGCCCCCCAGAGGGGTCCAGATTGCAAGCGGACGAGCGGAGCACGGAGCAGAGAGAGAGAGAGAGAGAGACAAAGGTAGATAGCAGCATCAGATAGACAGTGAAAAAGACACAGAATAAATGGTTTCAAAAACTTCAATTTTAATATTTGAAGTAAACTTTCTCAAAAATATGTTGACAGGGTAGCTGCTTCTGGAGTATCCCAAATGCAGCCGCATACCCATGATTGAAATCTGTACTGCTGTGTGTCCCCTGCATCATCCCCTTTCTGTGATACCGAATGCCCCTAGTCCTGAAGGGTCATCCCGATTTGGGTCAAACTGCTTGAGTGTGAGACAGGTTGATGACCACTCACATTTTTTATGCCCTTTATCCAAGATGCCAGTGTGTCACCGAGCCAGCCTGCACCTGTCAGTGAATCACCAACTCCCTGACAGACAGGACTCATCATGTGAGGCTGGGAAAAACCTCCAGCACATGGACTATTAGCACCGGCGCCTAAAACCAATCCGTGCTTTGTAAACCAACAGCAGGATTTTGAAGTCAATTCCTTATTTCATAGGAAGTCAGTGTAGACCTAAGAACTGGAGTGATGTGATCCACTTTCCTGGTCCTAGTGAGGATTCGAGCTGTAGCATTCTGGATCAGCTGTAGCTTTCCGATTGACTTTTGACAGAGACATGTAAAAACACAGTTACAGTAGTCAAGTCTACTGGAGATTTTTCCAAATCTGGTTGAGACATGAATCCCAAAAACAATTAATTTTGTTTTTTTATCTTGTTTTTACTGTTTTATCTTTGTTTAGTTGAAGAAAGTTTTGACACATCCAGTTGTTGATTTGTTCAATGCATTTACCCAGCTCTTGTATTGGATTGTAGTCCCTTGGTGATATAGTTATATAGATTTGTGTGTCATCTGCATAACTATGATAACACACTTTTTTCATTTCCATAATCTGAGCTAATGGAAGCATGTAGATGTTGAACAGAAGGGGCCCCAGTATTGAACCTTGAGGAACACCACATGTCATGTTCTTCGTCTCGGATATGTAATTAGCTGCAGACTCAGTATTCTAAGCCTTTCAAGTAAGATTCAAACTTGTTAAATGGGGTGCCAGAGAGTCCCACCCTGTTGTACTGGATTAGTCTATCCAGTAGACCAGCGATTCCCAAAGTGTGGGCCGAAGGTACTGCAGGTGGGCCGCGAGAGGTCATTTACAATAAATAGATAAAGTTTTTAATTTTCAATTTTGAAAAGTTTGAAATTAATATAAAAATATTTATGATGCGGCACATTAGTTATGTGAAACATTAATTGCTGAAGCACAAACAATTTAAACAAACAGATTAATAAAAAATAAGGCTCACGCTCAAAACGGCTGCTCTTGACTGCCTGTCGTTGTTCAACAAATGTAACAAACAAAACAATGTCAAAAGGGGCGCCCTCTTGTAGTATTAAAGTAAATATACCGCATTTTCCACACTCCAAGGCGCACTTAAAAGTCTTTAATTTTCTCAAAAAACGACAGTGCCTTATCATCCGGAGCGCCTAATATATGGATCAATCGGTTAATCGGTTGATCCATACTGGTTGTACACGGCGCTCAAGGCGCTCTGCCAAACATGCCAAAGCTCGTCTACGACGGCGAGATGCTGAGCGGGCGCTCAAGCGCGTTAGATTTCTTTACAGTAGCTTAACCATCTTAACGGGGAAAATGAGTTATTCTAAAAGGAGCCGAAGATTTAAGGCGTGGATGGCGAGGGGGGTGGCTGGAGCGGAAGCACCTCGCAGCATCGATCGGACCCTGAAAGCACCGTCTCCACCTCCCCACATCCACCCCATCCACCCGCCCCGACGCCAAACGTTTGACTGCTATGGCGGCAAATCACCAGCCGGTCTGCGAGCTGGACGCATTGGTCTTAATGTGCCGGTAATGATGGTAAATGATGCTTGTTGCTGGTTGTCATCTACGGTCCACTACGGTTACATAAAGGTGTCGTTTGTGTTTTGACAACATTTTATCTCATAATTTCGACTTTCTATCCCCTTTGTTCAGTCCGGAAATGGGCTTCTATAGTTGTGTGAATGCATCACTCCAGCCAATCCAAAGACGGGGTTTGTAACCAATCAGGTGTAGAGACCATTGTGACCGGCTGCGCCCCCTTACTGTCAAAAAGAACAACAGCGAGCGCGAGACAGACTTTTGCTCGCGGGTGTTTGATTTTGGTTAAATTCTTAAGGTCATTTAATCATTATATTTTGATCAGAGTTGTGATTAAAGGTTTGGGTGGGCCGTAAAAGATTTTCAGATTTCAAATTGGGCCGCGACATTCTTGGGTTTGGGAACCGCTGTAGTAGACTATCCGGTTGACCATATAGAATGCTGTGCTGAGATCCAGTACTACTAAAACAAAATTCTGCCATTGTCTGTGTTGAAGTGGATCTCGTTACTTCATTACTGTGGTGCTGCGAAAAGCCTGACTGGAAGGCATCGGAACTGTTATTTGCGGCCAAGGAGTAGTTTCGCTTTTGAAAAATGGCCTTTTCAATTGTTTTACTCAAAAAAGGCAGGTTTGATATTGGCCTATAATTTTCAATAGTGTGGCGTCTAAATTAGCCTAAGCTCATCAGTTAGGTTCTCAAGGGTCTACTGTCATTGGCCTCATCAGGGACGGCTGGTGAGTCTGTGTACAGACGGAAGGTTCAACTGCTGGTCTTCCAGACGGGTCATAACCTGGAACTGAATTACTGCTGTCTTTTCACCAGGAGGCACATGTGAGGAAACGGTGTTCTTGTTTACACCTGCTGTTAAAAGGAGGTGCGCTTCCACCGACGTTTTCTGACATTACACAGGATACGTAATTAGGCGCACTTTACACATCCCCTCCAATTGCTTTATGGCAAACTCACACTTTCTCTTTGACCCTCGCCTGAAGTGGGCGCAAAAGCCTTATTACATGAGGCCCTGAGACCGTCAGGTTCCTGGGTTCCACAATCTCCCAGGACCTGAAGTGGGCCTCCAACATCTACACAATCTGAAAGAAGGTCCCGCTCAGTTGAACTTTCCTCAGGAGCTGCTGGTCAATTTCTACTCGTCATCATCCAGTCTGTTCTCTGTTCTTCCATCACTGTGTGGTTTGGATCGGCCACTAAACCGGACAGGAAAAAACTACAATGGATCTGAACACCTCCAGAGTCAGGAAAGATCTCTGCAGAACCTTCACATCCTGGACACAACCTGTACAGACCCCTCCTCTCTCAGAGGCGCTACAGAGCACTGTACGCCATAACCATCAGCCACAGGAACAGCTACTTCCCGCAGGCCGTCTCTTTGTTGGCCACTTAACTATCAGACATTTGAACTGTCACCTCTATCTGCACTCTGTCTGCCATTTCATAGTTATTCCATGAGTTATGTTCACGCACACATACATACACATATATATACATATATATTCTTGTTTGTATTCCTATTTTTTCTTGTTTATTCGTATTTAATGTGTATATACGATGAGACCAGAATGTAACCAGAGTCAAATTCCATTCAGCCAACACAGCTGATTCTGATTCTACTGATTCTTATTTCAGATTAATCTTTCGTTTAAACATCCATCCACCTTGACCTCCTCCAACAAAGTTTTCAAGGGTTGATAACAACTTCACACCCTCTTTCCCATTTCTCTCCTCCTTGTGGTCCCTGT
Source organism: Gasterosteus aculeatus (assembly GCF_964276395.1). Lineage (NCBI taxonomy): Eukaryota > Metazoa > Chordata > Actinopteri > Perciformes > Gasterosteidae > Gasterosteus > Gasterosteus aculeatus. The sequence goes on along the minus strand of NC_135692.1, from coordinate 1,012,841 downwards.
CAGAAAAACTCATTTCTTATTCACATTTGGACATTTGTACATATGACTCAAACCGTTGTTTATTTTGTGAAGCACAAAGGATGGGCAAGCGCCAGGCCAGGCAGGGCAGAATACGCAGCGGAGCAGGGTGAAAGCCTTTAAAGTGCGGAGCAGGCCACGATGTACAGGGCAAGTGGAGCAGTTCAGGAAAGAAGTGGGAGAAGAGGTCCAGCTGAAAGAAGTTGAGAATCCTTGAGGGCAAACGAGGGATTAAACTGGACATCTCTGGACGGGGCTTCGGAGCGTGTGCGCCATAATTGAATTTCACGCTTGCTGCCTTCTTCTGAAGTCGTGTAGCAAAGCGATCATTTGAAAAGAAAGCTATTAGTCAAGCCCTCTGCTAAGCTCAGAGCCGTGCCATAGGAAATCTGGGATTACCCGGGCAGCAGGCTTCAGTGTACTCCATCAAAACACAAGTGTCACTATGAGCCGCTGGAACAGGGTATTATGGGCTGTGAAACAGTGATAAACACGCGTCACTGCGGTGATGTCTGAGTTCCATTCTTCCCCTCTTCCATCCCTCTCTTGCTTTACTAGACCTCACACATTTTACGGTTTCATAACTTCATAAAGCATGCATACTCTTCACCACAGCGACAGTTAACAAGGGCAACCTCATTCCCACAATGTTGGAAAGCCTTAAATGTGGTTTCTTTAGAGGCCCACAACTGTTAAGTACAGATTCAAAATGTGTCTGTCACAGGTTGTAATTTAGGTCCTTGAGGGGTTTTTGAATCCGACTGTCACTCCCTCATGTGGATGACATCCGATTTTAACCTTTGTGTTTAACTCAGTTCTATATGGTCCAAAATCAGAATGGTTGCCTCGCAGGGCGGTCCTCCATCCTCCATCCTTTGCTCATTCACAACCTGACAGGAGAAGAAACTCTCTTTGGGGAGAAAATTGAAAGAAATCCATGAGACAAATACAACGTTTGTCTCCTGGTCCTAACGTTACATTGTGGCAGGATGTTAATGTCTACAGTAATTATATGACTTAAATGACTATAAATTGTGTTCCAATGATTTCATCTAACATACTAATGTAATAACTAATATCTAATAACACACAACTACAATTCTACATTACTACATGTATCATTTATTTCCACCTCTAGGTGAGATCTTCTGCTTAAATCCCTAACGCTGTGTCCGCCCCACAGACTGAAAGTGATCTTGATCAATAGATACGATTGAGTATCGCCTGCATAACAATGAAAGTTTATGCAGTTGTTTAGGATAACATTGCCAAAAGGGAGTTTATATGAGGTTCATAAAATATGTCCAAGTACAAAACCTTGTGCAACGTTGGTAGTCATCAAGGTTTCACCCGTTTACAAACACAAACTGAGATCGATCCGACAAATACGACCAGCTGAGTGTGATTCCTTTAATACCGATCAAATGTTGTAGTCTCTGCAGGACACAATGATCAATGGTGTCAAATGCAGCCCTGCCCAGCAAGACACGGAGACCAGTCCTTTGTCGGATGCAAGTAGAAGGTCATTAGTCATTTTCACCGGTGCTGTTTCTGTGATACGATGCACTCCAAATCCTAACTGAAATTCTTTCAAATAAACCATTCTTATGTAGAAAGTGACACAACTGATGAGACAGTTTTCTTAAGGTTCTTAGATCTTCTGGATCCAGAGTGGCTTTCTTAAGAAGAGGTTTGATTACAGTTACCTTGAAGGACTGGTACAGGTCCTTTCAACCAAGACGGATTGATAATAATAATATATGAGCTTTAGACTTACACATTGTCAGTTTATCAAGGTCTATGAGAGAAACGCCATCCAAATATATATCAGGGCCTACAGCTGCCTTCAAGGTTCCTACCCCCCAGGACAGATGAGCGCTGGTTAGAGACATTTATAAAGTCATTACTACACAGCTCAACCTCATAATTGCTCCAGAGCAAACCGCTATGAGGCTCAATAATTATTAATCATTGTCTTAATGTTTTTTTATGTATATAGTATTTATTGATTTCTAAAAGTTGAGGTATGATAATAGAGAAGAAACACAAGGATAAAGCAACAATTTAGCTGCTTTCCTCTTTGACAAAGAGCTCCAGCATGTACTCACTAAGTACCGATCTGTTAGGATTCTACAATTATTTTGAGTACTCATGAAGTAGAGCGATACTGTTTATTTCGCTATGCAGTATGAGAAAAAAATAAACATTATGGTGGTACATTAATCAAAGACACAACTGTTGCCTTTTACTTCCATTGTCCCAGAACATACTGCAGATCACATTGTGACACTGATTATGCTTCAATATTTGCACTTACATATCTGCTGAGGAGCTACAGTGGCGAAACTGTGAAAATGTTTATAAGATTCATACCTTAAAGGCACATTTAATCAATCCGATTTAAAAATGATGAAACATTATTGACTCAGTTATCAGAAGGCCTTCTTTTGAGTTTGACCAAGAAATGGACAAATCATTTCTTGGGTACCAGGCGTTTTTTAGGCCTCGTGCTCAAAATTACATTTACACATATAAAACAAAAATGTTTATCTAGAGAATTCTTGGTATCATGGTGAAGAGAACACTTGTGAGTGTGCATGGAGTTGAAAATATATACGGTATCTATATATTTGTATGGCACGCAGAACAAAAGCAGAAAAGAAATGATCTCAGATCTTTACCCCCACAGAACATGAAGGAGGCTAAAACTCTCCTATATGTTGCCTGGGCTGTGGACACGATATGGGAAGGTTTTCATTTGATTGAGTAAAGCAGAAGAAACGCAGAGAGGCTTAACGGTTCTGTTCCGCTGTATCCTGACTCCCGCTGAGCCAAGCTCCATTTTAGCCTCCAGGTGGATGCCTCTGATCTTGGGGTGGGAGCAGTAGGCTACTTCCAACGGCCGGCGGTGGACAATAAGGTTCATCCTTGTGCATTATTAACGCTTAACGCTACTACTCGTTCACTCAACTGGGGGGGGGGCTGTGGGTTTTTTTGGGGAGTTTTTCCTGTGCCAATGTGAGTGTTTCTGGACAGAGGATGTCGTATGTGTACAGACTGTAAAGCCCTCTGAGGCTAATTTGTAATTTGCGATTTTGGGCTATACAAAATAAAACAATATTTTTTTAATATAGCTCCTTATTTTTACACCTGAGTCACTTCATGGTGCTTTTGAGTCAGACTGAAGCTCAGAAACCAGACCAAACATCTTACATATACAAAGATTTAATTTCAATGGTTTGTCGACTCATTTTGTGATGTTAATCCATTGGAAGACATTGAAGCCAGTAACACTTCTGCTCTCTCTGGCTGGCTCGCCTTGGAGGACTCAACACTTGAATGTTATACACATTTTTTCACACACAACTATGTGCATGTTGTTCTTTATAATTTTGGCTTCAGAAGCGGGAAGCAGAGCCAGAAACTTGAGCATTACACGGAGTAATGAAGTTGTTGAAACTCTGTTCCAGAGAGGCTTTGAAATATTTTGTACCTTTTTACATGCAAATCTAAACATTGTTTTTTATCTATGTATGTTGCTGTATGAAAAAGCAGAATGATATTTATAATATTCATAATTGTCTATCAGCTAAATCATCAAATGTTGAAAGGACAACCCGTCCTGTATTCGTGTAGAGGACAGTGTCCAGTGGTGATACAGATAGAGGAACTCTTTTCTCAGCAGCAGGTCTAATAAGCAGCAATCACAAGGTTTCAGCCCCACTGTTTGTCTCCTGCTGGTCAGCGTGCAGCATCCAAAGTATCCATGGCGATGCTTTGGATGCTGCTCACTGGCCCCGTAAACACACACACACACACACACAGAGGAGAGTTTGGCTGTAGTTTTTCTCATATTCAAATGAGACGTTTATTATATCATCTTGTCTGTTTTCCTCTTGTCATATTTGTAATTTACACTGTCTAGAATATAATCAGATAATTCTTTTTTATTTTAAAAGTACACCAGTATTAAAGGACATTGGCATGGTTACAACAATTAAAGCATCTAAAGGGCAATGCTCTGCACATTTAATACACGTTTAACAACTTGTTAAATGTGTATATTCTTATCTTATAGTATTTTTGGTTTAGCTGCTCGGACAAACTGTGAATTCATCTTAGTTCGAATTGTAAATTTCACATAAGTATGGTTAGGGCTTCACTCACATTTGTATATCAATGACTAATAAAACGATCAAATGTAGATGTAGTCATGCGGATCCTGTTTGTGGACTTGAGCTCTGCATTTATCGCCATCATCCCGTCTCTGCTGTCCAAGGCTGCCCCGAGTTCAGGACGACCATTGGCTTAATTACATGTCACTCGTTTGCATCTTTAACTGGTAAAACTGCTTCTTAGACCTCTTTTGGGTCAGGCCTGCTTAAGCTTTAATCTTCATTATTAGTATTGTCTCCCTAAAGAGGATTTAAATTATAAAGAGAAATTCATTTCATTGATTGTTATTAGATGATTTAGATGTTACTATAATTGGAATTGTTTTCTCTCTGGAGATATGTATGTTCTAACTTGTCTTTGTCATGTGGGTTACACGCTTATATGTGCATGACCCAAATAGAAAGAATATACTACCCGTGACATTTATTTCAGACATCTTAAATATCATCCCCACATCTCGTCACATCTCCGTAGATCCAGATTACAGCATCACCCCCCCCCCCTTCCCTTTGGGATCTGGAGGGCTGATTCGGGTGCTGCTTCCCAGGAGGGACATCCAAGCTGCATCGAATTCCGCTGGCGATGGTTTTGCTTGTCTTGGAAATACAACAGAAATCACAAAGGAAAAGAGCAATGGAGATAAGATGTTACACGCGTCAGAGCCCTCCTCTTATTTCCCAAATAGCAAGAGCTCATTAAACATGTGACAGATCGCCAGGCAATCACTTGTTTTATGGGATTCTTTCATAGAATCAAGTCTGTCCTAACACCTTGCGCCCTCAGGGCCTATTCTCTGGGATGGCTGTCCTCCTCACGATGGTGAGTCCAGAACTCTCATGGTCTTCTGGAGAAACAGTGACACACAGCGTGAAACCCAGAGCAAAGAAGCACATATTTTACAGTTTGCGAATCTTTGAGCGTTGCCAATTAGACACAACACAATTACCATATTAGTCCTCGTGATCTGCACTCGTCACAAATAGATATATTTAAGCTCCAGCTATTTATTATGTTATACAATTGAAACAGCAGGCGTCAATTTAGATGACATCATTCACTTGAAATCCCGGCTGCACTTATCTGCATTAGATCTCTATAAACACTCAGTGATGCAGAATTATTTCCTCTTGAATAAATATAACAAAGTGATGCAGTCGATGAGGTTTGTATTTTGAACTATTTGGATGTGTTCTGAAGTCATGCACTAACTACTGAGCAGCCATCAAGTCCTACACTCTTCTACACCAAACACTGCGTCTTTGACAGAAAACATTGTCTCCGTGTTTCTCTTACAGTCTGTGCTTTTATAAAACAGTGAGAGTACACAGGCTTCATTGATCTGGAGCCTCAGCAATGGAAAAGAACCTCTCGGCGGTCTGTGCTTGTGTTTTGAAGCTGATGTGACACCTATTAAACAAGAGCAGCATTTAGCCGGTCTGCATTCAGCGCTCCATGTCTCAGGAGTCCAGCGGGTCCCAGACCCATCAATTGGAGGTATACACCTATTCATAACCTGCTGGAAAAAGACATTTGGCAAAAAGAAAAGCATCCCAGGTTCACACATGGCCCTCGTCAAGCAGCTACGGAGCGGCGTCGGGGCGAGCCGTCCTGCTGCGTGTCACAGTCGAATGTTTGAGAGGAGGAATGTGCTGCTGTGTATCTCTTCTGGTCCCTGAGTCTGCTGCTCAGTCACAGTAGGACGGGACACAGGAGGCTCATCGGACCGATACACGCTAGTGTACATGCAGAAACACGTATGTATCGTTGTTGAATTCACTCATCTTATATATGATCAATCAGGGACCCTAATGGATGTGTGGTTGGCCAAAGCCTTTTAGTAGCATTCTGCCGTGACCCCCCCCCACCACCCCCCAGCAGCGTGGTGCCGGTTCTCCTTCCCAGTGGGGACAGCTGAGCTCAGCCCATTGCCCTTTGGTAGACGGGGGGGGGGGGAATCTACTGCTGGAGCTCCTCAAGCTTTGTGTTTATTTTTAGGTGGAATCTGAAACATGAAAACATTTATTGCCATAATATGTCGGACATACGAGGAATTTGACTTGGCGGTTGGTGCGTAACAGTAGTACGACTATGGACGACAAGACAACAAGAGGGATAAAATAAAACATAATACTATGGGTTAGTAGTATAAGGCTATGGGTTAGTAGTATAATGCTATGGGTTAGTAGTATAAGGCTATGGGTTAGTAGTATAAGGCTATGGGTTAGTAGTATAAGGCTATGGGTTAGTAGTATAAGGCTATGGTTTAGTAGTATAATGCTATGGGTTAGTAGTATAATGCTATGGGTTAGTAGTATAAGGCTATGGGTTAGTAGTATAAGGCTATGGGTTAGTAGTATAAGACTATGAGTTGGTAGTATAATGCTATGGGTTAGTAGTATAAGGCTATGGTTTAGTATTATAATGCTATGGGTTAGTAGTATAAGGCTATGGGTTAGTAGTATAATGCTATGGGTTAGTAGTATAAGGCTATGGGTTAGTAGTATAAGGCTATGGTTTAGTAGTATAATGCTATGGGTTAGTAGTATAATGCTATGGGTTAGTAGTATAAGGCTATGGGTTAGTAGTATAAGGCTATGGGTTAGTAGTATAAGACTATGAGTTGGTAGTATAATGCTATGGGTTAGTAGTATAAGGCTATGGTTTAGTATTATAATGCTATGGGTTAGTAGTATAAGGCTATGGGTTAGTAGTATAATGCTATGGGTTAGTAGTATAAGGCTATGGGTTAGTAGTATAAGGCTATGGTTTAGTAGTATAATGCTATGGGTTAGTAGTATAATGCTATGGGTTAGTAGTATAAGGCTATGGGTTAGTAGTATAAGGCTATGGGTTAGTAGTATAAGACTATGAGTTGGTAGTATAATGCTATGGGTTAGTAGTATAAGGCTATGGGTTAGTAGTATAAGGCTATGGTTTAGTAGTATAAGGCTATGGGTTAGTAGTATAATGCTATGGGTTAGTAGTATAATGCTATGGGTTAGTAGTATAAGGCAATGGGTTAGTAGTATAAGGCAATGGATTAGTAGTATAAGGCAATGGGTTAGTAGTATAATGCTATGGGTTAGTAGTATAAGGCAATGGATTAGTAGTATAATGCTATGGGTTAGTAGTATAAGGCTATGGGTTAGTAGTATAAGGCTATGGGTTAGTTTAAAAATAAAGGGGAAAAAAATAAAGTGCACCAGCGAACAGAGAGTGACGTTTGCAGTGAGAAAGAAAGTGACCGGTGGAACGTCAGAGTCAGTCAGTGGGGGACCGGCTCTGTCAGTCTTAGTCCTGACGGACATCCTGCCAGATGGAAGGGGCACAAACAGGTTTTGTCCGGGGTGAGAGGGGTCGGCTACCATCTTTTGAGCTGCTTCAGGGTCCTGGAAGCGTCCTATAGAGACGGCACTTCCATCGTCTGTGTGGCCCACAATGGCAACAATGACAAGCATTAGGAATCAGTATGTCCTCTTGTCTCTGATGGCCTTGTAGAGGCAGTTTTAAATTGAGACTTTATTACTAGTTAAAAGGGCCTCACATGCTCACATTCAACTCTCTCACTTTTCGCCGTCGAATGAAAAAAATGATCCAAATTCTATTTCAATGGCGGGATGTGCAAGCTCAGCTACTACTTTAGCCAGACTGTGGAAGACAGGAAACAAATGGAACGGTGAACACTATTCAGGTTGCACTCTGACTTTTAACACTTGGTGTGATGGGGGCTTTTGGTTGCACTCAGCAGGTGTGTCAAAGCCATTTAAAACGATGATTATTTCACTGTTTAATATTTTTCAACAAGCATATTTCAGAGTTAGTATGAAGCTATATTTGTGTCTTTATCACGCAAACAAAATAAGCTCTTGTGAGAGCACATTTCTTACGTTGCAGTCCAAAATCAGGTTTGTATGTAAAAATATGTAAACTGAGAATACATTATTTATTTGTTATTTGTTTGACTTATGAAACAAGATTTTTTGGCTGCAAACGAATATGTTTGCTTTTAAAAAAAAGTGTATTCGTAATTAGTGTGTGCATTTGGTCCATCTCAGATCCTGCAGGCAGAACACGCTGAGGAACCTGAGTCATCCACTGGATTACTGAGGCTACAGTCAAAGCCTCTTCTGCATCAGGTTGTGCATCTTGGAGAGAAATACACAGTGCAGACCAAAATAAACATGCAAACAGTTAAATATAATGCTCATTGCAACAGTTACATGCCATAGAATTAGGGTGGAATTCTTAACTTTCAATTAAAAACCATTATTTTAAATGAATTGTTGGACATACCTTTTAATCCTTGCTTGAACCACTTAACCACTCAACTCCAGGGAGGAAAGGAAGCTGTGGATGTGCAGTACAACTAGGAAACACTCGAGACAATACTGTGTTCTGGAGATGAAGAGGCCGCGGTACTCCTCGTCTGCATCACTTTGATGAGGTCACAGAGTTTCAGGCTCTCACGCAGCTGCTGAGACACGGGCATGTGTTTCGTCTTCATGAAGTCCAACCAGGCAGTACAGAACAGTTGGCCGCAGCCAGACAACTCAACCAAACTGATGTGGTTAAATAACGGCACACTTGCGTAATTGCTTTGTAAAGTAAACAGCAGACTACCGACATGAGGGCACGTCTGTCCGCTTCAGTTTGCCCTGAGGATCTCTCCATCACCTCACTGTGTCCCTCACGGTGTCCCTCACTGTGTCCCTCACGGTGTCCCTGAGGTTCTTCAGGTGGGGCCCTCAGGGACAGGAGATGTTGTGGCTTCACATGCATCCTACTGGAAGTGGACACAGTAAAATGACTCCACAGCGTCATGTACAGCCTGTGTTGAACCTAATTAAGCTTTCAGGTAGTGTTGGTTTCCATTGTGACATTTAAAGAAAAGAAGTAAGTCACAGTAGTCTAATTATTTCATCAAAACAAGATATTAATAACTTGTGCGTCACTTTACCAACATGATACCCTCGACGAAGCGAACACATCTATGTCGTTAGTAGTGAGTCGTTTGCACAGCGGCCCTCCTTGTCACGCTGACAACATGAAAACCAAATAAAGTGCTGCTGCATTTAAAATCATTTTGACAAAATACAAAGTCCACTTACCTCCGTGTGCCTCGTGACAGTCGCCTCCTGTCAGTGTTTCACGGTGGAAGCAGACAGCGAGCGCCCAGTCGATTCACCAATAGAAACTCCTGGTTCATTCCACTACGTACAAACACATCGAGACTCTTCTTTCAGAGCAAACATTTTTGTTTTGCAGCCAAAATTCTTATTTTAATGAGCAAAACTAATAAATAATCTATTCTCAGTTCATATATTTTTACTTACAAACTTGATTTTGCGTTCCAATGTAAAAAATGTCTCCAAAGAGCTTTTTTGGTTTGCGTAATAAACCTTCATACTAAAGCAAACCTTTTATGACTAAAGCGGTAGAATGAGCATTAGTGGGGATATGATGCCTCAGGTAGCTGGAGCTCACATCTTAACGTGGGGGAATCACCTCGGCCCCCCGTTCCCTGGATCACTAAATGCATTACGTCATCGGCAAGTATGCCGAGGAATCTGCACAACGCGCGCTGAAGGGTTGTACAAGTGATTGAATCAGAGACATTTCAGACTGATGTGGATATCGTCATGATAAAGACCAACCTGCATTCAGTAGTTCCATGGTTGTCACTAAGAAATGCACACATGGTTTTCCCTGGAAACCCACATGTCTCGTTGTCTGATGGGACGATGAGTTGAAATAATAACAGTAATAGTAAAATAGAGTGATCCCTTGCTGCACTGGTTCATGTCAGTGTGTCCTCGGGCGAGACACTAAAACCCCCCCAAAAAAACTTCAAATTTAATAAGTGTGTGATTAGACGACGTCTGAACTTAAATATTCCATTTACTGATTCATTTCTTTGGTGAGTGGCACTTGTCCCAGGATGAAACCCTGTTGGATGCTACTAGAATACACGTCACCACGTTCGTACATTATTGGCTGTAAACGGCGTTGACGGTTTTCTGTGGAACTAGTGTGTTCCGTTCCGATGCGGATTAGTCTGGTTACCCACGGCAGGATGAAAGTAAACACACAGCAGCCTGACAAACAATGCCACTATGAATTGTCAGCCCCTTGTTTTAAATAGGACACTAAAGGAAGCTGGGGAATGGGTGGAAAGTGGCAGAGTGGATTCCAGGGAGGTCCGTGGCTGTTTTGCTGCTGATGGGGACGGTGCGTTAAAGCTTGTCACACAAAGCCCAGCAGAAGTACACTCTCTGTAAACTTTCCGGGTTCTTTTTAAACACTGAGAGTGCCAGCCTGCCCAACCAGAGACGGAGCAGGCGGGATGGCCAAGATGTCCCAGTCGCAGCCGCGGTCCACACACACACTGCGCAGTGTGGCTCTTTAGTGTTTATATGGCCTTATGTATTTAGATTACATGGCTTGTTTGTATTGAGTCGGTTAAACACACAGAACATTATTCATGATGCCAGCAGGGACGTCACAGAGGTTATGGAAGGATAGACTTGAACAATGAAGAATCAGAGATTCACTGATTCATTATTGCAGGACTGATCACTTGACAGAGGTTGAATAAAACTACTTAATGCCATTTCCTCTCCAGGTAGGACAAAGCATCCTCAGTGAGCAGGTACAATACGTCTCTGCATATGGAACAAAACGTCACTATATATTCATGTGTATTTATGCCATAAACATAAAACAGTCCAAAAGCCAGAGATATTTAACTGTCACATTGTGATGTTATTCGTTTTGAGGACTGCTGATGAACTGCAAGTAATGAGCTTCACTAACAGAATGTGTGTTTATAGGCAAACATTACGTTGGTCGAGATCCACACAGAACGCCGACTGAAGGTCCAGTTTTTGGTTGATAACTCTGTTACCTTGAAAATGAACAGTTTGGGCAGGAAACGTAAAATTGTGTCCAGGGTTTCCTGCACGAGCCCCGAAGCTCTTTAAGTTGGTCCTCTGTGTTCCTGGGAGTTGGATCAGTGTCGGCCCCGTTCACATGAGGTCATGGTTACTTCTCCTCCTCGCTTCCTTCCCTCATGTTGCAGTTCAACCATCTATCTTTCTGCGTTTGTGAAAAACAAAGAATGCCATAAGTCCTAATTATGCTTTACTTTGCCACCATTTACATTTCTGATTTTCACGGTGACAATAAAAGTTTCAGACATGCACAGAGTTTGATTGTAAATTCTTTCTTAACTCGGAGGAAGAACGGATTGAGGCCTGATGCCAATGGAAGACTTGCCTCCGTTTTGGACACTTGGCATCTTTAGACCTTTGACCTTCTGGGGTTGCCTTGCTGTGGAGCTCCGCTGGGTGCCGTGACCTTTGGGCACCAGGGTGAGAGGGACTCGGGGGGGGATCTGGACGTTGAAGTCATAGTTCCTCTTCCACCACACGCCACGGCCTTGAAGTGTTTGATGCGTTCTGAGGAGCAGGCGTGGAAGATGATGTATTCATGGAGTGTGTTTTTCATAACACATCTGGTGAACTGCAAAAGACTGACGGATTCTCTTCTCTGGAATATCTTAATCTTTCTTGGCATGTGTGACCAGACAAGACAGCATGCAAGCCCCTGCTGCCGCACACCATTCCATCTTATTTCTGCTGAATGTGACTTTGTAAGTGGCGCCAGGACACCTCCACTGTTTTCACTGTGAGATGCATTGATGAAACGCAAGTGGCTCTATTCCTCACGTGATTGATGTGGATAAAGGCCGTCGAGCTAAACAATTTGAAGGAGGGGAATACTAGAAGCCCAGCTGCATTGACGGGAGCAGAAACATCAGGCTGACTGCAGCTCCTCACTTACCCTCTTATACTAATCACTACATTCACACGCTTACTGCAGCCATTTGACAGAAGTTTGGAAGATGTGTTGGAGGCACAATAGGCTCGATTTCAGTAAAGTACAAATAAACAAGTGATCTTACAGTAGCTCTGCAATAAAGACATATGCCTCAACAAACTGAGAGCCTGCAGACATGCTGTGTTTGCACAATGTGTCCCGGGTGTCAAAAACAACATGATGTGTGTTGTTTACTAATGTCAAAGGAAGTTCTGTACATTGAAATGCTTTTTTTCACATGGTTAATCGATGAAAGTAACAATCCCATTTCTATCCTCAGTGGAGGATTTTGATAGATTCTTACCTGGAGCTATGACAAAGGCAAAAGCAGCCTGTCTGTTTGGTGGAGGTCAATGGAAATGTTTACCACACCTTCTAATGGCCACTCGCCTTCTCTCAGTCCAATGTGAGCCGGGGGCAGAACGCAGCACAGCACAGAGCGTCACATTGGAAGCACATTGTTGCGTGTAAGAACTGGCCTTGGAACATGTAATGTAACAACGACATAATGTAATGAGTCCAGCTGCAGCAGGTGAGTTTCGGGGGCTCACCAGCTCCTTCAAACAATCCCTTCAAACGTTTTCTTTTTCTAAAAACCAAATCCTTTATGCTCACGATTAATCTAATCATCAGTTGTGTGAATGAACTGGATATTCAAGCCTTTTCTCTTTGCCTCGTCCCTCTGAGGCAAAGAAATCTTATCTCATTCCTCTCAGTATACAGACGTGAATACTTACAGTAAGTACAGAGGAGAATGTTTTCTTTGAAGATTCCTCATCAACCATCCTGTAGTTTTGGTTTGAGTCATACAACCAAAATACTAAAATATAGTTTTTGGGGATTTTCACGAAAATAATTAGAAAATGGTCTTTTTATACAATCCAATAAACAACTTACTTCACAGATGTGCGTTTAATATTAAGAACGAACGCAGATACATTTCATGAATCAAAGAGAGGGAAACAATGCCCCATTATACTGTGCTGCTGCACAGAAACCCCTCAATGCATTCATCCAAACTAAAGTCCTTTACTAGCAACATCCACAACGTGCAGCTGAAACCGTCTTTGTAGCTTTTCCCCGTTTATTTGAAACATCTGACCTTTCACATCTCTCCAACGCTCCATCCGCCATAAGTTACAGCAGCTCTGTGTATGCATCAACTGTCACCCGCTGCTTTTAGGGGCCTTCTAGACTAAACCACATTGGTCATAAAATAGGAAAAAGTAACAGAAAATGTGAGTCTTGATTAATGCAGTTTCAAATGAATAAGCATAATAATCCCATGTCCAACACTAAATCCAAGAAAGTCGGGCCAACGAGGTGCAGTGATAGCGTCCAATTAATCGTCATGGCTGATTGTTTTCTTTATATACGTCATAGAGTTTTATTTTTTCCTTCCTTGTCATTGGGGTATATTTCTGCAAATTCCTTCAGTTATTGTCTCAGACGTCTAAACTGCAGAGCTTTGTCGAGCTGTCATCCTCTATGGATCCTGTGGATGGGGAATAAAAGAAGGCCAGTGCTTTTGAACTTCTGGGGTCTGTGTTTACGGGCTGAGAGCGGGCCGGGCTGGGATGTGGAGCCTGCACTCTTTTACGATGTTGTCTTGTCTGTCACTTGACAGTTGACTGCCGTACAGCTTTTCCGCTGCTTGGCTAACAGTCCTGTTCTTTTTTCCATTTAAAAAATCCTAGGGGTCACTGGTGTGTGTGACTGTTGGCTGAAGCCAGATGGGGTTTTCCTATAAACAAGTGTACAGGCAGTATTTATACAGACTGTGGCACCTGACGCCATAACACTCATGACACTCTGTTTAGTGGCCAAAGTTGCCATAAGTCACTTTGGAGAATTAAGTAAATATTTTCATTATGGCCATGCCATTGTTTATTATAGAATGGCAAAAGTTCTAAATCTTGCCAAATCCTCTGTTAAAAAATAATTTAATAACAACTTGTCTAAAATGAAGCGTCATGTAAATGGCGCCGATTCCTTTTCATTATTCGCGAGTCTATTTAGTTTCAAACAAATCCAGAGACACCACCTGTTTCAACCGCCGCGTGAGTAAAGGCTCAGGTTAGAGCCGAGCGTTGCATAAACCATCCAGGCCAAATGTTGGCTGCATTCACAGGAGGATAAAAGCATACCTCTGGCCTATCGAGGGGCAGATTGTCTCTTTCAAATACAGTATGTCACCCATCACAGATACCGTCTCACATTCCACTACGCTAAGTATTATCATGCTGCTGGATCAAAGCTACGCGAGACGTGGCCAGGCTCGGTCCAGCGCCGCATGCTGAGATGATTGGAGATTGACGTTAGGCCTGGTAGTGGTGAGGGGAAGAGGTCAGTCTTAGAGAAGAACCGTTCCAGTGAAGAGCGTCGATTGGTCTGATGCTCAACAAGCCAACCAGTGTTTTAACTGCAGTAGTAATGATCGCCACAAGAAAGATATATTCAGTTGGAATTCCTGGACGTAACCCATGAAAAATATCATGAACCTGTCGGCTGTGCTTGAGCTGGTGGTTCCGGGCACTCGGAGAGGCTGAAAGGAGGTAACAGAAGGACAGACAACGCACAGAGGGGAACGCTCAAATGAATGATTCAGAAATACGCACAACAAAAAAGCACAACAATATATATATATATATATATATATATATATATATATATATATATATAAATGTAAATGTAAATTCATGCAATAACTTTTCCAAGGATAATGTTTGCCAGTAACACAAAGTTGTTAAATAATATAAATGTTCTAAATGTAATGTTTTGTGAGAGCAAAACACTCCACTAGATCTCCACTCTTTGCTGTCCTGCTCCTAAATGGTGGAAGGAGGTCTCTGAAGACATCAGGACCACAGAGAGCCTTCACATCTTCAGACTAAAGACACACCTCTTCAGACTCTACCTCCACTAACACACTAACTGTAGCACTTACATTGGACTTATAATGGTTCTTATCTACAGCGAGTTGTACATCGGCTTATTTGAGGAAATTGCACTTTCTTGTTTCTTGTTCTTCTGCGTTTGTATCCTTGTGGTTGAAATGCACTTATTGTAAGTCGCTTTGGATAAAAGCGTCAGCTAAATGACCTTTGATGTAATGTAAATATAAATTTTAAATATAAATGTTAAATGTCCAGACATATAAGAAACATTTATATTATTTAACAACTACTTCCAAACATTATCCTTGAAAAGGTTTCTCTCTACATGTTTGAAAAAGGGACGTGTGTTATATTATATATTATCAAGCTTTTTTTCCTATACGATAATGCTAAATGTACCCAAACTGGGCAGGATTTTAGAATGTGTGACATTTTACAAATGGCGCCCCATATGTGGCAACGTCAAAGGGACAAACTAGCTTAGAAAAAGGTAGCTAGCCTTTACATGCTGACTCATTGGCAGCATTCAGAAAGAGGAGGACATGGTCTTGCTGCTTCTAGCAAAGAAACAAAGTTCTGTAGCTGAACCCCTAACTGCTCCCACTGTTTGGGGGGGTCAGATGTATTTATAAACCATAAATACCTCCTACGAAATCTAATACATTGTAATGTGGAAACTGTAATCAATAGAATAATGCCAATGCAGAGCTATGATTGTATACAATCTAATCTAATCAACCAAAATGCATGCATGTAATACTTGATAGCACCACAACTCATATTGACCGAGAGACATTGGGAATCCGAGTTACATTGAACGCAGCAGGAGACGTGCCCAGGGGCGTGGACACTGTCTTTCACACCTCTACGGATCTGTATAAGTACCTGTAGGTCCCCATAGTTCTGGATCGTCGGTGGAGGCAAGAGACAGTCGCTGTGTGGTAGTCAACCAACTACTCTGTGGCCTGTGGATCGTAGAAACCAACGGATCCTCAGCTGAGATGTTCTTTTGCTTTATTAAATACTCATTTTAACATTTCAATCCGCATGTCCTTTGTCCATCTGGAGTTTCTCCATTTTTAAAACACAACACTGGGAAAGCCATTTTTGGAGCAGGGGCCAAAAACAACGTCAGGGTGCAGGCCAACATGAGCCTTCACTGGCATAGTTCAGAAGAAGAACCAGTTTTAAGTGTCAAATGCTGCATTGTAAAAAAATCCATACACAGGGAAAGGCTCGTTTATTTCTATAGAGAACAAGGCAGTTCACGGTGCTTCACATAAAACAATTACATCAAAACATATGGCAAAATAAAAGGAACTTTTAAGAATAAACAAGCGAAAATGTAGGAAACTCTTACTTAGAATTGTTTGGGATTCTTTACTGTACTGATTTTTACGTTTCCAGAACCAAGGTTACACGTAACCTTTCTTTAGTTCCCTGAACCAAAGGTTGTGGAAAATCACCGTCCTTGAATTTGGTTCAATTCAAAGCAGCAAACAGAACAGCGAGTCTCAGCGGACCTGCAGCGTTCTGGCTGTTTGTTCCAGATGTTTGTAGCAGAAGAACTGAAGTTGCTTCTCCATGTTTGGTTGTGACTCTTAACATCAGCGATTGAAACTGATATTATTAAGTACCAGAAAAAATACTTGTTGATTATATTGATCAGAAAAATAAATCAAAAATAAGCTCCATAGATTACTTCTTTTGGTATTTACAAAAATAAATAGGACCAAATAAGTAAAAGAAAAAAATGTTCATGTTAAAGTTCAACTTTAAATGTGCCACAAGTCACATATGCAACATATTTTGCTACATCGATGACAAAATCTCCAACATGGCGTCTTCAAGTGTGACATCACACAAACAAGTTATGTGAGCAATAAGTCTACCAGTGCCGGGTAATAAAGATTAGCGTCCCACCAGGCAGAGGATGTAGGAGGGTCGTAAACATCCAGAGGCAAGTGGCCGTCGGCCGGTCCAGTCACTCCTTATTCTGTGAGTCATTAGGGAGACGGGCAGATAAAACCAGCATTTGGCCCAACCATGGCAATCAATAAGAGGACAACTGTTAAGTCCAACCTCATATCAGCTCATCTTGATGGAGCCCCAAGTGCCACGTGTCTCGGCTCTCATTGTGTTGACACAGAGAGACGGGCCACACCGCCTCAGATAGCATCAGACTATAACCTGGCTCCTTTGAAGACCAGCATGTTTTCCTTTCCTTGTGCGTTCATCCAAACTTTTACCTTTTTCAGTAAATGGGATTTTTTCATCTGTCATTCTTGTATTAAACAACAACAGTTTCCCCTTCAACTTATTATAGCATTCGCTAATATGAAACAGCATCTTGTTGTCCTCTCTTTGTCTGTTTTCTTCTGCTTATCTCCACCTTTTCTACAGAGGAGTTGTCACTGTGGTATAAATTATCAAAGAAGGCCCTTTCTTTCTCTGGGTGGGCTTTTAAACCAGGCCCATCAGTTAAGGCTTCATTAAAGTGGTCCTTCCTGAGGCTCCACGGAGAAGTCCCAGTCTCTTCTGGCCTTTCAGCAGACTGGCGTTTGTAGCTGTAACTGTTTCTGCGGTAAATTGACCGATGTGTTATTGTTTGCCCCGGCTGATGTTTATGTACAGTAAAGCACAGAACCCCTTTTTGTTCCTCGAACCACACTACGTGTAATCTGTGTGTCGAGATACGGCCTGAGGAGACGCAACGCAGTATCTTCAGCGTTGTTTCCTAGAAGAGGCAAAACCTTCCCGTGTGTTTATATGAATTCAAGTCCTGGGCTTTTCTAAGGCGATCACACACACTGGCAGCCGTGTTGAAGCGGTTTGACGCACAGGCTGCAAACAGGTGGTTGTTTTTAATGCACAGCAGAATTCTGCTTACCAAAGACTAGAAAAGACCCTCATTGATTTCTGAGACGATCTGATTCTACCACCATCTTGGTAGCTAATGGAGCTGGACATTGTTCAGATGTGCCAACGTGATCTCCAAAACCTGTTCGTAAAATTGTATACGAAATATTTGACATAGAAATTCGTAACAATACATACTAACTGGTGGTGGTTAACCACGCCCCTTGAGTGAACGTCTCTCCGCCATGTTGGATTCTTGAGAGAACGTCTCTCCGCCATGTTGGATTCTTGAGAGAACGTCTCGTCGCCATGTTGGATTCTTGAGGGGGTTAGGGTTAGTATTTTATTCTTACAAGTTAACATTGATTTATCATTAAAAATGCAATCATAACACGTTTATTTGACATGGTTAGACTTCACAAAGTGTGTTTACGGGGCGCAGGTCCCCGTTCACTTTGAACAGGGTGACGTCATCAGTTGCAGTCCGTATTTATTTAGTATGTATCACTACGAATTTGTATCTTCAAGATTTTCGTATACATTTTTACGAACAGGTTTTGGAGATCAGGCTGGATGTGCAGCTGATCATGGTTCCAGGCTGGACTGAAAGCTGAGTGGTGGTTTATTGAAATCGAGCTTGTTGTAGTGTGATGAATCTCATTTGCTTGGCGTTGGGAGCCTTCCTTGTATTTAGAGTCTCGGATACTCAGTACATTTCTATAGTCTAAATATTGATGTGTAAATCTATTGTGTTTGATCCCAAAATGCTATTTTTTGTTCTACTGAAGGAATCCTGAAGGCGCTCTCTCTAAAACATCCTATTGAGAGTCGTATTGTCCTGTAAGCTTAATAAAGAAAACAGTGGTGTGTGTTTGCGTTGCCTACATGAAGCGACAGACTTGGCCTGGGTAAGGGGCTCATTTTTCACATGGACACATAGTGGGGGCTCTCTAAGCTACTGAACCCACAGAGTAGATGTGTTTAGGATTTGCTCAGCAGGTAGGAAGGTCTGCTCTTTGTAATTTGGGTAAATTGATAAGTTGGCTGCAGTAGAGGATGGTGGCTGACGGAAAGATGCATCGGCCAGGTTGAAAGCGGCTTCTGTAAACAAACAGACACACACTCTGCGGAGAAGAAGAAGCTTCTTAAACCCTTACATGGATTCACTCTAACTATCACCATGATGTTTTTAAAGGCAAACATTGCAGAGAAACCAAGAAGCAGCTGCGACCATCAGAGCTTCGCTCTTCTTTTTCTGAGCCCGAAGGAAGTTCAGAGAACTGATTCTGTCTCTGAAGAGATTAACAACTCTTGCCGATTATGGAGACACAAACCCATCTCTTGTAAAGTCGATCATGTGATCATATTTGTCGTTCACTTTGTGGTCAGCAGGCTTCTTACTCGGCGGTTAGAAGCATGTTGGTGTTTGTGAGGTTCGGTTGTCGAACGTCTCCACACATTCAGTTTGACTGAACCACATCTCATTACATTAAAGGCCACTGTGTCTGAACTCATACTCACTCTGTACATATTACCTTATACTGTCCTCAGGATTGGTACCCTGGTGGATCGATGTCTCTGTAGTTGACATGTTGTCATTAACAAAGCGTTTCATCGGTGCCTCTGAGGAGAATCATTTGGATGTGAAACAGAGTTCATGCTTGCTGTCGACCTTAAAGACCCCTTAAAAAGATCCAGGTGCACAGAGGCATCACTTTCAGGGACGGTAATGTCAGTCTTCAAGTGACTTATGAAGTTGTCTGAATGGATTAAAACACAAACAGGCTCACCGCCGTTTGATACGAGCATTATTGTTTGGTTTGGTTTGAGAACTAAACTGTCTAATATCAGCCAACGTGCATACAGCAGGTAAGTATGCAAGTCAATCATCTTTGCCAAAGAGTCCCGCTGCCAGGTAAAACAGGCTTGTTTGAACATTTTATTGAATCCATCTGACAATTAATCCATTGTGAAATATCTCTGCTTCTCAGCTTTACAGCCCAAATCAAGCTGGCTTAAATGCCACTCGCATCACGGGGCTGAAGGTGAAAGTATCCCAGGAATCCTGTGATTTAAATCCTTATTTTTAGACCCATGTATCCCCACGGACTCTCGAGATAGCAAGAGCAACACACAGTGTTTCCCTCCGCACTCAGAGACCCTACAAAAATTTCCATGATGTCATGTGCTGCGCAGCAGTGAGAGTAATTGAAGAGGCAGATGAACATAAACTGGAATCTCATCAAATTCATCGCCTTATTCTTCTAAACAGCCTGCAGACATCAGAGCAACCAAACATGTGTTCCACACACAGATGATCACACTAATACGTCTGTGTGTGTGTGTGAGACAAGAGAAGACTTTCTGCCTGGTGGTTTGCCAGGAATATCAGTTCGCTGCTATCTCGTTACAGGGTCCTCTCTCTCTTTTCACCATGTATTTCCTCTTTATAATTTACTTTTGTAAACATTAACTGTACGCTACCAGATTCCTCCAGCTCCTAAGAGGCATCAGCATCATAGTACTGCATGTGAGGTATTACTAAGGCATCGCGGCCCCTACTGACCTTTGACTGGGCAGATTTCCTCAAAAGAAACATTCTTGATTTCACATTTCCATGATCCTGTCAAAGATAAATGACTTTGTAATGTCCTTATTTATTTACCACCACAGTAGCAGGGAAAACACGAAACAATGCAACGCTGACTGACTTCTTTTGGTCTAAAAGCTTTTGCTGAGCATGATG
This sequence comes from Gasterosteus aculeatus, assembly GCF_964276395.1. Taxonomy (NCBI): domain Eukaryota; kingdom Metazoa; phylum Chordata; class Actinopteri; order Perciformes; family Gasterosteidae; genus Gasterosteus; species Gasterosteus aculeatus. The sequence continues at coordinate 992,267 of NC_135692.1, read as the reverse complement.
ATGCGATGAGACTGGCCTCACGTGACAAATGCTGACTGGGTGGAGATTAGTGGAAGGTGGCTCAACACCACTGTGCTTCTCCACCAGGTGTAACATGAACAGGTCTGATTGTTGGAGAGGTCTGAGGTTTGCCAGGTCAGGACCTCTCGTTGCTCCAGCAGCTCATGGATTCCACACTAATACTCTCCTTCTGATCTTCATCAGTGAAAATGAACTGGTCTGATTACAGATACTCGCTCATTGCACAATCGCTGTGATTTCATAGCCATGAAATGAATGTTGTTACATATATTACTGCAGAAATAATAAGAACAGCCTATTATGTAAATACCGCGAGACACAAATCCAAACAAATAAATCTCATCACGTCACGATCATCCAAAGGTTTGAGTTTGAGGTTTCGTGCCGGTCTCCCCTGCTGATGTTTTCAGCTGCTAATTCATCAGTGAAATAACTCACATGTTCATTCATCATGCGAGCAAAGCCAAGAGCAGCAGGCCTCAAGACGAGAACCAGTATTACCTCAGTCCACAGGGGCACTAAACAGGTTTATTATTTAGCAAGCCAGTCTGTGTGACGTGATGAAAAGAGCACCAAATAAATACCAGCATTCAATAGGAAGGTTAAAAAGATTAGAAACTCAGGGCCTGTTTGTAGTGCCGACCCAAGTTTGTAATTGGTTTCATATTTAGTTGTACGACAGTAAAAGTTATTGAAAGGTCTACCAGGGTTCTGTGAGCTCAGACGCATGGAGCTGCACACGTCCTTATGCCAAGTGTTCTGTTGACTGGACATTGATGACGGATTCTTTTTCTTGGTTGTAAGCTTTGAAAGATTCGCCTGCGCAGGCCAAGTACTGTTCACCTATCTGGAATGTACAGTTAAAATTGCTTTGCAGCTAATATAAATACTGTTGTACTGCAGAGGGATGGCAGGCCCTTGTGTGGAGTGCAAGCAACTCTTGGTCACGGCTCTTCCAGTGAAGTAAAAGGTGGCCGCGCTGGCTTTTATGTTGATGAATGTGTGAGTGAGCGTGTGTGTTCTGCTGCTGCCCTCCATCACTGACAAGTAATTAGGAGGATGAGGTCACACACGTGTGTCAGTGAGCCGGCAGCGTTTCATTCAGTCAGTATCAGCTAGAATTAACATCTTTACGTGTGATGTTGATACCCAGTTACTCATCAGCAACTATGTCACTAAGTCACATGTAAATAAGTCAAACCTGGAGCCAGTGACCCACATCAGACACACAGCGTATGAGAGGTATCTCCCAACCAATCAGCTCGTAGCAAGATGACAATCCTCCTCTACAACTACTAGTTGTAGTATCTGAAAACCACAACATGTAATACTCACTGCAATATAGTACATAGAAGCAGGAGGACATCAGGTGGCAGGTGGGAGTGAAAGGTTTTCTATTTTACATTGTTTCCATTTTCATAGTTTTTCAAAAGCTAGAACGTCCCAATCCTCTGTCATCACTGTCCCCACTGTCCTCACTGTCCCAATCCCCTGTCCCCACTGTCCTAATCCCCTGTCCTCACTGTCCCTGTCCCCACTGTCCTCACTGTCCCCACTGTCCCAATCCCCTGTCCCCACTGTCCTCACTGTCCCTGTCCCCACGGTCCTCACTGTCCCAACCCCCTGTCCCCACTGTCCTCACTGTCCCAATCCTGTGTCCCCACTGTCCCCAATGTCCTCACTGTCCCCACTGTCCTCACTGTACCAACCAGTGTTGGGCAAGTTACTGAAAATGAGTAACTAGTTACAGTGTCTAGTTACTTCTTTTAAAGGTAATTACTTACCAGTTACTGTGTATCAAAAGTAATGAGTTACTCTAAAAAGTAACTTAAGTTAACTTTTATGTCTGTTTTTAAATGATAATGAATATGAATAGTACTGAAAAGTCAAACACAATAAACATATTTTTTAGACCTATTTATTGTAATCAACAGGCCTTCAAATCAAGCAGTAGTACAAAAGTCCTTTTAATACTTCATTTCATACAAGATAACTGTCTCAGTCATTTGCCTGAAGGCAGCTGACTGGACAGTTGACATGATGCATCTCATGGATGACATACCGATCAGTCAATGTAATCGATGCTCTGCCTGACTCATCGGCTGCAGTCGTGTGAAGTCGAGCTTTGCTTGTCAGCATCCTCGGCGCTGGAGTCTTTCGCTACCAGCTTTGTCGAAGCTTCCACAGGTTTGAATGTGTGGATCGCTTCTTTGAACCTGCACATCATTTACAACTCACCACTACCTTTTGCTCTTTAATTTCGCCGAGTGAAAAGTAATGTCCATACTTCCAGGAGAGAATCTATCCGCACCATGATGTGGTTTAATGCTCATTATTTATAATACAGGTAGATGAAATCCAGCGTTCTGATTGGTTGGTAGTGAGTCATGGGGCTCCATTATTCAGCGATAATACAGATGCTGTTCAATGGAACTCTTGTCTCTAGACTACTGAAATGCGATACACAACTATTTTGTGCTGGAAGGCAGATGTGTACCTACTATTTGCCGGTCACAAAGAGAGTAACGCAAATAACAAACTCATTTCAATTTCAGTAATTGTAACTGCGTTACTTGATTTTAAAAAATACTTTGTTACATGCTTCATAATGAGTTTTTACTTTCCAAACTACAGGTGCAAATGTAGGATTGCACACTATTCAAAAAAACCATTAGTGCTCCATGTTTAGGCAGCAGAAATGGCAACGGACGACCTCATTGGTTGTCTGACATTTAGATAGCTTATCGAAGGGGAAATAGATGTTATTATGATTTAATGGCTTTTATTATTATGAAAGAGATTTTCAGATTTGAAGCTACAGTCCACTGGAAACAAAAACTCAGCTGGGCGGCTCTTAAACCTTCCGTGATTGTCGCTAATATACGCTGTGGATATGAGCAAGGACAAATGTAATATAGAGAGAATTAAGTGGCTTACTCAAGAAGCTTTCATTCAAAATGTTCAGTATTTGTTAGTCTTCAATTAAAGGAGTTCCCTCTTTCATCTGTCACCACAGATACCCGCCATGTTTAATATAAAAGCTTTAAAAGCTTATCTGGGATTATTGTGGAAAAAGAAAGTCCACACAGTTTAGCAGACGCACCAGAGCAGTGGTACGTGCACGCGTATTTGCTTTAGTTTTTTATTTTAAAATGATTTTTTAGGGGTGCCACACTAAGAAAAGGTTTAGAAGCACTGCACTAGAGGTATGTAATCAGTGCACATGATTCACAACTTCAAGCACACTGATCTAATCTGTGGCGCTTTCTAATAAATCATTCTTCAGCTATTAGTCTGAGAGATATAGAGACACCGTCTCTATATCTATTCCTCCAAACTCCGGAAAGGATTAGGTCATTTCATCTAGGGGGCTATTTTTAGTCCCCTTTAACTGTGGCATATTAAACAGAAAAGCACTCGCCCATAATGACCTGAAAATAACCCAGAGTTATTCTAAAACAGAGGTTCTGCCGACCCGCCGCTGTGCCGCCTCACATGTGGTCTGGAAACAGGAGCGCTTAAAACCATAGATTCTTAGGGCTGCGGAGATTAATGAAGAGTTTCTTTTTCCAGGTGTTGTATTGTGGATACAAGAGCTTTGGGTGTTGAATTTTTACCACGAGGAGAAATCCTCACGGTAGAAATGAAAACAGTAACACAATATACAGCTCAGATGTGAGAGCAGGAGCGCATTCCAGACATGAGAGAACAGCCCCCAAAAAGGATCATCTCTTATATTGATCACCTGTATGCCGTGTATGTGAAGGGGGGTCCACCGAATCATGGTCATATGTTCCCACAGGAGCTATTTTAGTCAGAGAAAATGTTTTACTGCGTTTCACAGCCTCTCTCCCCTTCATAGCTTTAGATAACACCGTCCACTAGCAGACCGTCCTTTAGTCCGTCCTTTAGTCCGTCCTTTAGTCGTCTACATGTTGGTTTGTCACCATCAGCATCCCAGGCTGTTAGTGGAGCTGCTTTCATTAGCACAGACTAAAGATGCCACATGGATTTTTATTTAGAATAACACTTGACAATGTTGGACTCAGTTTCTTAATCTCTTTCTTGGGTATAACAACTTAAAGAGGAAATACACTTACTTGCAGTATTTAATACTGCATCCCAAAAATATTTTTTTTAAAAACCTTTAAGAACTATTTCCAAAAGCAAAACTATGCTTCTATCATAAGATTCTAACTTGTGATGTTACATCGTATAAATATACCAAACTTCCTCTGAAGTAGGAATTCCATAAGATGATGACAGGCTCCTCCCACAGGAACTGACCAAATCTGCCTCAACGAGCTGGAAATGACAATATATTGATAACATCGTAAGTAATATGACTTCAGGTGACAAGACATTGAAACGTTGACTTCACTTGCACTTTGGGACGTAGATGTCTCACCTGGGACCCAACTGTCTTCACTTAAGACTTGACTTGGGACGTAGATGTCTCACCTGGGACCTAACTGTCTTCACTTAAGACTTGGGACGTAGATGTCTCAGCTGGGACCCAACTGTCTTCACTTAAGACTTGACTTGGGACGTAGATGTGTCAGCTGGGACCCAACTGTCTTCACTTAAGACTTGACTTGGGACGTAGATGTCTCAGTTGGGACCCAACTGTCTTCACTTAAGACTTGACTTGGGACGTAGATGTATCACCTGGGACCTAACTGTCTTCACTTAAGACTTGACTTGGGACGTAGATGTCTCACCTGGGACCTAACTGTCTTCACTTAAGACTTGACTTGGGACGTAGATGTCTCACCTGGGACCTACCTATCTTCACTTAAGACTTGACTTGGGACGTAGATGTCTCACCTGGGACCTACCTATCTTCACTTAAGACTTGACTTGGGACGTAGATGTCTCACCTGGGACCTACCTGTCTTCACTTAAGACTTGACTTGGGACGTAGATGTCTCACCTGGGACTACACTGTGAGGAACCAGCGGAACTGGGTGTTGAGCACTGGTGCATGTGTGTTGACATTGGAGTTTATCCATTTGCAATGCCTCTGCTCCTTCTGTTTAGAACACAGCCTTGTATCAGTCGTGTACAACAGCTCCTGCTTCTAATCACTTTGATCACACTTTGAACCCGGCCATGTATCAAGGCTCACAATAGCAGCATGCAGGTTGAAATCCTTTAGCTGTGTTCCACCATGCACCTCATGGGTTGTGGATAAGACAAATAATGCATTCTATGCTTTTACAAGTCGGCTACTGGCTGCATTTGTCGAAATAGGGATTCAGTTAGAAGCACATGTCCATTTGAATGGGAGGCAGCTGGTTCTGATAATGGCCATTGTACAGATGATTGAAACACACTCTGGACTGGCTGGAATGAGAATAAAACATCCAGTATCTAATGAAGAGGCTGATAGACAGGCTGACTGAGGACACGTCTGCTGTGTTTTTGAACACATCAGTGTCTCAGCCCAGAATCGCCATACAATGTCATTTATTTAGCTCGGTTTATCTCTCATAGGAGCTGATTCAGACCTTACGAAGCAGCGTCTTTATTTTTCTTGTAAAATGTCAGGTTATTTGTAAAAGTCCGGTGTGTTGGAAATAAAAAGAAGTACCGCGGATACACACAGTAAAGTGGTTGGAGTCGGATAGTCAACAGAGAAAAATGTATTTAGCATCAAATAATGAGTAATCATGTTTACAGTGACCCCTTTGCCTATAAAAAGTGAGGTCACCTTGGTTGGTGTTGTTTGTTTTGACGCATGAAATCATCCCCGAGACGTCTCCAATAGTCTCTGATTGGAATCTATTTTGTTCTCCAAACATGGAAAGAAGATACCTCAGTTTCTCAAAAAATGAGAGTAATTATAACACTGTTTACCACTCGCGACACCAGAAGGTGCTAATGCTCCACGGTCAAAAAACTATTTGCCTCCAAAACACCAACACCTGTGGCAGGTAATCCTGCTGATTGTGTGGACCCTGGGGCCTAATTGAAACATAGCTCCACCCCCCTAAGTGGTGGGAGGTTAGCAATCCAAACGACAAAATGGCTCTTACAACGCAGATGAAAAAGTCTAACCAGAACAGACCCTCCTTGGATGAAGTAACCAGTGTGATCCGTGAGAAACTGTAAGTGTCCCATCAAGCTTTGGTCCAGTGGTCAACGTATCTAAAGGAGCAATATATCTATCTATGTATATAGCAGTGGATTGTATTGACCTGTAATCCTGCGTTGGTCCTTGTGGTTTGGATCGTGATAGTGGGATAACATGAAGCGTGGATTCATACAGTAACCAAGCGGTATGTTTGCACGATGCTTTGCCAGTGGAGCCACATCCGCACATATTGGTCCACTGCTCCGCAAGATCATTACGTTTCTCCATCACTCTCCGTCGTGTGCTTCATTCCCTCCAAGCCAGGCTGAGTGTTGGGATTGATAAACCTCGTCGTACATACTCTCTTCATTAAAGTTTGGAGAGAATCCATCAAGCGGTGTCTCCAAACGTCCCCTGGACGTAAAGTAAAACATGGCACCCAGGAGCATATTTTTTAAAGCGTTAAAGGACACACCAGAAGCAAGTCTACTTTATACTACAGGAAAATAAATAAACTATATCTGCTTTGTCTATATATGATATATATATATATATATATATATATATGATATATATATATATGATATATATATATATATTAGGGTAGAAAGTTTGTTGTAACTGAGCCTCGCCAGCAGGATAGTATTTGTCTTATTTACATCAACAATGCTGTCCCCCATGAATGTACACATGGATAATACTATATGCCTTAATTACCATCATTGTTTTGGGTATTCTTTACCATTAATCCCTGAATTGGTGCGAATGTGACATTATCAGCGACTGAGAGTGTTCACCTCTCTAACAGAACGGAATGATGAGAGTTCCCAACCAACCTGCTGCCAAACATCACAGTACAAGGTCACTACGGGAAGATCTCAGTCACTTTTTGACACTTCATACACACTACGTCTGGTTTACTTTAAAGTTTTTAAAGTAAACCAGACGTACTGTAAAAGAAGGTAAAATGTGAAAAGGGAAGAAAGATGGCCTGATTAGTGAAAAGGACACAGTGACAGAGACGACCTGGCTGAATGCTTCTCTTCCTCCACTTTGCTGTCCCTCCTCCTCGTCTCACAAGCCAGTTGCAGTCTGCTTGTGAGAGTCATTTATCTGACAAATTGCGCCTTCAGACATGTCAAGAAGCCCAAACATTTCCAAGCTGTCCGTCAAGCTGATGAACAGTCGAGGGGACGGGTGGACGGTTCGCAGGCTCTTGGGAAGTATGCAGAGAATGGAAGTGTCAGTGCAATGCTGAGGTGTCTCCCATCACATGCAAACACAGAGGACGCCTGACCGGGTCTTCATGTGTGTACACATGTGGGCGTGTTCTGCAGACAGCTGGCACCTCCAGTCTTCTTATCAGACCTCAGTAGAGATGTGAGTGTGTTGGCTCCGTATTTATGTAGGTACACTTCTTTATATTTAGTGTGGTAAAACTTCACATTACCGCTGGCACTTTTCTTAAAAATGTTATTTTCTACTTTTTTTTATTAGTATTGAATCACTGTTGTCCACAGTTGACTCTGCGTCACTAATCCCTCTGGCCCTCACAATACTTATACACTACAATATACAAAATACACATTTTTCAAGGTCCACTGACTTGCTTTCTTGATGAAGCTTTCAATCCCTTCTCATTGTCTTAATTGGCGGATGGAGTCATCACGTGACCGACGTTTGTGGCCTTTGGTGGCCATGCAAATGGAAAACCGTAAGGTGCTTGGGAGCCGAAGAAGTGGATTTGTGTTGATTGTTTGTCGAACCTACATGTCACACATACTACACATCCAAAAGTCAGTAATCACCAAAAGAACATGACCAGGCTGAGCGTGGTCGTAGTACGTGGACTCACTAGCATCCTCTCTGATTCCAGTGTCATTCCTCTGCAGTCGAGGACACTGTGGAGTCGTCTCCCTCCCCCGTGTCTCCCCCTCGTCCTCCCAGCTCGTTTGGAGCCTTTTGAGTAGGTCAGTCTGTGATCATGGGCCTGTTCCCCGACTCCGTGGACGGTAGCCCATGACATCATACTTCACTCTGTGCACTGTGTGTGTGTGTGTGTGTGTGTGTGAAGGAGTTGTGGAGCAGAAACTGACACCTCTGGTCACGGTGACACTGTGTGTGTCTCACCCACCACGTTTGCTCTGTGAGTTGTGGAGATAATCCCTTCGTATCGGAGTCCTTTATGTTTTCTCCTCCGTCCATCCATCTTCCAGCGCTTATCCGGGGTCGGGGCGCTTCGCCCATGTCGTAGTTAAGTCACGCTACACGCACTCTGCTAAATAAGCTAATTACATCATCATCAACATTAATTAACAGAGTAATCGGTGTGACCTTTAAAGTCATTTGAACGGCATGTAATCCTTAGCAACGATCTGTGCAAACACTGTGGACACAGAATGTACAACGTCTGTTTCAAAGCTGTCTGCACTGAAATGAAGTAAACTTCAGTTGGGTGTAGAAGCTCAAAGGTCTAGTGAACCTTTTTGGAGTCGACGTGTTTCCTGTTTGAAAGCCCAGCGTTAATCGACGGTCTTGACGTTCGATGCAATACAAGAAATTGTATCTAAAGTCATGACATTTATCAGTTGTCATCACATGGCAGCAGTCACACGATGCTGAGCTGTGGAAGCCGCTCAGGTATTGGCTCAAGGTGTCGCTTCTTCGCGTCCTTCGGGCCGCTTGTGTAAAACTTGCTTCACTTGCAAACATTAGTGTCTGTTCATTGACTTTGATTGAAAGCTGCTTGCGCGAATAATTCGCTGTGCTTTTGGTGTCACCACCTGGGTCTTGGGCCATGACAGAAATGGAGAAACCAGGGCTTGTAGATGGCTCCTGTAATTCTTTGGTGGCTCGACAACACAAAGAAATAACGCTCCTGCAAACGAAGCTGAGAGGCTCCCGCAAAATCAAGAGACTGTGGACTGGTGCGGACGGGTCTTAAACCTCACAAGAAGACGTCCAGGAGCTCCCAGTTGTGCGAACGAGTTCCTCCTACCATGAAGGGACCAGCAGACACATATAGCCAGCAGGTCCTGCAGAGCAAAAGGCCGTCACGCAGCATATGTCCCAAAGGCCGCCGCGTGTTTCTGCGTGTTTCTGCGTCTTTACGCGTCGACGCACTGGTTTCACTTCCTGGTTGTAAAGTCTTGCGTGTGTTGCAGAGCGATTCTCCTCCAGAACAACAGGTGGAGTCACGTGTTTTGTTGAAGACGACCTAGAGAGTCACGTCTTTGTGTGTGGAAGTTGCTGGTTGCTTTATTTATGTATCATAGACTTTATTGCCCCGTACATCCACATTGCTGCTTTTCATCAAGGACACATTTGTCCCGTAGTTTCCTCCACGACTTTGTTCCCCTCGTTTGTGGAGATCTCCCTCCATGAATCAGAGGCCATCCGGCGTCCTCATAGTCCGCCAATGACGGCTTGTATAAGCGCTCATATTACGCATTTCTTCCCACAAAGCTGTAGCGTCCACGGCTCACTCCCCCCCCATCACAGGCTCTCAGTCCCCCCACTTTAGAAAGCGGCATTTCTCAGCTTTCAGAATCCGATTGTGCAAATAGTTAAAGTCACGGTAATTTGAATCGTCCAGGTCACTTTTCCGTCGCCGGCGAAAGGATTAAGAGGGTTATAAGACAGACAGTCCGTCTGTCCAATCAGAAGGGTCCGTCCTCTGCTACCCGCTATAAGGCCCTACCCTTTCCGTAGGAAGTTAATTTCGTTGTGCGTTCCTATTTGCCGTTGTGTTTTGCACTTCAGGGCCACCGTAGCGTGTCCTTGCGTCTCTCTGAAAACGCAGAAGCATAAACTAGGCTTAACTATTAACCAAACCATGAGCTAGTTATCAATTTGGAATTTTCAAATCAGTGCTCTGTGTCAACAGATACTCGAGCTAGAGTTTAAACAACAAGTTGTGCTTTGTATCCATACTTCCCATCTCATGATGACTGAGACGTCTCCGTTACAACCATAGACTATATGTGTGAGTGGACGTAGCCACCGTTTATTATAGCTTCTCCCAAACGAGAGCAACACGACACCGAGATATTTCTCAGTAACCACAGAGGTTCCACTTAACCTTCATGAAAGAAAGCTAAGGCTGTCAAAATGAACACGTTCATCTATGCGATTATTGTGGCTGAGATTAATATAAAATGTTTCAACGCAGTGAACAAAATTTAGGGTACTTCTGCTGTGCGTGGACCCCGGAAGCGGAACCACCGTTTTCTGCAGTCAGTTAACATTATCTGAGACAGCGAGACGGGGCTGAAGATTTTTTGCATTGGAAGTAAAACAAACAGAACAACTGTGCAGAGGAATTCCTCCACGTGTCAAACCGAGGGGGGACGGGTGCAAACGGACCCCTATAGGACTGCTAGTGCCCGGGACATGTTGGTAGCTCAACATCTGCCCTGCAGAGGACCACCACAATGTTCCTAAAAGACAGTTGTTTAAAAACGTCCTGACTAAATGTGGGGCGATCGAAACACAGGGGTAAAATGATGAAGAGTCACTAGTTCAACATGTTCCACCCGGTGGAATTCTGCCTCCAAGGTGATCAAATGTGTGTGGTTTTGTGTTAAAAAAATACAATTAAACAGTGTCTAAAATGCACGCTTTCTCAAAGTTACTAGTCGTTAATTTGAGATTTTCTTTAGAAGAAGATTTAGACTTTAGGAGAAAAACAAATTGCAATCGTGATTAATTGTATTGACAGCCCTAATAAAAATACAATGAATAAAGACAACTTGGACGATTCCGTGAAGGAATAATAATAATAATACATTTTATCTAATATAGCGCTTTTTGAAATACTCAAACACGCTTTACATGGTTAAAATAAACATAAAACAAAGACATCACAGTGGTAGTGACCTGTCACTATCACAGTAGCCCAGTAACATAGTAGATTTTGGTCTAGTTGGCTCTAGATTAACCATCATTTCCTGATGTAATGATGCAAGCTTGAAACTAGAGATCAGGACCATAAACGCATGTTGAGGTACTACATCAACCTGTAATACCGCAGCCAAATGACCTGTACATCGATACGTCCTTTTCCCATAGACTACAACCACAAAGTCGCCCCTTCGCGGCCATCAGAGAGAATCCAGGTTTAAGAAGCGTCCTTATTGACTCCACTTTTCAAATCCAGAAGTTGCCCCATCCTTAGAAGTGACCAACTGAATCTGATGCACGTTGAGGTTAAAAGCTTTGGAAAAAAGTCGGCTGTGAGTTTTTCTGTCAAAGTTCTGTTTGGTTTGTCTTTTCCATGTAAGCCCTCAGTATAGACTGCCTACTCCAAACCCAAGCTGCCTCAAGGGTATGGAAATTGCTATAACCAATGAGGTAAGGGCAATATTTTTCCACAGTTCACAATCCTGTTGGTTGAATCAACAGAATCAGCCTCGCTTTGTCCTATTATTCTCAATCACGACAGTTCTACAAGTTTCCAAAACTTGCGAGTCTGGAAAGGTGTCCTGGGCTAAACACACACACACAGACCACAGAGATAGGAAAAAAGACAGCAAGAAACACACACATGTAGATATGTAGCCCCTTTCAGAACCCTAGAACAACATTCGATCATCACCCACTGAGCGTCCCTGGGGTGTTAAAAGCAAGCAGGACCATGTAGCGGTTGGTGCCCCCTTGTTGTTTCAGCTTTCAGAATCGGGAAAGGAAGAAAGAAAGGTTTGTCCGACCAAATCACCTATCACTGGAAAAATAATACAAAAGGCAATGTTCCGAATCAATGGGTCTGCGTGATGATAGCGTTAGTTCTTACTGACGGGTCGCATAAGTCAGGCCTCTCAACATCCCGCAGAGTCCAGATCGCACATGTAGCGATGTGTTTGGTTTGAACAGAGAACGGCAGAACATGTCGCCCCTGATGAATATCCCATGGTGCTGATAAGACTCATACTTCTGTCTAGGCGGGCGTGCAAACACATGAGACACACGTGCGCACGTAATGAAGATAAACCCACAGAAACATAGCAGGACATGGTCCTATAAATACATCTGTGGACCTGTGGGGTCAAGTAGAGTCCGGTCCAGCAGATAGCAGCTCTGTTCATAGGGATCACTTTGTTGCCCGTGGCAAACCCAGTCTGCGCTGTCTTTCAGCCGCCTCAAACGCTGTCCCCAGATCAGATCCCACTGCAGTGGAACCCCGGCGAAAACAGAAATATCTGACCTGGTATCAGTGTCTGAAGGAGCATGTTTTACTCCGTCAAACAGACGTCAGCGGGGGAAGGGGGTGTCTGGGGTGGGGTCATACCAACAAAAACATGGCTCTGGCCCGTCCTCATCGAGGGAAAGAATGTGCTGGCTGACAGGCCGTTTAAGAGAGGCTATTTGGAATAGTTCGACCGACGCGGCGAACCAGATCTGTTGGGTCTTTCCGTTGTGTCGTCTGTTAGTTTTGTCATGATGCTGTGCTTGGCCTTATTTCTAATCACAAAAGTTTCTCTTGGCATTGTCACATTTATGCAAGTGACTCCTAGTCCACTTCAATGCAGCATCCATTTTTCCTATTGCATTCAAAAATTGAATCAGAAAGCGCCACTACGATCAGCTAACAAATAAAAAGCATTATCAAGCCAATAGGATATTGTATGTATGTATAAAATATAACACTATTCTAGCCTGGATGTGTAGGTTCTAACTCTGAGAAGAGCTGTGAATCGTCTTCAGTTTTCCTGTAGTTTCAGTTTACGATCATCTCTCAGCGAGCCGACGTACCGACTATTGTGTTTGTCCCTGGAATACTTCTAACTATAGTTTCACAAATGTTGACATAATTGTCTTCTCTTTATATCTCCTTCGAGCATGATGGAAGACATTTGTCTGACATAGTTGGTGGCTCCTCTTTCATCTGGCCCGTTAGTCACGGACGCACACATTAACAACAACAAAGTCGACTTTGAGTTATTAAATATCTGATAGCAAAGTTTCAGGAATACCACATAAAGCCGGCCCATAGCCCTCGGTAATAGGCAGGAGTTAGAGTTAAGCTGTGCTGATGCAGGCCTCGTCTCTGCGTTGAAGCCTCACAGACATTGACCCCCCCCTTCCACCCCCCCCTCCCCCGTCCTCCCCCCGTCCTCCCCAGGCCGCTGCCAGCAGACTGCGGCGGAGGCAAAGTCATTTGCTGAAACCTAAACAACCACAATAACACAAACCAGTATCTCGTCTGTGTTTTGGGGTTTTTACATGTTGAGACTCTCTGCTCCGATGACTTGTCTCTCTGTGTCTCCCTGCGTCTCTGTGTCTCTCTGCGTCTCTCCGTGTCTCCCTGCGTCTCCCTGTGTTTCCGTGTCTTCCTTCGTCTCTCTGCATCTCTGTGTCTCCCTGCGTCTCTCCCTGTGTCTCCGTGTCTTTCTTCGTCTCTCTGCATCTCTCCGTGTCTCCCTGCATCTCTCTGCGTCTCCCTGTGTCTCCCTGCGGCTCCGTGTCTCCCTGTGTCTCCGTGTCTTTCTTCGTCTCTCTGCATCTCTCCGTGTCTCCCTGCATCTCTCTGCGTCTCCGCGTCTCCCTGCGTCTCCCTGTGTCTCCCTGTGTCTCCCTGCGGCTCCGTGTCTCCCTGTGTCTCCCTGCGTCTCCCTGTGTCTCCCTGCGTCTCCCTGTCTCCCGGCGTCTCCGTGTCTCCCTGCGTCTCCCCGTGTCTCCCTGCGTCTCCCTGCGTCTCCGCGTCTCCCTGCGTCTCCCTGTGTCTCCCTGCGTCTCCGCGTCTCCGTGTCTCCCTGCGTCTCCGTGTCTCCCTGCGTCTCCCTGCGGCTCCGTGTCTCCCTGCGGCTCCGTGTCTCCCTGCGGCTCCGTGTCTCCCTGTGTCTCCCTGCGGCTCCGTGTCTCCCTGCGGCTCCGTGTCTCCCTGCGTCTCCCTGCGTCTCTGTGTCTCCCTGCGTCTCCGTGTCTCCCTGTGTCTCCCTGCGTCTCCGTGTCTCCCTGCGTCTCCCTGTGTCTCCCTGCGGCTCCGTGTCTCCCTGTGTCTCCCTGCGGCTCCGTGTCTCCCTGCGTCTCCGTGTCTCCCTGTGTCTCCCTGCGTCTCCGTGTCTCCCTGCGTCTCTCTAGCACACTGACCTTTACGCGTAGCGCCGCTGTGACCCGCGGAGGCCGCGATCGAACAGCCACGCAGCCGGTTAAGATGGAGAGATGGGGGGACGGGACTTGACGGGGGGGAGGTTGTTGGCTCCAGCCCGTCTTCCTGTCCCCTCTGGTTTGGACTCGGCTCGCTCCTCCTAGAACCTCTTCATTATAACGCTGGAACCGACTGCAGGACTCCGTCCACGTGGTTCTTTCCCGGCCTTCTTCACCTCTTCCCAGTAAATACGTGGCCCCTCCAGCCTGGTTGATGCACCGTGGCCTCTGTCCCCCTCCGTCCCCCTCTGTCCCCCTCTGTCCCCCTCTCTGCCCTCTCATATTCTTTATGTGTCACTGCGTTTGTTTGCATTCCCGTCTTATTGTTTTCAGTGTGCAGACTTGTGTCGTGAGAAACCCTCCGTTTCCTGATAAGACTGATTGGCTGCAGATAAACGCCACTAAATAGTTCTCAAGTTTCTCGGTTGACTACTCCAACTTTCATCATGTAGCCCCGTCTCACCCCTTTGGCTCTCTAAGCGCAGCTAAACGATAAACGATGGCTGACTACAGCATGACTTCTACTTAAACACTGGATCGTGAAAAGGGAACGATGAAGTGACGCAATACAAATAAAAAGTGAAATCAGACTAAAGAACCGTTTTGGCTGCTCAGCTTAGATGTTTTTTCATACTTTCAAACAGATTTGGTTTATGCAGACATGGAATTTGACTCCAGTTTAACCTTCACTCTCCAAACACTATACAAACATTTTCTTTATACAAATGGACGAGAAAAATATAAACGGACGACACAAAAAGCAAAAACAGGTGAGGGTAAGAAACATGTAACAACTATACAATGTAGATATAAATATGTATGTGTGTGTGTGTATATAAAATATATATATATATTATACACAAGCAACACAAAAATATTCTGCTACCGTCTCATCAGATGAAACCATGTGACGCACAATAAATAACGCTAACCTTTACTCCAGGACACCAGGACAGCTGTCCCTCAGCCATGTAGTGATGGACCATGTGCTGGACACCAGGACATCCGTCCCTCAGCCATGTAGTGATGGACCATGTGCTGGACACCAGGACATCTGTCCCTCAGCCATGTAGTGATGGACCATGTGCTGGACACCAGGACATCTGTCCCTCAGCCATGTAGTGATGGACCATGTGCTGGACACCAGGACATCCGTCCCTCAGCCATGTAGTGATGGACCATGTGCTGGACACCAGGACAGCTGTCCCTCAGCCATGTAGTGATGGACCATGTGCTGGACACCAGGACATCCGTCCCTCAGCCATGTAGTGATGGACCATGTGCTGGACACCAGGACATCTGTCCCTCAGCCATGTAGTGATGGACCATGTGCTGGACACCAGGACATCTGTCCCTCAGCCATGTAGTGATGGACCATGTGCTGGACACCAGGACAGCGAGTCAACTGCTTATCAAGTGGTTTTAGAGTGAAGAGTTTGTTGTACATTAAACCATCAAGGAGAAGAAGAATGTGTGGAGTGTGTGTGTGATGGGGTGGGAGATGGAGACCAGAGGTGCTCAGCAGGCCGGGGGGAGGAGGGGACGGCCACGGCTTCCTCGTTGTGTTTCGTTCCGATGATGCAGGTTAGCGTGTTTGGAATGTGACGTAGAGATGTCATGTATGACTCCGCTGACCTGTCAGTCACGCTACGCTGGGCTTTATATTCGCTTTGACTCATCATGCTGCATGAAGAAGACTTGAAACCAGAGACCATGAGCTCATGTTTACAATGTAGACTGAGGAATTAAATCAGGAGATAAATATTTTCTCTTAGACTTCATACAACCAGACAGGAAGTGTTTTACAAGCTGCTGTGTCACCACCAGGACATCTGTCCCTCAGCCATCTGTCCATCACTACATGGCTGAGGGACAGATGTCCTGGTGTCCAGCACATGGTCCATCACTACATGGCTGAGGGACGGATGTCCTGGTGTCCAGCACATGGTCCATCACTACATGGCTGAGGGACAGATGTCCTGGTGTCCAGCACATGGTCCATCACTACATGGCTGAGGGACAGATGTCCTGGTGTCCAGCACATGGTCCATCACTACATGGCTGAGGGACGGATGTCCTGGTGTCCAGCACATGGTCCATCACTACATGGCTGAGGGACGGATGTCCTGGTGTCCAGCACATGGTCCATCACTACATGGCTGAGGGACAGATGTCCTGGTGTCCAGCACATGGTCCATCACTACATGGCTGAGGGACAGATGTCCTGGTGTCCAGCACATGGTCCATCACTACATGGCTGAGGGACGGATGTCCTGGTGTCCAGCACATGGTCCATCACTACATGGCTGAGGGACGGATGTCCTGGTGTCCAGCACATGGTCCATCACTACATGGCTGAGGGACGGATGTCCTGGTGTCCAGCACATGGTCCATCACTACATGGCTGAGGGACGGATGTCCTGGTGTCCAGCACATGGTCCATCACTACATGGCTGAGGGACGGATGTCCTGGTGTCCAGCACATGGTCCATCACTACATGGCTGAGGGACGGATGTCCTGGTGTCCAGCACATGGTCCATCACTAGATGGCTGAGGGACGGATGTCCTGGTGTCCAGCACATGGTCCATCACTAGATGGCTGAGGGACGGATGTCCTGGTGTCCAGCACATGGTCCATCACTACATGGCTGAGGGACGGATGTCCTGGTGTCCAGCACATGGTCCATCACTACATGGCTGAGGGACGGATGTCCTGGTGTCCAGCACATGGTCCATCACTACATGGCTGAGGGACGGATGTCCTGGTGTCCAGCACATGGTCCATCACTAGATGGCTGAGGGACGGATGTCCTGGTGTCCAGCACATGGTCCATCACTAGATGGCTGAGGGACAGCTGGACGCTCAGAGCACGTGAGTATCGACGAATCAGCTTCCATTGTAACTGACGGCCACAATGTGACCAGCGTCACATCTTACATAAAGGTGTAATTCCCTCGCTGAATGTGACCTTCGTTTTTATCACTAACACAAGAAATTCCGTCATTGTTTTGGGCCGATGAACCGTTGAAAGGACTTTTTTGCGAAGCCGTATGACTTCTTGCATTTGCAGTGTGGCTCCTAAAGCAGAGCTGGACTGTGACACACTGCTATGTTACGTGCACTTGAATCTGTCTAATTGGTATATGAGCAGGATCTCAATCCAACACACACTCTCTCACACACACACACACACACACACACACACACACACACCCAGACAGTTCAGATGAGACTTGTCACATCCGTTGACATAGGGCCCAATTAAAGGGGAGGATTAAGCCGGGGCTGTGTGACCTCTTCAGGAATCTCTCTGAGACGCTGTGTGTACACTGTCAAACCCTCTGACAGAGCTGCACTTTAAGCACTTTCACCTGCTAATTAAGACGCAGAACGTGTGTGTGTGTGTGTGTGTGTGTGTGTGTATGTGTGTGTGTGCTCATACAAGATAAACCCGCAAATGTCTGCGATGGATTTGCAGCCCCAGAAGCCTCTCTGTAAATATTTGACTGAGCATTGTGTCTGTTTTCAGAAGGCCAGCGTGCTAGCAGCAGCGAATAGATGGTGTGTGTGTGTGTGTGTGTGTGTGTGTGTGTGTGTGTGTGTGTGTGTGTGTGTGTGTGTGTGTGTGTGTGTGTGTGTGTGTGTGTGTGTGTGTGTGTGTGTGTGTGTGTGTGTGTGTGTGTGTGTGTGTGTGTGTGTGTGTGTGTGTGTGTGTGTGTGTGTGTGTGTGTGTGTGTGTGTGGAGGCTCCTCCGTAACAAAGGCCCAGTCGTGTTTATGGTGAGGAGAGATTAAAATGGATCGCGGCAGAAGCAGTGAGCTGTTGCTGCACAAGCCTCTCAATGACTGATTAGTGCTGCGGCACAATGTGGAGAAAAGGCCCTTTATTTACAGTAGCAGCAGTATGGTGGCCTGGTAGGAAATTGGTGGATATTTTAAGAGAATAATAACTGTGGGACAAAGACAAGCCGGAGACGGGCTCTTGTGGATAAACAGGGTGAAGATAAAGGCGAGGAGAAGGACCGCTGCAGACCCTCTGTGTGGAGAAGGACCGCTGCAGACCCTCCATGTGGAGAAGGACCGCTGCAGACCCTCCACGTGGAGAAGGACCACTGCAGACCCTCCATGTGGAGAAGGACCGCTGCAGACCCTCTGTGTGGAGAAGGACCGCTGCAGACCCTCCATGTGGAGAAGGACCGCTGCAGACCCTCCATGTGGAGAAGGACCGCTGCAGACCCTCCATGTGGAGAAGGACCGCTGCAGACACTCCACGTGGAGAAGGACCGCTGCAGACCCTCCACGTGGAGAAGGACCACTGCAGACCCTCCATGTGGAGAAGGACCTTTGCAGACCCTCCATGTGGAGAAGGACCTTTGCAGACCCTCCGCGTGGAGAAGGACCTTTGCAGACCCTCCGCGTGGAGAAGGACCACTGCAGACCCTCCGCATGGAGAAGGACCTTTGCAGACCCTCCACGTGGAGAAGGACCTTTGCAGACCCTCCACGTGGAGAAGGACCACTGCAGACCCTCCATGTGGAGAAGGACCTTTGCAGACCCTCCATGTGGAGAAGGACCTTTGCAGACCCTCCGCGTGGAGAAGGACCACTGCAGACCCTCCGCATGGAGAAGGACCTTTGCAGACCCTCCGCATGGAGAAGGACCGCTGCAGACCCTCGACGTGGAGAAGGACCGCTGCAGACCCTCCGCATGGAGAAGGACCTTTGCAGACCCTCCACGTGGAGAAGGACCGCTGCAGACCCTCGACGTGGAGAAGGACCGCTGCAGACCCTCCGCATGGAGAAGGACCTTTGCAGACCCTCCACGTGGAGAAGGACCGCTGCAGACCCTCGACGTGGAGAAGGACCGCTGCAGACCCTCGACGTGGAGAAGGACCGCTGCAGACCCTCGACGTGGAGAAGGACCGCTGCAGACCCTCGACGTGGAGAAGGACCGCTGCAGACCCTCGACGTGGAGAAGGACCACTGCAGACCCTCCGCATGGAGAGGGACCTTTGCAGACCCTCCATGTGGAGAAGGACCACTGCAGACCCTCCGCGTGGAGAAGGGCAACTGCAGACCCTCCACATGGAGAAGGACCACTGCAGACCCTCCATGTGGAGAAGGACCACTGCAGACCCTCCATGTGGAGAAGGACCGCTGCAGACCCTCCACATGGAGAAGGACCTTTGCAGACCCTCCATGTGGAGAAGGACCACTGCAGACCCTCAACGTGGAGAAGGACCGCTGCAGACCCTCCGCGTGGAGAAGGACCACTGCAGACCCTCCACATGGCGAAGGACCACTGCAGACCCTCGACGTGGAGAAGGACCGCTGCAGACCCTCGACGTGGAGAAGGACCGCTGCAGACCCTCGACGTGGAGAAGGACCGCTGCAGACCCTCGACGTGGAGAAGGACCACTGCAGACCCTCCGCATGGAGAAGGACCGCTGCAGACCCTCGACGTGGAGAAGGACCGCTGCAGACCCTCGACGTGGAGAAGGACCGCTGCAGACCCTCGACGTGGAGAAGGACCACTGCAGACCCTCCGCATGGAGAAGGACCGCTGCAGACCCTCGACGTGGAGAAGGACTTCTGCCACTGGGGGTCTGGTTTTAAGATTCAATTAATTCTCAAAATAAGCAAAGCTTCCTTTTGAAACAAACAATGAACAATCAGTAAAATCCGCCTGAATCGGTCACCGCGCCTCACTGACGGAGAGACCACGTTCACATAGTTAAGGCTGGTGGGAGGCGTTGGCTCTTGGTAAAGAAGAATAAAAACCACGCCGATGAATCACTATGCATCTTGTTTGTTTCGTCTTGCACATCTGCTTTGCAGGTGTTGGTGGCTGTATTTGAACTTGTATCAGTTTCTGACTCATATGTATGTTAGTGACTAAATGGGGATTCAGCTCCATATATTAAATGTCTTGCTTAGGAAAAATAAACCAGTTGCCTGTTTGAAACCGTAATGTTGTGACCGTGTTTGCTCACGTTCTCAGCTGTAACTTCAGAGTGGGATCCGTGGTCCTCTGGGACGGCGGCCATCACTTGTCTTTCTGCTGTGCTGATGAACCTGCGGCGTCCGTTCGCTCTGCTGCGGATGGGGGGACGTGCAGTCGGTGGACTGTGAGAATCGGTACGTGGGAGCCGGACGGACGGCGCTGGAAAGAAGATGAACTCCGGCTTCTCAGCCGCACGCTGACCGACTGCCTTCAACTGATCGTGCATCAATAAGTCAGCGTGACGCTCAGAAGGGAGAGACATGAGAAGTTTATTTCAGATGACGTCTCTTCATAAATGATGCCTTTACGAAGCATATGGAAAAAGAAAAGGTTAAATGAAGAGGGGGGAAGTCATTGACTCAAACAGCAACATACTGTATCTGAGCCATAAGCCTCTTTAGCTTTCTGCAGACTATTCTATTCTATTTCGACCAGTCAAAGTAAAGGAGAATGGGACCAACACTTTGGTATCATTATTACTTCGACATGTTGTTCTTGTGTCTGCTGTCACAAGGTAATAAATGAAACTTGATGCATTCCTGCTTTTCCTACTTTCTCCTCGGTGGCTCCAGTATCTTGATCCCCCCCCTCTTTCAGCTGTAATGACAGTCAGCAGGGCTGATAGGCAGATATATTTACTCTGGAGGCCCGGGAGGAAGCGCTGTCCAGCCTGTGGGCGGTGGCAGGCGGGGCTTAGAGGAAACCCTCGCCGGGTAGCCCCTCCCCGAGGGGGGCATATCTCCCTGTCGTCCCGGGCCCTGCTCCTAGTTCTCGGCTCGATGGGACCAGAGCTTCACTGGCCTGCAGACTCCCACATCTCTCAGAGAGAGAGAGCAGAGGCAGGAGGGAGCAGACACCTCCCCTCCACAGCTGGCTCCACTCCATCTCACCTCAGCCTGGAGCCCGGCGGGGCGCAAGTGTGTCGCGCTGCCCAAGAGTGTGTCGCTTCCTTTTACAACTTTTGAACACTGGAACTGTACTGAACGCATTATGACTCTTCTGGGCTCTGAACACTCCATTCTGATAAGAAGCAAGTTCAGATCAGGTAAGTCAGAGACCCGGTTTATTCTTAAGCGCCTCGCAGCAGTTTGAAGGGAATCCTGTGTGCGTCTGTTGTGGGTGCAGTTGTGTTGACACTGAGGGTCTGCTGTTTGGTGACAGCGGGTCAGACCCCCTGAAGAAGCCTGACGCGTTGGACGATCCCGGCAGGTTGGTGCACTTGTTGCTGACCTGTGCGCAGGCCGACGGGGGAGGGGTCAGAGGTTATCTTGACGTGGAGGCCGACGTGTAGCCGTGTGCGGGTGTGTATCAAAGAGAGGACGACATGGCTGATTTAAACTCCCCTTAAGACGCAGCAGCTGTTGGGGCTTTGTGTCCATCGATCTCCTTCACGCACAAACTCCGTCACAGACGCACACGTTCTGTCTTTATTTTCCACATTGGTCCATGAGGCTGAGCGTGTAGTCGGATCAACACTGCCACCTCCCTGAGGGAACTGAAACTGGTGGCACGAGTGAATTCACACTGGTGGCCGAGCGGCTTCAGTCTTCACAGCAGTTTTTTCCTCTGAGCTGTAATTGCCGGCAGAGTAAATGATGCTCTTCCTCCGAGTTGTTTAGGGGAGGGAAACGACGCGATGCAGCAGCGGGAGGCTTCTCGCTGACGCGCTTCTGCTCAGCGGGGCGACGTGTACAGATGATGAGCGTCTTCATCGATGTCCGCAAGATGCTGCAGTCGGAGCCTCTGACCTTGTCCATGCAGGGCGCATGTTCTGCCTGTGAAAGTGAAAATCGCCCGACGTGCTCGTGCTAAATGTGCCGTTCTTTAGGCTGGAGCAGCTCCGGTTAGATTCAGCGCCGCGTGAAAACCGCCAGCCGTCGCTCCTTCTGCACCGCGAACCATGAGAAGTGCTGCTGCCGGCGTGGAGCTGGAGCGATAAAGATCCCCGTGAAGGGCCGAGGCTCCGTGGCGCCGTGTTAGCGGCTCGTTGTCGTGACGATTTGATTGACAGCTCGAACGTGTTCGCCAGGACTCTGGAGAGGCGTCAAATTAGTGGTTGAAGGAGAAATGAACGCGGCTTTTAGCTGGTGGGGGACAGAAGGTCAATGCAACACGTACTTTAGGAATAAGACAAGTTGATTAATGACATTAATTCATTTCCCTTTTTGACTATTGAAAAGTTGTAGACGTACTTATAATAATATGAGACTAAACAGTCACACAGACACCAATTTACCTACAATGGTTTGACTTTTAAGCTCAAGAGGCTTTTATTTCTACTTTCCCACTGACTATGTTCAATAATGTGATGAGATCAGACTTGCCGTTCTGCCTGCAGGCGGATTTTCACCGTATGCAGCGGTAATGAACCCGAGTCTTCATTCAGGAGTTCCTATCTGTTAGAGGCTGTACAGTCACGCTCATACAAACACACTCCAGCTTGTGCAGAGAGACAAACGCAGCCCAGTTGAGGTGACAAAGTGTGTTGTTACCATATTTCTTGTCGCGGGGCTTTAAACCGCAGTAAATCTCCAAATATCTACACTGGCGTCTGTAATTATCACCACTTCACCAGTGAAATAATCCTTAGTTTACACTGTAGACCTGAGAACCTGTAAGTATTGCTGTAGATTTGTACGTCCTTTGTTGTCGGACGTTGTGAACGCTGACAGAGCGGCGGTCTGGTTCTGTGGTTCCACCGCTCGTCCTCTTTCTGCATCGCTTCACTCTGCAGGCCAGAAAAAGGAGGAGGAAGACGAGTTCATGGCAGCTGCTGCACAATCTTTCATCTTGTAATATGTTGAGCAGCGTTCACGTTAAACACACTGCAGAATTCTGACATGACATCAGCATATATACGGTTGAATTTCGGCCTCTCGTGACTAACCGTCGTGTTTTAGCTCGTTTTGTCAGCGGGGCAGAAGTCCTACCAAGTGCTTCAGGATTTTAGCCATTTTTGGGTGTTTTGTTAGAATTAAAGCTCAGTATTTAATGCAGCACGATTACTAAGAGCACAGTAAAAAGCACAGTGAGTTCTGTGAGATTAAGCGCTCTTTGTCGGAGAACTGTGGATTAATTGATTACTATCCCAAATCCAATTTTCACTCAACCTTTTCCGAGGTTTTTACATTTTCCAGTGTTCAGTATTCAGCCAGCTGCTGACGCCCACGTTTCCTCTGGGAGATGCTAAAGTTGAAGGGAAGGTGCTGCTGTTGCATAATGGGGGGCAACAAAATCCTTACGTTAAGACCACAAAGTCCCAAAAGACAGTAAAATGAATCAACAACGGGGGAGAGCAGCAGAGAGGAACACATCATACGTGTGTCAGACCCAGGAACCTCCAGATAACCACGAGGAGGGAAAACACGCCACAGACACGGGGGAGGCTCTGTGTTTATGACCCCGCACGCCGCACCGGACCACCTCTGCACACACACACACACACACACACAGGGGAACGGGCACACGCGCCGCGGACCACACACGCGCACATCTGTTTAAAGCCAGGAGCCGTGTTTATCGCTGCCTGCATCCTGCTCACAGATGTTTGTCAGCAGGGTGTTCTGTATGTATGGAGGAGCGTGTTCTCTCTCATTTCAGAGAGTAGGATCAGTGATGCGGTGGTTTAGTGTAACTGTGACGGGCCGTAGTGCTTCGTACTTACCTGTTATGAGGCGCGCGCACACACACACACACACACACACACACTCACCAAGACATCCTCATTAAATATCCGTTAATGACAGAAACACCAAATGAAATACATTTCATTTGTTTAGTTCATTTATTCCCGGTTAGCCTTTGTGTGTATTTCAGAGCTGCTCAGTTTGTTGGATGCAGTGAGGTTTCGTCCACGCATGCGATCCACTGAGCTACAACGTAAAGCCGCCTGTCATTATGTGACAATGCTGTTGGCGTGTGATGAGGAGGAGTAGAACAATAAATAACCTGTACAGGTTATAGAAGAGACAACTGTCTCCTGCGTAAAACTAGTGAGCTGCTTTTTGTCTTTGAGTTCACCAGATCAAATTTACTTTTCACTTTATAAATGTAGTAGTCTTAAGCCAAACGTGCCTTGTTCTCTAAAACTAAGCTAACTAATGTTTGGTTTGACCTCCCCACGTTAACCCCGTGTTTACTGGACTGGATATATGGCGTTGTATTAGAAGCGCAGAGCGCCGCAGCGTGCGGTGCCACAGGTCCTGACCAGCAGTCTTTATTTTAATCACACTGCAGGTCCAAATTGTGAGTAGACTGTTGAATTCTCAGTCTTTTCCTGCTTTTTGTCTATCTCTTACCTGTCTGTCCACATCTCTTTTCCATCTCTTCCCCTCCTCCTCCTCCTCCATCTTTAGTCCTACAGTTAAGACTTCAGCAGAGGAGGACACGAGAGCAGCTGGCAGACCAAGGCATCATGCCTCGTGAGTAACGCCTTCCAACACGCAGGCGTCACACGCACACACGCCTTTCCACTCACGTGCCTCTAAATGCAATATGAACAACTGTAAATACAGTGAACAGGCAAGTAGACAACAATAAGTAATACAGTTTACATGTTCAAAGCAACATCTAAATGCACTGAAGGTAAACCAAATGCATGTTTTGTGGATTGTACAGAGCAATGGGGACGTACTTTATCTTTAGTGATTGATAGTAGTAGTGTTTCAGACCCTGCACAATAAAACCCAACTCCTAATAGTTACATACTTAGAGTGTTTAATTTGGGTGATGTGACACTACGATGTGTGACGTGGAAGGAAAATGGCGTTATCACGACCACCATTATCTCCACCGCGCACAGCCAGAGGAGATACGGTCCTGGTCAGGTGTCTGTCCGCCTGTCAGCTCTCTTACACACAGCGGATAACTGTGCAGAGGAATTCCTCCATGTGTCAAACAGAAGGGGGGTAAGTGGCAAACGGACCACTTAAAGCACTGCTATGCTAAGCTAGCTGCTGGGCTAAGCTAGCTGCTATGCTACTTCCATCTCAACATCTAACGTTGGTTTGAAAACGTTCTGGCTGAATGTGGGTTCAACATGTTCCACCAGGTGGAAATCTGCCTCCAAGATGATCAAATATGTGTAGTTTTGTTTTTAAAATAACATTAAAAAATGTGCGATTAGTTCATTTTTAATCTATTGATTTTATATGATCGGGTACTTTTAAACAACATTTTGATCTATTGAACAATTACATTTTTCTTATTATTAACTATTAAACCTACACATTCTGAACAATTATAGTTTTAAGCAGTCTATTGGTAGTTAGTTAGCATGCATGCTACTAAACTGATCAACAATTAGGTACAAGCTAATAATAAGGTATATATGCAATTTTATTGAACAAGCAACTTAAGTCAAATAATGACGTGGTGTAGTAGGCATCTCTTTCCAGGCTGTTGTGCCTGTGCGCTGATGATCCACGAGAGATAAGAAATTGTTCATCTTAATGTTAATTACACGCAAAGGTAATACTTAAGCTAGAAGGTACAAAAGGCTGTACTTTATCATAAAATATTGACGATAAAGTACAGCCTCAAATACCTTATTGCTTTAATACGGTTACCAGCGACATTATAAATAGTAAGTAAATAGCCACCTTCAGCACAAAATAGTTAGCCACCATACGTTGTGTATCACATTTCACAATGACAAAAATGTTGTAGTCAGGCAAACCGCCAACAGGGGGCGTAGTTTGTTTCCGCTGGTGCTAGCGCCACATGCGTGCATACACGGACGTAATCATGCACGTGTCGGGGCAGGACTCCAGTGCGAGGGGAGAATTTTCAGGGTGGGCGGGGTAGATTTCAGGAGGGGGGGGGCTGTTATAAAGGTAGACACTGGATGTCATATGTACAGAATGTAAAAGATGTACATTACCTTCAATTCATGCGACATTAATTATTTGAATACTACCATCAGACATAGTAGATGTCAGGCAGATATATCAACCGTCCACAGAAACCTGTAAGGAGGGAAAGCACAAAGACTGCAGGAAAGAAGAAAGGTCAGTAACGTTGGTTCATGATGACAGTAATAGTAATGTAACTAATAATAATGATGATAGCAGCATTGGGTGTCAGCAAGGCCATGGCACGAGGCAGCACCAGGGTACAGATATAACCATGAGCCATGGAAACCTCTGAGGTGAGAAAGCACGAACTCCAGGGAAGAAGCTAAATCGGTGATATGTTATAGTGAGATGCGACCTGTTATAGGAGAGAGAGAAGAGAGGAGCTCACTGTGTCCTAAGAAGCCCCCCGCGAGTCTAGGACTATAGGGCTGGTCCAGTCTAACCTGAGCCAGCCCTAACTGTACGTATAATTACTTATACAACTCTAAAAGCAAAGTCTTAAGCTTGGTCTTAAATCAGGTGACTACTTTTTAAGACTCTAGGAACAACAAGTAACCCAGCATTTATTGCGCGCAGCTCTCTATTAGGGCAATATGGTAGTTGTGATTAGATTACCCACGGGTTCTCTTGGGGCATAATAATGTGGAAACAGACACTTGGGCTGTTTGGAGTTGCTTGTTTTGACATCCGACCCAGTGCGTGGTTTTGCTCTCATGGCCTGTCCTAAGCGAGAGCTGTGTTCGGGCGCTCGGCCGTACGTCGGAGGCGTTTCCGGTGGGGGTTGGCCTTCGCCAGGGCTGCGCCTTGTCACCAATCTTGTTTGTGGTTTTCATGGACAGGATATCGTGGCGTAGTCGGGGGGAGGAGGGTCTACAGTTCGGGGGGCTGCGGATCTCATCGCTGCTTTTTGCAGATGATGTGGTCCTGATGGCATCTTCCGTCTGTGACCTCCAACTCTCACTGGAGCGTTTCACAGTCAAGTGTGAAGCGGTCGGGATGAGGATTAGCGCCTCTAAATCTGAGGCCATGGTTCTCAGCAGGAAACCGATGGATTGCCTACTCCAGGTAGGGAATGTGTCCTTACAGTAAATGAAGTGGTTCAAGTACATCGGGGTCTTGTTCACGAGTGAGGGAAAGATGGAGCGGGCGTTTGGCCGGAGAATCGGTTGAAATGGGTGTCCTTGTGAGGATGGGCGGCGTCTCCCCTAGGCTGAAAACCTTGGAGTAGAGACGCTTCTCTTTTACGTTGAAAGGAGCCAGTGTAGGTAGTTTGGGGATCTGGTAAGGATGCCCTCTGGGGGTCCCGCTAGGGAGGTGTTCCAGGCACGGCAAGCTTGGAAGCCCCGGGAAGCACCCAGGTCTAGGTGGAGAGATTCTCTCTGTACACCACCCTGGGAAGGCTTTGGGATCCCCAGTCAGAGCTGATAGATGTGGCCCGGGAAAGGGAAGTTTGGGCTCCCCTGCTGGAACCGACCCTGGATAAGCGGTTGACTATGAGATGGTGCTCAGACCTTCTTCCCATGTTTCCTTAATCAGGTCAAGCACCCCCTGTGGTTTCTGCCAAACAAAAAAAATCCTGTGGAGGCCTGTGGATCCTTCCGCACTGCAAACAAAAAGGGGATAAAGCCACTCATCCCAATAACTTTCATTCTTGTGAATAAACTTACAGATCATGGACTTTAAAGTTGTATTCAACTGTTTCAGTAGACCGTCGAAGTAACAAGGAGAGAAACACAAGAGCAAAAACATCCCGTTCATTGTGGATAATATGAGCGTAATTGCACGCCTCCTTGGCTCAATCGCTGCTCTTGGATTAGAATCTTAACACAGAAGCATCATTTCACATGAATCAGATCATTGAGTCTGATCTATATCATGACATGTATAGAGAGCTAAGATGTTGACTACTTATATACTGCCTTTTTAAAAGGAATAAAATGATTTCAAATGCCAGCTGCTTGTAAAATAACAAGAAAGAAGAGCAAACTAAAGATGGAGACAGAGAAATTCAAAGAAGCAATACATCAGTGAAATAACCTGCAGCAGTATCAACATGGGTGTATTCAAAATAAAAAATGAGTAAAAAATAAATATATAAACACTCTAAAGAGCACAATGTATAAATATTTGCATGCATCAGGCAAGTGCTAAAATGCACCATGCGTTTTTTGCCAATGTTGCACAAGAATTGGTGACATGTTACAGCAGTGGTCACAGGTCAGTGTGTGTGTGTGTGTAGTGGGGGTGTTATCAGTGCTGTGGGGTGTTATTTAATCAAATGACTGCAGATTAAAACATTGAAGACTGACAATGATAGTGGACGTAGGCGAAGCAGGTGTACAAATGCACTCAACAGGCAGCTGGCGCGCATGCAGACAGGTCGGTGAGTGACCGCAGAGGAATGCTCTCGTGCTGGAAGAGGCTCTCGACTTCAGAAGAAATAGATTTACATAGACGGTACCTGTTTACAGAACAGCGCCTGCAGAGAGGACCAAGTACAACAACACGGAACATGAACTGCCTCTTATTAGACACATGCTTTCTACTTTTAATGTCACATCGTAATGCGAACAACTAGACATACGAGTGCTGAACGCTCTCTTAAATCCTTATTATTGCTGCGACTGATGGTCTCTCGTGTTCTTGGGCTTGTGACGGCACTGTAACCCAACACAACACAGGACAAACATGTCTTTTTTGCAGGCATTTACAAGATTACAATTCAAACATAAACCTAAAGTTTGAGTTTAGAGCACGAGACAGCTCAAGCCAGATGGACCCTTATGAACAATGATCCTCTCGCTTCCTTATAATCGGCTCGGCAAACATGGGTGCAGTGAGCGATACCAGTGTGTAGTGTAACAACAGGGGACGGGGGGACTGTTGTTGGGAATGATATCCCAGGCACTGTTTGCCATTTCACAGAGCCTCCAGATAAACTGTTGGTAAGTGTGCAGGAGAATGGAATCCAGAGGCCCAGCAAGGCCCTATCAGCCAGGAGGCTGACAGATAAGGAAGCAAGAAGCAACGCAATTGGCCAGCCAAGCTGTAAGCGCCTTTTTAAAGTAGAAATTCAAATGGTTGTTTATCTTTTGTAGATTGTAAAAGATGGCACACATGGAAGAGGGTTACAAAGTCTTGTATTTTGTTGGAACAGCCTTTCTCACACAAACGCGCTAAGAGTCTT
Organism: Gasterosteus aculeatus; assembly: GCF_964276395.1. Classification (NCBI taxonomy): domain Eukaryota; kingdom Metazoa; phylum Chordata; class Actinopteri; order Perciformes; family Gasterosteidae; genus Gasterosteus; species Gasterosteus aculeatus. Next base: position 962,979 of record NC_135692.1, on the reverse strand, counting down.
ATCTCTCTAACAGCAGCTCTTAATGTCAAAAAACAGATTTTTCAGGGCGTCACAGCACCCTCCTGCTGCCGTGGATCCTTCGGAGGCGGCCTGTGTTATTCCTGCTGGGGAGATGGACACGGCACAGGGTCTATGTATATATTACCCAGGGAACATCTGGTGTTTATTAGGCTGATGGAGAATCCGCCCCAGCCTCTCAGGCCTGGCTGGCGTGTGGCCCGCATGGGAGCACACTGTCTGCCTGCCGGCCACGGGCCTGAATACACACACACACACACATGCTATCTAATATTTCCTCATAAAGATAATAGGGCTGTAGCTGCAGGTTTACTGTGCTTTTTCCTGCATAAAAGAACACGCATCTCCATTCCGCCGGCAGCGGTGCTTTAATCCTCAGTGGATGGAAACACGAAGGGAATTATTCCTGCCTAATGCACCATACGTCTTACCTCTAGTGCTGTTTACATCCGACAGATACGGTCAGCAGGTATATGTTTTGTTGAATAGGTTAGAAGTGTGTTGTATATTTTAACACTGCTGCAGAATGTTTGAAAGTCAGTAAACCGGCTTCAGACTCACCGGATCTTGTTACATTATGCCCCGGTGGGCTTGTGCGGCCAGTCGGATGCTTTTTGGGAAGTTTGGCTACACAGTTTAAACACACGCAGAGCTCCGTTTGACCCTGTGATGGCATCTGGGGAATAAAGATTCTGTGGGCAGTTATCTTATAGATGATGATGTCATCCTACGGCAGTCCGATGTGACACGTCTGCTTCACCCACTGGCCCTAATGGTTGGCCTTCAGCCCTTCATCTGAGTGGCATTCAGCTTCAGCCCTTCATCTGAGTGGCCTTCAGCCCTTCATCTGAGTGGCCTTCAGCTTCAGCCCTTCATCTGAGTGGCCTTCAGGCCTTCAGCTTCAGCCCTTCATCTGAGTGGCATTCAGCTTCAGCCCTTCATCTGAGTGGCCTTCAGCCCTTCATCTGAGTGGCCTTCAGCTTCAGCCCTTCATCTGAGTGGCCTTCAGGCCTTCAGCTTCAGCCCTTCATCTGAGTGGCATTCAGCTTCAGCCCTTCATCTGAGTGGCCTTCAGCCCTTCATCTGAGTGGCCTTCAGCTTCAGCCCTTCATCTGAGTGGCCTTCAGGCCTTCAGCTTCAGCCCTTCATCTGAGTGGCATTCAGCTTCAGCCCTTCATCTGAGTGGCCTTCAGCCCTTCATCTGAGTGGCATTCAGCTTCAGCCCTTCATCTGAGTGGCATTCAGCCCTTCATCTGAGTGGCCTTCAGCTTCAGCCCTTCATCTGAGTGGCATTCAGCCCTTCATCTGAGTGGCATTCAGCCCTTCATGTGAGTGGCATTCAGCCCTTCATCTGAGTGGCCTTCAGCTTCAGCCCTTCATCTGAGTGGCCTTCAGCTTCAGCCCTTCATCTGAGTGGCATTCAGCCCTTCATCTGAGTGGCATTCAGCCCTTCATCTGAGTGGCCTTCAGCTTCAGCCCTTCATCTGAGTGGCCTTCAGCTTCAGCCCTTCATCTGAGTGGCATTCAGCCCTTCATGTGAGTGGCCTTCAGCCCTCTGCTGCTGTGTTAAAGCTGTGTTTCATTCTCTTTAAATAAAGAACTCTTCTCTCTGTCATTATTTTTTCCTTCTCTCTTTCCTGATTTCCTTCATAGCTCTTTTTTGCTTCATTTTCTTTCTGACCACAAAAAGTTCTTCTTCTGTACATTTTATCTGCATCAATCACATATTCCTCACCCAACCCACGTCTGCATTTTCCCGTTTCATTTCTGACGTTTTTTTATGAAGTGCTACATTTCAAATCTTTGTATTATATGGAAAAACTTGAATAGCACAGCAGAAACTAAATAGCATTCCTTTTATTTTGGCACCGTATCACTCAAATATCCTACTAGAATTATATTTGACCAAATAAGTGCCGGTGCGCTGTGGTGTGCTCCACCTGTGAGCGCTGTGCATAGAATGGAAACCAAGCTCCAGCGCTGATTATTTATTCTGGATTTAACAGGGAGAGATTGTGGGAGATCAAAAATCTCACCTGTTACAGCCTTTAATTACAGCCGTTTATTTGTCTGGTACTCAAAGTGTCCGTCTGAACGGGGAGTGGACAAGCTGAGCAGATTTTGCACAAGATCCAAGACAAAAATATTGATTATGGATTGTTGAGGGATGCCACGCGCACCGTGTTCTGTTAAAGAAATGACCTGTGAATACGACTTAATGAATACAAAACATACAATTTTGGTGTAATTTAACTCAGAAGTACAGTGTGACGTCAGCGATTTTTGTTTTAAGATAAAGTTTGTCATTTGTTGATGAATTAACTTAAATATTTATTTATTAGTACTGATGCCTGTGGAGGAAACATGTAAAGTCATTGTTGAATCTAGTAGACCAGGACTATTGAACTACAAATAAAATGTATTAAAAAATATATATATATATATAATTAATAAATAAATGATATTTTATAATAGTCGTGGAAGTGGATCGAAGTAAATGACTGAAGCGAGAGAACTGAGACTTCCCGTGTGTATATTTAGTCTGAAGTGTGAACTAGCCGTCTCTCCCTGGTGTGTCCTGCTGTGTGATGTCAGACGCCGGCTCTCTGGAGGCCCACGCGGGGCTGAAGCGTGGACCTCCGTGAGGTCCTAAAGAACACCACATGGGGCCAGTGAGAGGCTGCTGTAGCATCCATGAACAGGACGTGTGCGTTAAACTCAAAAAAGCATGTTCTGCTAAACACAAGTTACACAAGTTACTCTAAACATTTATTTACCAAATACAAAGAATCTTAAAAAGCCAATAACATTTTCCACAACAAACCCACATTAGTTGCTATTCATGGCTTATAACTAATCAATAAAGCATTAGTATGTTATGTGAAAATGATCGATCAGTTTTAAACCCTCCTTTTAGAAAGCGGTCCCAAAACATATTGGAAATGATTCTTTAGACTCTGTTTTCCCTCATTAACATTATCCACAGTTTGTATTTCTTGCACAGAGAATGTTATTTACATTTTTTCTAACCCTCAACATGTTACTCACTCTCGATATCACTCCTTGCAATGCGACTAGTGTTTTTTGCACTTGTTGTTTTAGGGGTTTTACGTTGGCCCCCCCTTGTGCTTCCAGTAAACATGTTGCGTAAAGCGGCGTCTGCGCTCAGCTGGGATCCACTACCTCCACTGGAGGAAGCGAGGGCCGTTTATTGAGATGAACAGCAGCTGTATTTGGGTCCACCCTTTTTGGAGTGGCGGTGGGTGTTTAAGTTTGAGTGCATCCTTGTGTGGGTGTACCTGGGTGTATGTTTGTGCCTCCCTCCTTTTGTCTCTGCTTTAACGGGCCTCCACGAGTCCAGCCAGCCACCTAAAAAGCTCTGTGACGGGACCAGGCTGTTGTGCTCCCTCGCCTGCAGCATTAACCCCTCACCTTAAAGCTCTATATCCCTCTACACAACATTTCAAGAGACCTTTTCAACCCCTGTCATTTTGGAAACTATGTGACCCGCTGTAACTTCTAAACCAGCCACTTGAAAAGCGGAAGCGCACACGGCCTGCAGATTTCCTGCAATTCTGTCATCTCAATCTCCCGCTGACATCAACTTGACTTAAGAGGCGCATGGAAGCGGCATGCAGCAGCAGAGAGGGCGAGCGCCAACGCCAGCAAATTCCCATGTGAGCCATTGAGAATGCATGTTGGGGAGTGAATGAGTTAAACATGACCCGTGGGAGGAAACGGCTGTGTGTGAAGCTCTGTGCGTGTGTGTGTTGTGAGGTCACTGAGTGGCACATGTCCTTTTGACGTGTCTGGACACAAAAAGAGAATTGTACACCTCTCTGTACAAACAAACACAAAAACGCACAGCAACCCTTTCCACCTCCTCCACCGGCTCTGTCCCCTCAGCTCTGTTAGAAAGCCACTCTTAGCTCCTCCAATGAAAGGTGTGTTCGCTATCGGCCCGAGTTGAATGGGAGTGCTGGTGTCTCCCCGCACAGCGTAGCACCTTCAGGCTGAGTGTCACACGAGGTGTCCGTGACACACAGCAACAGGCAGGCAGGGTGTGAGGACCACTGAGCAGGGCCATGCAAACACACCGTCTGCAGTCATCAATGCTGAGGCTGCACCGGTTACCTGCAAGCAGTTCGCCATCAACCAAAACGTTTCCAAAACGACCTCTGTGATGACCTCTATGTACCCTTTTGTTGTTGTTCTGCATATGAGTTGAATAGAGTTTGTTATGAAGGCTCAATTGCAAATCATCTTGCAAGTCCTACTGTGTTATATGATCCGCTGCATGGCTCACTGCTTTCACACACACACACACACACACACACACTGTACTGCTGTCAATCACACTGCGCTGCTGCACTCACGCACACCGTGTTACTGCTTTCACACACGCTGCACTGCTACGCAACACATCTTCCTATTTAGTCCAGTATAATTCTCCTAAAGTGCATTAGGCCTCTATAGGCCACGCCCCCAACAAGTCCTGCACTAGTCACTAAAAAGAAGAAAGATCAGACGTCACACTTTAAACAGGTCAGATATCTATTTTTTGACAGACCAAAGACTGACAGTAAGATCATTTTCACCGACCGTGGTAGTTGACTCACACGCACGATATTAAGTATTATTGGTGACATTTTAGATCATGAACAAACCTGGTCAGTTGTGTTTCTTTCCTCATGTTTTCTTTGTTATGTTCACGGGTTCAGCAGCCTAAATACTGTGGGATAGTTATCACAAAAAGGACGTCTTAACAACTAAAATAAAAACCCAGATGTAGGAAACAGGAATCCTTCTTCCATTTCTAAGTAATCTGCAGGTGAGGCGTGCTGACCCACGCGTCTCCCTTTGTGCTCTTCCTACAGTAAACCATGGTAAGTTTCCGAAGCAGGAGGACTCTTATGCGTTCGAGGAAGACAGCAGCAGTGAGAGTCTGTCTCCGGAGCAGCACCACAGTGATGAGTCACAGGGATCCGCCTGTCCTCCATCGGAGACTGTTGGCAGTACGCCCTCCTCCTCCTCCTCACCTGCCCTGACCAGCCCAAGACAGGTAAAAGACAGCGCTGTCTCTCGGATGCCTCATTCCCTTCTGTCACCGTCCGGCCTTGTGGCGCCTCAGCAGCTGTTCCCAGTGCTTTGCTTACTCTGCTCTCTAGTGGTGAAACAGTGAACATCAACTCCATCCTCAGCCACTGAGTGTCTAGACAAGTGTCCTATTCTTTTGGCCAGAGCCATTCTGCCGGCACAGCTGCTTTTATTTCCCGTCTGTTTACCGTTCACCATCATCAACAGTCTCATGAAATCTGAAATTCATACAGGATTGTGTATATAAGTCAGACTTCTGCCTATCCAATGTTCCATCAGCTCTGAATCAACAACTGGGCTGATTAAAAGTATAACTCTCTCCAACACGCTTGACCAGGAGATTGAGCCTGTTTACCATGACCTTTTTAAACATCACTATGTCAGAGTTCTCATTGTAAGAATGTTGGCTCAAGTGGAGCCTCACAGAGCTGCTTGCATGGCCACTTTGAGTCTTCCACTTCAATGACTTATTGTTCAAGATTTAAAAATGCTAAAAATAGTGGCATGCCCTGTTTTATTCAACCAGTAATTGGAGTTAATCCATCAAAACAATATACATTTATTTTAGAGTTGGTTAGCGTGGCTGTGACTGGACCGAAATGGCGACTGTGGCTCTGTGGTGAGCAGGGTTGTCTTTTTAAATCAGAGGGTCTGTGGAGCTGTCCCCGGGTTCACCAGTCTCCATGTGTCTTTGGGCGGGACACTTAACCCCAACATTGCTGTGTGTTCCTGATGGGCAGGTGGCGTGAATGATGACAGGAAGTGGACTCCATGAACCATAAAGAGTGTGTTGTCTGCTTTGCAAACAGGAATGTGGAAACAGAGACCCCCTTGATCAAGGCCAGGATGAAGGGCTGTCTGGTGCCAACAACCATCAGACCTCCCCCCCAATACCTGTTCCTTCTATTGTCAAGGTCAGTAACAGTTAATGAAGTTACTTTCATCGTCACAATGCTTTTTGATTTGGTGACTCTCCTTGGTTTTATACGTTTTATTGGTCGGGGTCCGGCTCTAACCCCAACAAAACCCAACCCTGACCATCAGCCCTTTCTATACCACCCTGCTTCCTCCAAACAGTCCAAGACTTCAGACAAGAACCGACACAAGAAGCCCAAAGATGTGAAGCCGAAAGTGAAAAAGCTCAAGTACCACCAGTACATTCCTCCGGACCAGAAGTCTGAGAAGTCCCCTCCTCCCATGGACTCGGCCTACGCCCGACTCCTCCAGCAGCAGCAGCTCTTCCTACAGCTGCAGATCCTCAGCCAGCAGAAACACGCTCACGCACACCCTCAGACACAGCAGCCCTCACACACCCCACAGACACAGGCCCAGGCCCAGGCCCAGCAGCGGCAGCCCTCCTTCAGCTACCAGCCTCACCCAGCAGCCCAAACCCAGAAGTGAGTCACACTCAGGGACAAGGGATCCTCATTAAACATGATCAAATCATCAATATCTGAGCTCTCCTGTCAGCATTGTCTGGAGTTTTCAATCACAAGAGTTTTGGTTTGTTCCACTGATGGTCACTTGATGACAGCTTAGACAAGTCAGCAAGCACCATTAACGGATACGAACTATGTGATTCATTCGAAAGATCTAGAAAAATATGTTTTTTGAATAAATATTATTCATCAATTTACTGTTACTATGGTCAAGAAAGGAACTTCCGGAATGCTTAAAATGTACACTTTGATCACTTTTACCATTTTTATCACAAAGCGTTGGAACCAATGGTGTTATTTGCTAAATGATTAATTCCAAATGAACTAATGCCAAATAGATCTTTATTATTTCTTTATATTTCAGTGCAATAGACCACCATACCCTCTAACCTTTATCAATGCATTACTAATGCGACTAACCCATTGATTTTGTGCCCCTGAAGAGGAGCCAGTGAGCAGCTGTCAGGCTGTAGCCGCAGCGGTCCATCCAGCCAAGCCAACAGTAACTCCTCCTCCCCAATCAAGAACACATACACCAACCAAAGCCACATCTCCCCCCTCCAACCTGGGCCGCTGCCAACTAATCTAGATGACCTAAAAGTAGGTGACACGCAAGAAAAATTGACACGAAAGTGTCTGAAAGAGAAGTTAACATATCTGTATTTGCTGTCAGGTATCAGAGCTCAGGCAGCACCTGCGTATTCGTGGCATGCCTGTCTCCGGCACCAAGACGGCCCTCATCGACCGTCTCCGACCATTCAAGGACTCCAACGCCGGCTCCTCGCCATCCAGCTCCTCTGACATCACCACGGGCACTTTCCCTGTCACACCCACGGGATCCCTGTCCTCCTACCAGTCCCCGTCCTCATCCAGCACCGTGTCCCAGGGAGGCTACTACCCTTACCCCAGCACCTCCTCCACCCCTCCTATTTCTCCTGCCTCCTCCGAGCTGTCCCTCAGCGGCTCTCTCCCGGACAGCTTCGGCGACATGCCCATGTCCTCGCCGAGGCAGTTTGGTCTGCAGCCATCTCCGATGGAGGACGGCCTGGCTGGGGGAGGCCAGAGGGTAGGGGAGGGTGGAGGAATGGATGGCGAGGAAGCTGAAAAAGATAAGATGTTAGTGGAAAAGCAGAAGGTGATAGAGGAGCTAACGTGGAAGCTTCACCAGGAGCAGAGACAGGTGAGTAACCAGCCGTGCATCAGTCTACAGTTGAGGTTCAAGTCATCAATAAGGATATAAATAAAAGAAGCCATGGTGGCAACAACAAATGTTTTTCGCAAGCTTTAATGTCGTAATCATGTTCTCTGCTACAGCCGGCATTAAATAATAGGTTACCCTACGCAGCGTCTTTAGAGGGACATTTAACGAGATGCACTGTAAATACTTCTGTACTGACATGTTTACTTTACGCTTGCTAGGTTGAGGAACTGAGGATGCAGCTCCACAAGAGGAAACGCTGCTATGTAGCAACACAAGACACTGTCCACCCTCCTCCTCACCCCTCCATGCACCACCAGCTGACTCCAGCTATGATGGGCCAGAACTTCTTCGGGGTGACTATCAAGCAGGAGCCCATGTCGTTATCCTCCAGCTGCCCTCTGTCCTCTCCCAAACAGCTGAAGAGCTCTGCTGGCAGCTGCATGGAGGATATGGGACACTGCAACAACCCCCTCTCCAATATGGGCGGTCCCGGAGGGCCACAATGTATGGACACTTCCTCTGGCAGCCCCTCCACAATGTCTGCTTTCCTCAGTCCACAGTGCTCGCCACAAGACTCTCCCATTGGAAAACCTTCCTGTAGCCCCCAGCCAACGTCTCCCAATAACCCTTACTTGCTATCACTTCCGCTGGGAAGAGATGGCTGTGGTCACCCCCACCCTCAGGCCAATAACAGAGCATGCAACATGCAGGTAGGATGTGCTCAAATATCACTAATATGTTCCGTAAGTCAGACAAGTTACCTAAAATAAACAGGGGCTCTGTGTTGCTGTAGTTGGGTACAAGGTGTAGTGCTGATGCTCAAACTAAACCCATTTTGTTAATGTGTATTTACTAAGGCTGTCAAAGTTAACGCGTTAATGTATGAAATGAATGTGATAAAATACTTTAACGCAGTTAACTCAAGTTTGTGTTCGTCGAATCCCTCCACGTATCAATAAGAAGCGGGATGAGTGGCAAACGGACCACGTAAAGCTAGTTGCAAGGCTAAGCTAGCTCAATCACCAGTGTCCAAAATATCCACTTGCTGTGTATTTGAGTGATTAGTGAATTCAGAAGTAGTGAATTCACCCAGTGAATGAGATTTAGTCTTTAATCGCGATTAATCTAGATTAATGAATTTCAAAATGTGAGATTAATTAGTTTGTATCTATTGACAGCCCTAGTCTATACGGTATATCACAAACACTGCATTTTCCATAGTGACTTATCCTATTAACAATTACTTTAGGTGCTAAGAAGGCACATCTCTGGCGTCTGTTTCATAATCAAATATTATCTTCTCAGAATCTAATGGGACAAATTCATCCTTTCTCTCTAGAAGAAAGTCAGCCAATTCCATTTTTACAGTTAACTAATACCATCGCTATGAGCCTCCCCTGTACTCAGAGATATTTAGCAACGGTTAGCTAGCATGCTAGACCAATGCTAAAGTATTGGAGAAATTAAGATTTTGACTAGGAGATAGATATAGAGGGAAAGTAGTTTCTGAAGTATTCATCCTTTGAAAATATGAACGTTGGTACCAAATGTCCACTATGATGTAGCATTTGTGTATATTGTTTCCTAACATGGTACTTTTGTCTAAAGCAGCAGAAGAACGGTGGCCAGGCGGTGAACTGTTCTTATCCCCCTGACCAAAGAGGCCTCCAAGGCGTCTTTACCAACTCCAATGATAAGCCTGACAACCACAATATGCAACCAAAGGTCAAAACCATTTCACTATTGAGAGCATTTTCAATGTTGTCATTGTCTGTGTCATGTACTTCATCTGAATCACCTCACATTTACGTAACATTTTCTTTCATCTATCCGTTTGTGATCTGTCTCTAATGATTGTCTTTTGTTTTGAGGGACATTGTTCCTCTTGTCACATCTCCCACTCCCCCTGTTTTCATCACATACTATGTCACATTGGTGACTTTTCCTTAAAAGAACTCAACGCCAATCCTTTTCTTAAGATGAAATGTTTCGCTTTTTTAAAGTCTGATATACACCCACATTTGGTAAGCTTCCCTATACTAATTGGTGGGCTAATGTCACTTTTCACTATGTCTCATATAGATGTCAGTAGTGCCCTCTCCTCGGCATGTTGGCCATAAGGGCCAGATCTCTCCCCCTGCCTTCAGTAGCTCAGATTCAGATGCATCAGACTTAAGACAGCCCCCACGCTATGAGGATGCAGTCAAGCAGGTAAACTGAAATTCATGTTAAAATTCACCAGATAATGGCTGGCCAGATTTTATTTGACCTATTGACGTCCCTCTAATTCCACTCTCCCTCCTGTCTCCTCTTTTTGTCTCTCCAGTCCATCCCCTGTATTGCACCTATTTTAATCATCCATTTGTTTTATTCACTGCACTAACTTTACCAAGTCTGAAGCAGATTGCTGTTTTAGTGGTACAAAGGTTTGATGGAGGCAAATGTAACTGCATAGGAACCTGACCAAATCATTTCTCACGGATCAGTCGTGCAGATGTAAAATCTGTTTCAAATCATTTAGAAACAGCGTCTCTAGAACATTGTTTATCAACCATAATACATTGTTATATGATTGTAAAGAGTATTTGATGGGGACGGTACTTTTTATAGCCCTTTTCTACTTTTAGTGTCAATCCATTCATAAGGACTGGGGCTTCTATGCAAGGGGCAACCTATTCATTATCAGTGACTCACACACACACACTTTTCGCACAGCCATCAGAAGCAATGTGGGGTGCAGTATCTTGCCCAATGTCATTTTGTCTTGAACTCAACCTCTCTATCTCATGAGCCACAGCTACCCCACTAGCTTCATGGCTAACCTAGGAATGCTAACATTATGGTTCACCCAATTGTAGTTCTGGAAGATAGTTTTGGTTTTATATTAATGAGTTTTGAGACATGCGTCTCTGAGACGTTTTCACTGTAATACACCGGATGGAAATAGAATAGCGCTTTTAGAAAAGTATCTCTCTTGGCCTTAAGCTAGTCGAAGCTAGCTAAATATTGGTAGCACAAACTTGAAAAGTACTACCAAAATGTAATTCTGTAAGTCTTTGTAAACCGGTTAAAAACTTTAAAACAATGGGATTACACTTTTAAAATGTTAAAACATTGTTCACCTGAAAAAAAAACCACTTTCTTATAACTGTTACAGCAACTGACCAGAAGTCAACAGATGGACGAACTTTTGGACGTGCTCATAGAAAGTGGAGGTAAGATGAACTTCCACATAAAACGCACACACATAAAACAGTAGCTTAGCTGGATTAAACATGCACATGCAGGCTGGTGTTAAATCTCCATGTAAAGTGCCTTGGTTTGATATGACAGTGTTGACCCACACATCAATATGGGATCCCAGTGCCTGCTGTGACCCTCCCTCCTCTCCTCTTTCTCTTCAAGAGATGCCAGCTAACGCCAGAGAAGAGAGGGAGAGGGCCTCTGTAACCAAAGTTGTGCCTCACATTACTGTGTCCCCAGGGTGTCCCGGCCTCCTCATCCCTAGGTTCCACAGACACTACGAACACCTGTCCCCCACCCAGCTTCCCTACAACCACTCCAATCACATTACCGAGGGCCACTTGGAGAATCTGCTGGGAAGTCCAATTGGCCGGGGAAGCGAGGTGTCTCTTCTTAAAATGGCTGCCGAAGACAGGGGGCAGGAAGATGAGGGAAACAGAGATGGCGAAGGGTACGCCAGCCCCCACAACCACCTCCGCCAGCCTCACCATCTCCAACAAGACAAACCTCTGACCAACAGAGATCTGATGGACGGCCCACTGTCGGCCATCACTACCAAGGTGTCCGCCGTCTCCGAGGTGCAAGGCATGGTCAGCATGACTTTCAGCGAGACGCCGTGGGAGACAATGGAGTGGCTGGACCTGACACCGCCCAGCTTGTCCGCGGCCTTCAGTAGTGCTCCTCCCAGTGGGCCCAGCATCTTCAACACAGAGTTCCTGGATGTCACAGACATTAACTTAAACTCTGCCATGGACCTTCACCTGGAGCACTGGTAAAGCAACGGCAGTACTGCATGCTAGCCATCACCGCCACCAGAACAGCAGCTTACAAGTAGCTATACGGAGAGCTTTTATCAGCTATGAACGTGCCAAAGAAATATTGTCCAAGTGCCTCTTATTATATTATACAGTGGGATGTGACATTGAGTAGCCCATTAGCCTGCATTCACAATCATACAGTATATCGCCTTATTCCCTTCCCTTCAGAGAAATTAGGTTATGGTGTTGCCATCATACCTAGTGCAAAGTCTAGGTCTAGACTAGGCTTTTTGGACAAAGAAGCGCAAACTGCCAAAAAAAAAGAGTATGAGTGTGCAGGGTTAAATAAAGGCTTCTCTAGGTAATGGATCCATCCATTGTTAAACCACTTGTCCTGCACACAGGGTCGCTGGAGTCTATCCCAGCCAACTTAATGCAATAGACAGGGTACCCCCTGGACTCGCCAGCCAATCGCAGGGCTACACAGAGACATACAACCATTCACATCCACACACCTACGGGCAATTTAGAGTTCCCAATCAACCTGATCCCCAGAGCATGTCTTTGGACTGTGGGAGGAAACCGGAGAACCCGGTGAGAACTCACACAGACACGGGGAGAACATGCAGACTCCACACAGAAAGGCCACTGGGCGGAGTGGAACCCAGGACCTTCTTGCTGTGAGGCGACAGTGCCAACCACCACGCCACCGTGCCGCCCCTTTAGGTAATGAGTGCTTTATTTCAACACATCAGCAATATTAGTCTTGGGACACCACGACCTGAAGACATATTTTGACAAAAAATTTCTGAGTCTATGTTTGTATTACTGGAAAACCAAAGGAATTACATGTTAAATACTATTGCTTGGTACTGCCATTTTGTAAATATGTTAACTATCTGGACTGACAGACACAAGTCTGCTTATTCGTCAGTGGTGTTGGAGAAGACAGAAACCACATAGTATGTAATCAGTTCATCAAATGATGTGAAAGTGTTAACATTATCTCACTGTGCACCTCTCTCTGAAAACACATGTGTCACAGTTTGCTTGAGCTTACAAGATGTGTGTAGAAACGGTTGGCATTCCTTTGAAGGACCTTTTTAATTTCACTATTTGCCGTGTTTAACCACAGAATGACACTAGGAAAGGAAATGAATGTCTTTGAAAAACCTTTAGTCTTATTGGTTCAATTTGCAGAAGCTTTTTATTACAATTTTTAGAGCAGTTCTAACATTAAAGCCTACTGTACTTGCTATTCCCTGAAAGTTGTTGACCGATATTAATATAGAAGAATCCAACATAAGTCAACAACATCTGTTTTCAGACAAATGTTAAAGAATTGAAATGAAAAATTCTACTTCATCTCTATTTGTTCTTAATAAGCAGCTAGCAGTAGTTTTTTGTCCTTACAAATTCCACCCATTCTAATTACACACCAGTTATTTATTTTGTGTTTTTACATTTATATCTTGTATTTAAAGTGACATTCCTTTCTTATAGATTGGGGCTTTGATTTAACAAGAGAACTCCAAGGCTGCCATTTTGACCACAGGCATTTCTTAGTGTATCAATTATCTTAAAAATGTGATACAAAGTGAAGGAAATACTTCCAAAAGCCGTGCTTTATTAAATCCCTCTTCCTTCAAGAATGTGGCATCTCCATTATTAGCACTTGTGAATAGGAAAATGTAATATATTCAGATCCTTACTGTGAACACTGCACATTAACACAGCTTATACACACAGTGGTTACGTAAAGGAAAGAGCTGAGAAGTTTTTATCTTCTCAAAGAAAATAAACATACTTTCCAACCTTTGAACTTCTACATTTCCAACACACTCCTGTTGTGTGTGAACATGGCTTTCACTGTGTGCTCTGTTAGACCAAATCCTCTTTTGTGGTTACTTATAAAGTGTAGCGATTGTTAAAGGGTTTCTATGGTTACATGTATGCAATGAATGCCCATCGTGAATATATGACAAAGCTGATATTCTTCTCATTGTGTCTTTTGTTAAAAGAATATCTGCTGGCCTTTTTATCCGCGGGGGCTCATTTCATTATGTTCTTAATCAGGAAAAAAATAAATCACATCGGACAGAAGCTTCCATGTTGCTTAGCCACTGACTTGCTTTGTTATTGTAAAATAAAAACAGTATTTGCCTGCATACCTGTACACTACAGAAAGAAGAGCAATAAATTTCTCACAGCAAAATAATCATGAATTTCCTTTTTTATTCATATCCAATTCACAAGAAACAAACAATACTTGACTTAAATCATTTAACAACCTAACCTAATAGTTATTTACATGTTGTTTGGCATTGGCCTGCTAGTGTTAGCTACCGTACTTTAGCTTAGCAGCTAGCCTAGTGATGTCTTCCCTGGTCAGTGTACCTTTTGATTGTCTGTTTCACCGCTAAAATGAAAATAAGGAACCATAGTTTTCTTGTTTTTGGTTTGAATCCAAAAATGAGAAACACGCAGTTTGATTTTTCATTCATCCATGTCCACAGCAACACTCATTAATTGGTGCACTGTTGATGCAATTTAGTTAATATAATAGTTAATAATACAGTTCAATCATCTGATGAAGTGATTTGTGGTCGCACACTCGTAGCTGTTGGCTCTGACATTTATTTTCCAGAACTGAGCTGTCGCTTCAGTGAACAGTGCACAGATAGTTTAAGGCCTCAAACTCAAATCAGGTGCGGGCCAGATGCAGCCCACTTTGACCGGACGCGGGCCAGACCATTACGGTCGGCAGGGGGGGGGGGGTGGGGGGACGCGGCGGCGCTGAATGTCCGACCGGCGAACGGCACGGCCGATGGAGGGGTGCCCCAACGTCGGTACCCCCCGGCGGGCCGCACCGGGCCGGAGTTTGAGACACCAGTTCGCAGAGTGAACGTGTTCACATCGCTACCACTAGGTGGCGGTATACGGGTATTTAAACCACAGACTTAATGATATTTACTTGTGTCTTTCATGCTTATGTTTATTTTATTTAATATTCATGGTCAATTTAAAACCATAGTTGTATACATCATCTATGTTTGTATCATGGACAAGTGAACATGAACTGTTCAATAAATAATGACAGTTTAAGAATAGTTTCGTCCTTTAATTTTTGTCATCTGTCAGACTTCAATCCTAAATCAAGATGTTAGACCCAAGAGGTCAAAGGGCCACTATGAGAAGCAATAATGTTGATCAAATGTGGTGGTCAAAAGAAAATGACTTGTTTGGCCTTCAGACAATTTGACTGCAATATTTTACATTTCGTTCCTAATCTCACAGGACGAGAGCAATAAAGAGATGAATTACTTATCTTTTCAATTAAATTCATTTTATTTTGTATAGCTCAAAATTGCAAATGTGCCTCAGAGGGCTTTACAGTGTGTACACATGTGACATCCTCTGTCCCGAAACCCCCCATCGGCACAGGAAACACTCCCCAAACAATGAAAACGTTCCATGGGGAAAACAGGGAAGAAACGTCAGAGGAGGATCCGTCTCCTGGTGGACAGACTGCAATGATGCCATGAGGACACAATGAACAATGTATAATACATGAGACTATATGACAGAGATGATTATGAGTATTTATGAGTTGTAAGCAGGTGTACGGCAGGACCACTGCAGAGACCACCATCAGATAGAACCACCGTCACATAGAACCACCATCACATAGAACCACCGTCACATAGAACCACCATCACATAGAACCACCGTCACATAGAACCACCATCACATAGAACCACCGTCACATAGAACCACCGTCCACCATTACATAGAACCACCATCAGATAGAACCACCATCACATAGAACCACCATCACATAGAACCACCATCAGATAGAACCACCATCACATAGAACCACCATCAGATAGAACCGCCATCACATAGAACCACCATCAGATAGAACCACCATCACATAGAACCACCATCAGATAGAACCACCATCAGATAGAACCACCATCACATAGAACCACCATCAGATAGAACCACCATCACATAGAACCACCATCAGATAGAACCACCATCACATAGAACCACCATCAGATAGAACCACCATCACATAGAACCACCATCACATAGAACAACCATCACATAGAACCACCATCACATAGAACCACCATCAGATAGAACCACCATCACATAGAACCACCATCACATAGAACCACCATCACATAGAACCACCATCACATAGAACCACCATCAGATAGAACCACCATCACATAGAACCACCATCACATAGAACAACCATCACATAGAACCACCATCACATAGAACAACCATCACATAGAACCACCATCACATAGAACCACAATCACATAGAACCACCATCACATAGAACCACCATCACATAGAACCACCATCACATAGAACAACCATCACATAGAACCACCATCAGATAGAACCACCATCGCATAGAACCACCATCGCATAGAACCACCATCGCATAGAACCACCATCACATAGAACCACCATCACATAGAACCACCATCAGATAGAACCACCATCGCATAGAACCACCATCGCATAGAACCACCATCAGATAGAACCACCATCCACAGAAGCCTGTGGGGAGGGAGAGCACAAAGTCTTTAGGAGAGTGTGATGTTCCTGATTTTCGATATGTTACGTAGATGGAAATAGGCAGTCCTTGAAGTCTTCTCTATATGCGAGTTGAAGGTCATATCCTGGTCGAAGAGAACTCCCAGATTCCTGACGGTGCTGCTGGGTACCAGAGACATCCCATCCATAAAAGGTGTATCACGTGACAGCTGGCTTCGAGGGACAATTCAAGTCCCTCATGTGTTGTTAAAAACGGGACAAGCAGTAAAGGGGTCGATGAGCGCTGAGACCCACAGGACACAGCTGCTCTGTGTCCCAAGTCGAAGTGTCCCTGAGCAGGACACCAAACTCAGCAACAATGTAAAAAAAAAGTCCTGGGTTAAAAATGCAACGTAAGTCGCTCTGTATAGAAGCTAAAATGACCTGTAATGTAAAGGATAAAGGGTTAAAGATGGAACAAAAGGAGCCACAAAGGAGATGTGCTAATGTATTCATGAGATATGATCTGGTTTCCATTGAAGCTGACTGTGAGCCTCCTGTGAGGACAGAAACTGAGAGACGTTCAAGTCAGGGACGAAACCCCCACTTGTACTAATCATATTTTTGACACGTTTGCAGCAAGTCGTTCACGCGTCATCAACGAGCTGCGCTTCCGTCCGGCTCGCGGTGAGACAACGAAAAGCCGCCAGGCGGCGCGAAGCCAGCGCGGTCACGTGGGATCGGCCGCTGCCACGGCAACCGCAAACCGACGGTCCCGCCCGAACGATCACCGCCGTCACCGGGACCGACCAGAGGACATGTCGGACGTCGGGTCCGAGGAGTTTGACGATGCGCGCAGTAAACTCGGGGTGAGCGAAAATCCTCCGCGCGAAGCCAACGGGCTGGTCGCGTCTCCTCGCCCGTGTCTCCCTCTGTCTCCTCACCCGTGTCTCCCTCTGTCTCCTCACCCGTGTCTCCCTCTGTCTCCTCACCCGTGTCTCCCTCTGTCTCCTCCCCCGTGGTGGGCTTCGCCGGCAGGAGTACGCCGGGGGGCGGAATGAAGCGGGGGAGAGGCACGGGGCCGGCCGGGCTGCGCTCCCCAACGGGGACGTCTACCACGGAGGGTACGCGGGCGGCTCGAGGCACGGACAGGTAACGCAGGTGGGCTGCGGAGGGGTCTTCACCCCCACCGCGCGCCCACAGCTCCACACACACAGTACAATGATGTGAATATACTCTTATAGGTATTTGTGTTACAAAGAACGGTATATTTGACTTCTCTGTTTGTCTTATCTTTGACTGTTTTGTCCAACAGGGGACATATCGCTTTAAGAACGGGGCAAGATATGTGGGGGACTATCACCAGAACAAGAAACAAGGACAGGGCGCCTTCTACTACCCAGATGGCTCTAAATATGAAGGTACAAGACCCTCTTCGTCAGTCGTGTGTGAGGAGGCAACATCTGTGTCCCAGTGGAGACTTTAGAGACCCAGAGCCTCAGAAACAAACCCCCGGTTGTCTGTTAGGCTCCTGGGTTGAGGACCTGAGACGGGGCCATGGCGTCTACACTTACCCCAACGGAGACACGTACGATGGAGAGTGGCTCCATCATGTCAGGTACACTCTAAACATTGCCAGTGTCGGCGTGATGCTGGTCGGGTTCTGATCAGGAACCGCAGGCTTCATTGGACCTGTGATGCAGAGATGATTTATCTTGGGAAATTACTGCAGTAGAAAATATCCATTTATTTAGCTAATTTGTAGGTCAAACAACATCCACGATGAGGACGTTGTTCAGGTTGCACATTTTTAACAGCATTAAACACTACACATCAGAATCTTTGTATAGATGCATCACTGCCGACAGCCGAAACAAGAACCTTTTTTGTTCAAACTTCTTGGTCGGCGTCTTTTGACGTGTGCATCACGTGTCCCGTGCCATGAGGTAAGGAGAATGACGTGCTTGGGGGTTTGTGGTTTCCCAGGCATGGACCGGGCACTTACCATTACAGTGACACCGGCGTCGTGTACCGGGGCTGCTGGGTGAATGACCAGATGGAGTCAGCTGGAGGATACGTCTACTCCAACCACCGGTACGAGGGCAACTTTGTCAACAATGCCGTAAGTGCTGCTTTGACTGCTTTCACAGAATCCCTGCCTAGATTCATCAGTTACACGCGTCTTCCCCTGCAGCCCGAGGCTAGAATAGTCTAGATGGGTTAATTCATGATAACATACTTCTGTCAGAGAAGTAGTAGTGTAGATAGTTTAATGTAACAAACAGGTAGTTATATCATTTCAGCTTTCAAGTAGTAAAATCTCCAATAATTTGTCCATCGCTCTAAATTCAGTTCCTGTAGGTTCCCTCTGCCACGTTACAACAAAGCTGCAATCGTTGCTCATAGAAAACTACAGTTTTCTACCACATTTGATTGACGTTAGTTGCTGCGGCCATTAGTGCAATCAATGAAAACATTACGATTGCTAAGAAAGGAAATGATCAGTCTGACGATCAGACCAGTTATGAACAGACAGCTAGTCGTTTTATCTGCTATCGTCACGGTTTACGGGTAATAAATATGATCCATCTCAGCGTGACTCATATAATCTTAAGCTGAGAGGAAGCTGCTCTGTTGTTTTCAACCTGTCGGCCGTCATCCCACAAGTGCTGCCTCATCACTGCCGACGGTGGCTGCAGCCATTTAAAGGAAATCAAAGTTTTGAGAAGAATATATTTTGAATCCCTTGTGTTCTGGTCGGTGAATCCCTTCGTACCTCGCAGCCTGGCGGCCCGGGGAAGTACGTGTTCGACACTGGGTGTGAGCAGCATGGTGAATACCGTCAGGCAAAGCAGGTAATTCACCCACGCGTCGGCATCAGGGCTCCACGAGCAGGAGCCTCAAGGCCTCCGGCAACAATGTGGTTTCATCTACATGTACTGTTGAATATGCCATAATAAGTACTTTATAAGATAGATAATCCTTTATTATTAAAATCACAGGATTACAGCAGCAAAGGTTAAAGTGCAAACAGATGTAGTACAAGAAAACAAGATCAGGAACTTTCTTGTTTCTTGTTTTCCTGAGTTTGTACCCTGTGGTTGAATGCACTTATTGTACGTCGCTTTGGATAAAAGAGTCCGCTAAATGACATGTGATGTAATGTAACCATGAAGCGGTAAATAAGCAGCACTGATAACACGGAGAGCGCCCTCGCTCACACACGCCTGACGTGGTTGAGCAGGTCGAGATTCACGCTGCCCCGGTCATTCCTGCAGGGGCGAGCAGAGGAGGAGGTGGGCGCGTTGGCGTCCCCCGCAGCCCTCAGGTGGATTCCCGCGCGCGTCACGGGGCCGACGCCGCGGCCTCCAGGTAAACACACCTCAGCAACAGACCTACGTTACATACACATCCCTGGGGCATAGAGCCAACTCTGTGGCTGTTTGTGTGACTAGTTTGAGTTCTATATGGAAACAAGGCAGGAAATGAAGAGTGAGGTGTGTATAAAGATACGGGACCAAAATCTGCACGTGTTGGTGAGTTTGTCTGTTTTCTTTGATCAGGTGCGGAAAAGCAAAGCAATTCATCTGAGGGAGCGGAGAGCCGACCTGTGAGATGAATCTATCAACCTGTGAAACAGCATTAAACATCTTCCCTTGCCAATGAGCATCATGTGTAAATGTCATTCAACACCACAATGTTCTTGTTGGAGAAGTTCCGGCGCTGCACCTGTTATTTAATCCTAATAATCTGACCAGAAATGAGAGGCGCCATCACGTTTAACGTTACAGTAGCTGCACGGCCAGCCTGAGGTTCTCAGTGTGAGTGACCAAGCAGCCTATTAGTTAAAGTCACTTCCATCTGTATTTCAACAAGTGACAGCAGGCAGAATATCATGAGCATGTTGGTAAAGAATAGCTCTGGATTTCGGAGAAACTTCCTTAAACAGGAAGAAACCTGGAACAGCATCAGTGAAAGAGCACATGTGCTCATAAATCAGATGATTCTTCTCTGAGGTGGAATCTAGCTTGGTGATGGTCAGATGAACGATATCAAACGGAGCTGATGAAAGGAAAGATGTGCTGAAAATATCGTATGTGCTCAGAGGAATATGAGGCTTCATCGTTAGGAAGGAAATCTGTCCTTTATTACTGTGGGAAAAGAGAAGACGCATTTGGAGCTTTCATTTGTTGCACACAACGTTTCAAGATTATCATTGTCTTCATTATTTAATAGGTGTATCTATTTAAAACCATTGCCTTTTCAATGTTAAACTACATGTATGCACAACACTCAATGTTTCTTTATATAACTTGATGTATATAAGTTAGCCAAGCACAGTATCTTGGTATTATCAAACCTTTTAGTAATAGACAGCAAACAGTCTCTCCACTAGTAGTTTAGGAAATGATGCTGACGGCTGTTCGAATGAAACCAGGAGGCAAACTGTGTGGTCTTTCTAGCAGCTTTATTTTGAAGGGCCCAGGCGGAAGCCCGCGTCTCTCACCGCGCGCACAGCGACGCGCTAAACGGCCCGAAGCGACGTCATCATGTGTGGAAGTTAACTAACGTTCCGCATACCGACGATATGGACGAACCGCCGCTGTTCACCTTCGGAGTGATAGCCGACATCCAGTACGCGGACATCGACGACGGCTACAACTTCACCCGGACGAGGCGGCGCTACTACCGGGGCAGCCTGCGCCTGCTGACCAACGCCCGCAGAAGTTGGTCGGAGTCGGGCGTCAAACCAGAGTTTATCCTCCAGCTGGGAGACATCATCGACGGCTTCAACAAGGGCCGCGACTCCTCCGACCGCGCGCTGGACGCCGTGCTGACGGAGTTCGGCTGCGGGCTGCCGGAGGTCCACCATGTGTGGGGCAACCACGAGCTGTACAACTTCAGCAGGGCCGCGCTGCTGCGCTCCAGGCTCAACGGCACCGCCCGCCCGAGCGGGGCCCCGGCCGACGACGGCACCGCCCGCCCGAGCGGGGCCCCGGCCGACAGCCAGCTGTGCGCCTACCACTTCAGCCCGTTCCCCGGGTTTCGGTTCGTCGTGCTGGATGCGTACGACGTGAGCCTGCTGGGCAGAGAGACGTCCAGCGACCAGTACAGCGACGCCATGGCCGTGATAAAACAGCACAACAACAACGAGGACCTCAACTGCCCGCCCGGTACGACGCGCTGCCTCCAGCGCGGCTTCTTCTGCTCCGTTCCAGTGAAAGACGGACCCAGTGACCTCACATCCCTTTTCAAAATAAAAGTCCTATTTATTTACAAAGGCTCTTATTCCGGAAAGCCGGTAGACTTAATTACCCTTTGTAGTTGTGAATGAAATGCCATCCTTGCTCTCCTACTCTACTAAGTAAAGCATGTATTTCATTCTTCAGTCAGTCCCTGAGCAGCTCTACTGGACAACGATGATGTCAAGTGCCTTGCTCATGGGCTCACTGACGTTTGACAGTAGTTGCAGAGAGGAGGCCCCATCACCACCACCATGCTTCATGTTTCAGGCACAGCGGATCCAGATGTTGACGTGTCGTGTCTTTGTTTCAGTGTTTGTCGGGCAGCTGCAGAGGTTCACCATGTTCAACGGGGGGTTCGGTAAGCAGCAGCTGGACTGGCTGGAATCTGTTCTGTCCACGGCCGATGACAAACAGGAAAGAGTCACAATAGTCAGTAAGTAAAACAGGACTTTTGATTCCTTGCATGTTACAAGTGGACCCCGCCCACACCTTACTGTGTTCCGGTAGTGTCCCTTAGCCCCGCCCACACCTTGCATTGAGCTGTCATGTTCTAGAACCTGTGGAGGTCTGTGTTTAGCCTGAAGCGCTCTCTGCTCAGAACCCTCTAAATCAGGGGTGTCAAACTCGATTGCACAGGGGGCCAAAATTCAAAACACACTTCAGGCCGCGGGCCGAACAGAATAAACATTTATTGAACACACTAAAACTAAATGTTTCTTTTAATATAAATACAAACCGACAGGAATGTTATTCTGGAATAAATAAACTTAAACTTCTTCTTGAAAGAAGAAGAAGTTGCTCTCCATAAAAATATATCCAGTCAAAATTATACAAGTTAGAAATATGAACATGCTGCAAAAAAACGCCTGAAAAAATAAATACAAATTGTGACAGCTTGTGCTTTAAGTAAATATTAAAATAACAAATCAAAACATTTCAGCTTCTTTGCTTTTGTCATTTTATATTAAAAAAAACCTTAGATTTTAAACATCCCAAATGATTTTACTCTCCATAAAAATATCTCCTGTCAAAATTATACAAGTTAGAAATATGAACATGCTGCAAAACCTGGAAATTTAAATAAAATTTGTGCTTTTCAGCAATAACAAATAACGATGCAAAACATTCCGTTTTTTTTGCTCTTATGCCATTTTATCAGAGCTG
Source organism: Gasterosteus aculeatus (assembly GCF_964276395.1). Lineage (NCBI taxonomy): Eukaryota > Metazoa > Chordata > Actinopteri > Perciformes > Gasterosteidae > Gasterosteus > Gasterosteus aculeatus. Next base: position 940,256 of record NC_135692.1, on the reverse strand, counting down.
GATGCTTTGCATCTCTTTTTGGCAACAAGTTGGTTTATGTTTGGCGCGAGGTCCCGTGTTGTGGAGACTCTCAGGATGGACTGAAGGTTCATCAGTGAGACGACTCCTGTGTGCTGTTTTGTTTTGTTTCGAGCCGCATGTAGACGGAGCTGGGGCATTGCTGCGGGACTGGAGTGAATAAACAGTGTCGTACTTTGTCTTTAGTGTCCCATCACACTGCAGATCAATCAGCTCCATCTGAATCTGCACAGGTGCAGTTTCCACGTCGACGGCAAATGGGTTGCGAAACAACTCAAAATTATTTTTTTGTTCCTCAAAATCACCAAAGCGCCGTGCGAACTCCGCGCGCAGTGCGCTCAGTTTATCAGCAACGTGCGTATTTGGGAACACCGCTGTGCCGCATTACTTGGCAACAGGGAAAGTGGGGCGAGTTGCACTGGTGCATTTGTGTCTCCCATAAAATCAGCTTCACTGCGTCATACATGTCAGTGGTCATGCGGTCACGTCCCTGGAGCTGGAGGTTTAAGGCGTTGAGATGTGCGGTTATGTCAGCCAGAAACGCCACGGACAGCGCTCGGCAAGGCAGCTGAAGCGCTCCATTATGGGATCTGTAGTTTATTGTGTTATCAGCGCTTCATATAGTCGGGCCATTAGTAACAATAACATAAAATGATCTCGCGGGCCGGATATAATTGCATGCCGGGCCGGATATGGCCCGCGGGCCTTGAGTTTGACACATATGCTCTAAATCTACCTGATGATCTTCTATCTCCACATTATTCACAGTGTACAGCATATCATTTGTATTTATGAATTATTGACAGAGGGAAGTGTTAAACAGCTGTTTGAAGCGCTCTCTCACAGCGAGTTAGAAAAGTGGCCGTGCCATCTACGTGCCTCCTCAGTCATCTGCAAGCCCCACGCCTGTGAGTACTTTCTACCACCGGTGATGCTGTAAAGCAGTGGTTCTCAACTGGTCTGGCTCCAGGACCCACCATCACCCTTTAATGACAAGCCGCGACCCAAATACTACCTGAGATAGAATACGTATGCCAACACAAAAACAAGTTTAATGAAAAAACAAAACAGCCAGCAGGTAGCGATGCTAGAGAGGGAACTATTCCCTTTTACAGTCAATTAGCTAAAAAACCCAAAGTGTACCGTAAGGACACGAGGTATTACAACATGCATAACAATTAAGAATCTTCAGCCATTTCAAACAAACTCAACAGCTTTCATGCACAAACAAAAAAGTTGAAAAAAGACTCAAATGACGTAACTTTAACAGATCTATGACAAACAATGTCTTGAGGAGCAGCTTTTGCACAAATTCAAAATATATGAAATAAACCTGGCACACGCTGCTCAAAACATGGACGGACGAGCCGGCAAAAAAACGCCACTCCGCTGCATTAAAAAAAAGTCCCTCCAAAATAAAATCACAGGATGAATTATTATTATTATTATTTTTTTAATTCTAATTCTAATTTTTATTTTCCCAGGCAACCCATTAAAAACGGGTCCGCAACCCACCAGTTGAGATTCACTGCTGTAAAGGGCTTTTTCTGACAAAGTAGCACAGCTACTGAATAAAGGAATGTATCGTTTTAATCTTTGAGAGATTTGGAGCAGCTAGCCTGACTGATCAATGGTAACAACGTGGGTACGTAGTTCGACTCATTTCATTAAGAAAATGTGTTCTCAGTTTGATTCATCAACATGTATCACTCATATGAACACCACTCATCATCATGGACATGTATCACTCATATGAACACCACTCATCATCATCATGGACATGTATCACTCATATGAACACCACTCATCATCATGGACATGTATCACTCATATGAACACCACTCATCATCATGGACATGTATCACTCATATGAACACCACTCATCATCATAGACATGTATCACTCATATGAACACCACTCATCATCATGGACATGTATCACTCATATGAACACCACTCATCATCATGGACATGTATCACTCATATGAACACCACTCATCATCATGGACATGTATCACTCATATGAACACCACTCATCATCATGGACATGTATCACTCATATGAACACCACTCATCATCATCATAGACATGTATCACTCATATGAACACCACTCATCATCATCATAGACATGTATCACTCATATGAACACCACTCATCATCATGGACATGTATCACTCATATGAACACCACTCATCATCATGGACATGTATCACTCATATGAACACCACTCATCATCATAGACATGTATCACTCATATGAACACCACTCATCATCATCAACATGTATCACTCATATGAACACCACTCATCATCATCATAGACATGTATCACTCATATGAACACCACTCATCATCATGGACATGTATCACTCATATGAACACCACTCATCATCATCAACATGTATCACTCATATGAACACCACTCATCATCATCATAGACATGTATCACTCATATGAACACCACTCATCATCATGGACATGTATCACTCATATGAACACTACTCATCATCATGGACATGTATCACTCATATGAACACTACTCATCATCATAGACATGTATTACTCATATGAACACCACTCATCATCATGGACATGTATCACTCATATGAACACCACTCATCATCATCATAGACATGTATCACTCATATGAACACCACTCATCATCATCAACATGTATCACTCATATGAACACCACTCATCATCATGGACATGTATCACTCATATGAACACTACTCATCATCATAGACATGTATTACTCATATGAACACCACTCATCATCATGGACATGTATCACTCATATGAACACCACTCATCATCATCATAGACATGTATCACTCATATGAACACCACTCATCATCATCAACATGTATCACTCATATGAACACCACTCATCATCATCATAGACATGTATCACTCATATGAACACCACTCATCATCATCAACATGTATCACTCATATGAACACCACTCATCATCATCATAGACATGTATCACTCATATGAACACCACTCATCATCATCAACATGTATCACTCATATGAACACCACTCATCATCATCATAGACATGTATCACTCATATGAACACCACTCATCATCATCAACATGTATCACTCATATGAACACCACTCATCATCATCATAGACATGTATCACTCATATGAACACCACTCATCATCATGGACATGTATCACTCATATGAACACTACTCATCATCATCAACATGTATCACTCATATGAACACCACTCATCATCATCATAGACATGTATTACTCATATGAACACCACTCATCATCATGGACATGTATCACTCATATGAACACCACTCATCATCATCATAGACATGTATCACTCATATGAACACCACTCATCATCATCAACATGTATCACTCATATGAACACCACTCATCATCATCAACATGTATCACTCATATGAACACCACTCATCATCATGGACATGTATCACTCATATGAACACCACTCATCATCATCATAGACATGTATCACTCATATGAACACCACTCATCATCATGGACATGTATCACTCATATGAACACTACTCATCATCATAGACATGTATTACTCATATGAACACCACTCATCATCATGGACATGTATCACTCATATGAACACCACTCATCATCATCAACATGTATCACTCATATGAACACCACTCATCATCATCATAGACATGTATCACTCATATGAACACCACTCATCATCATCAACATGTATCACTCATATGAACACCACTCATCATCATGGACATGTATCACTCATATGAACACCACTCATCATCATCAACATGTATCACTCATATGAACACCACTCATCATCATCATAGACATGTATCACTCATATGAACACCACTCATCATCATCAACATGTATCACTCATATGAACACCACTCATCATCATCATAGACATGTATCACTCATATGAACACCACTCATCATCATGGACATGTATCACTCATATGAACACCACTCATCATCATCAACATGTATCACTCATATGAACACCACTCATCATCATAGACATGTATCACTCATATGAACACCACTCATCATCATGGACATGAGTGATACACAACATGTATCACTCATGTTGGGTTGACGCTTTTCTACCAACATAAGTACGAATGGAATTCATAGCACATGTTTTGATATTATTATACATTCCAACATGGCTCAGGTCTTCAGTGGCACGGTCCTATTCCTGCCAGGAGAATATATTTAAGATCAGCTTGAAGACACCGTAACTCTGTTAACTTGTGACTGTCATTTCTCCACGCCCTTTGTGTTTTCCCGCTCAGGTCACCTCCCCGTCCACCCCTGGTCCACAGCTGACATCTGCCTCGCCTGGAACTTCGATGAGCTCCTGGCCATCATACGGTGCCACGGCAGCGTGGTGTGTTTCATGGCTGGACACGACCACGATGGTGGATACTACCAGGACGAAGGCACAGGAGTGCACCATGTGACGTTCCCGGGGGTGATTGAGACTCCACCTGACAGCGACGCTTTTGGTACAGTGTCTGTGTACAAAGACCAGATGGTGCTGAAGGGGTACGGCAGGGTCACCGACCGAGTGCTTCCCTTTCCATCCTCTTCCAAGAGGCACGCATCGTAGGGCAATATGAGACATCCCGTCATTTATATTCATACGATTCTGGAGCGGTCGACCCGCATGGCTCATTTAGACAATGTTTGTTCCATTCTCTGGAGAAGTGTGGGAATTTTACACTGGTCACTTTGAAGTTCTTCTCAGAGAAAGGAAATCCTCAAATCGACTGACTTTAATAGTGAAAGTACTACACCTTCAGTGAAAAGTAGGGCACAGGGGGGAATCCTTTTGAATGTAATGACTTTGATACCTATTTAAAAACACAGAGCGGCAGTGGGAGCGGTCCACTTCCTCTGCAAGGCACATGCAGTATCTCGAATACTTTATTGCACTTGTATTAGTGTGAAGTATACTTGACACTGGTTGTATTTTAATTTGAAGTTTAAATTATATCACAAAAGATTTGTACTGCAGTTTACATGTTACTTAACTGCAAATACATGAACTTATTTTCTGTCACTGTTAATTGCGAAAGCATGAATTGCACATTTTAGTGAGATTTGATTGGTGCACTGTATTGTAAAATATACTTTATATAAATATATAAGTCCAAGTTCTGCACAAGATCAGAGCCAAGCTGCATAAATCACAATGTAAAACTATTTAACAAATAATACAAATATTCTATCAGTAGTTCTGTGCCTGTCCAAATGTCCCTGTCACGTCTCTGGTACTTTGTGATCTTTGCTTGGTGTTTTATCATTCATTCATATCACCATCATCACTTCATTTTCATACGCGAATGACAGGAGGTCTTTTCCTTTTGTCTTTATTTTACGCAGCAAAACGTCAACTTAATATACAATTGATCAATTCTGTCACACCGTAGATAAACGATATGCTCTCGTGCCTCATGCAGCTCTTGTGTTTCATGACGTCAATACATGGAGACACAAGTAGCGTCGATCCAACATGAGTGTTTTCAATATATGTTACATATCTCTAGTTCCTGCACAATGAGCGTAAATTAAATGATTAATATTCCCCAAATTCCAATGAAGTAATACATACCCATAAGACTGTATGTACACTGTAAACTGTTAACAGTTCATATATTGTCTATAATTTGTAGTAAAAAAAGTATTGGTTCAGGCACTGTTTAAAAGTATTGTTTTAGCACTGGTATCAGGAAAAAGACAAACAATACTAGTGGATCATTGTAAACATAAAAACATTGAATGTAGGGGAACGCTGTGTAAGCTTTGGTATCCTCATTCTTAGTTTAAATACTACATTTTCTCACTTTTTCATGTATATATGAGATTTCACAAAATGTTTGGTCATGGAAATCCATTGGTCAAAATGTGAATGCACCCAGGAATTAATTACAAATGGCAATTTTGCATCTCAAAATGTTGACCAGCAGATGGACTTACATAGAATATAAGTAATGGACAGGTTTATGTGCCTTTCTCTAGTATCTAGCAATCTCCATGACGACTGAGCAACTACATCCCCTGACCAACTTTGAGATGTGATGAAAAGATGTGATTCAACTAGTAAGACGCCCGTCGAGCTATTGTTGACTACTTATTCAAAGGTGAAAGGTATTTAAATCTAAGAACGCACTTTGACAAATTGACAGACTGCAACTGTTTGATTGTGAAAATAAACTGTAAAAGCACTGATATGCTCAGCGATGAAAGACGTGCTTTGTGAATCTGGAGGAACAACGTGACGCTGTTTGGTTTGATCACACATTAAAGTCAACATGTAGGATTATATAGCAATATGTCAAATATTGAGAAGAGAAGTGTATCTCAGACGGTTGATGAGCGCAGCGCACAGACCACGTGGTCTCGTCACGGCAGCAGATGTTCCTCTGTCCCCCAAGTCGTCTCGCATTCACAAACATCTTCAAAATGGAGAGATTAGAACCTCACAGCCACGTATGAAGAAATCCCTTTGAGAAGATAGATTAAAGGAAAGCGCGAAACGACCTGGATCTCATCTCTTTGGAGTAAAACATGCCGGCATTAAGCAGAGAAGGAGTCAACGTCCTTTGCTGTGCATCGAGTTGGACTCCATCAGCGTGGAGGAGACGTTCTGGTGTAGGCTGATCTGGGACGACTGGTCACCAGGGCGCCGTTCCTCGCGCTGGATAACGTTACATCAGTCAGGCTTTTCGGTTCCACAAAGCAAGTTTGGCCAAATCACCACAGCAACACATCCAAAGCCTTGAACCTGCTCCTCATCCGCTGAACACAGCACTCGATCTGCTCCTCATTGATGAAGGAGCGATCTCCGTTAGATTAACGTGTTCCTCCGGATCACAAAGACCCGTCATGACATCACTTCCTGTACGAGCGCCATCAACGCTGAAGACGGATCATCTATTTACAAGAAGACCTTCTGGAGTCGTTACATCAACACCACACGCTGCAGCTGAGCGTCCACTGTCCAACAGACTGTCCAACAGACTGTCCCACACACTGTCCCACACACTGTCCCACACACTGTCCCACACACTGTCTCACACACTGTCTCACACACTGTCTCACACACTGTCCTACACACTGTCTCATACTGTCCCACAGACTGTCTCACACACTGTCCCACAGACTGTCCCACACACTGTCTCACAGACTGTCTCACACACTGTCTCACAGACTGTCCCACACACTGTCCCACAGACTGTCTCACACACTGTCCCACAGACTGTCCCACACACTGTCTCACAGACTGTCTCACACACTGTCTCACAGACTGTCCCACACACTGTCTCACAGACTGTCCCACACACTGTCTCACACACTGTCTCACAGACTGTCTCACACACTGTCCCACAGACTGTCCCACACACAGTCTCACAGACTGTCTCACACACTGTCTCACAGACTGTCTCACACACTGTCTCACACACTGTCCCACACACTGTCTCATACTGTCCCACAGACTGTCTCACACACTGTCCCACAGACTGTCCCACACACTGTCTCACAGACTGTCTCACACACTGTCTCACAGACTGTCTCACAGACTGTCCCACACACTGTCTCACACACTGTCTCACACACTGTCTCACACACTGTCTCACTGTGACTGTGTTGTGATGCAGAGAACATCAGGAAAGCCGCTGCATGTCGTCCTCTTCGTTCACTTTATTTTTAGTTTAGTTTAAGTTTGTTAAAGAACTTCTGGATGTTCCGTGTTTCACTGCTCCAATATATTGAGTTTCTGATGAATGAATAATACAAGGATACATACTGATCCGCCCAAACACAGATTTGCACACACATATTCAAACTCCTACTTGTACTTGGTAATCCAAACGTACAGGTATGTACACATATAATAGAAAATAACGGCCTATGTCATTTTTTCAGAAAGCACAAAAAACTCGTTGATTGTGTGATATTTAATAATAATCTCACTCAAAGTGTATGAATATAGATGGTAATTAATAATAATATCTGTTCATTAAGCAACATAAGTGGAATAAGTGAGGTAGGCAAATTTTAAACTTTCCACTCTGCAACAATAAAGCATAATAAAGTCACAGACTAAGTGTTACGTTCCCCGTGCACTGCAGGAGTGTTGCTTATTGTTTGATTACACTTTGATTGGTTTCCTGTGAATTGCCCCTCCTCTAGGTCGCTGTGACTGGCGGATCGGTCGTCAGTGGGGCGGAGGACGAGGGCCAATCAGGAGACGGAGCCGCTGCTTAAGAGGGACGGCGGGCTCATTCTCTGGAACCCCTCTCAGTATTGCTGACGCTCAGGGCCGCCGATTGTGGGCTGCTCTCCGGCACCCAGATTGTTGTGCATTTCAGACTGGTTTTGATAAGTGTTTTCGTGTCATCAGCGGCATCAGCTGCAAAACCGCGCCGGGGGGAAGAACGGTAGGTTAGTATATCGCGATATACATCCTGCCCGTAGTTGTCCTGTGTATAGACACCCTAGGGTAGAGGTGAGCGCCACCCCCTGTATTTTTGTTATTAGATAGGAGGTGTAGGCGCCGAGTGCGCGAAGACTCCGTTTTTCTTCCGACCTTTTTCTTTGGATAGGGGTAGGTCGAGGTAGGGGTGTTTTGGTTATACTTGGTTCTCTCAGTTGGCGCCGCCTACGTTCTTTCCCCAATGTATTCAGGTAGGGGTGCTTATCCCCCTCTTTTCGACTGGGTCCGGGGAGAACAATAAAACCCCAGTTTTTTTTCTTTTACAACGTGCCTGCCTTGTCTCCTTTCATTTACCTCTCCCCCGTGATACATCGACAAATTTTAGTGTTACGGCTGTCCCTAGACCGCCAGTGATCGTAACACTAAGCAAAGTGCTTAGGAAGCATTGGCATCTCCTCACTTCTCTCTCCTGCTCCTCTTTCTCTTTAAGTTCTTATTCATGCAGCAAGTTATCAAAGAAGTGATGACACTCAGCAGGCATGACGTGTTTCACTGACTGGAGGTCCTGGGACTCCCTCTCCTTCATTAGCAGAGGCCATGGGAACGTTCTTGTCCATGCTATCTGCTCATTACGCACCTGCACCCTCTGTAGCAGTTCTCCAAAGAGGACAGCTTGAAATGGACCTGGCCTTCACTGCTAAACTCAAGAGCCCGCAAGTCAGTTCTCCAGCCATTTTGTCTGGTCTGATGCTACTGAAGTAAGATTCATTCCGTTTGCGCCTTCACATGGTGAGGTGATGGCCTGATTCTTGCAGTTTGGAGTATTATGGCGTAGTCTCTCGGGTTGAAGATATCTGTAACTGGGGGTCTAGATCACATCATCATCCTCAAGACAAGGCAAGTTTATTTGTATAGCGCTTTTCATACACAAGGCAGACTCAAAGTGCCTCACATCATAACATTTCATACAATAACGTGAAATAAAATGCAGGAATTAAAAGACAATTAAAAACAGCAAATAAAATTATAAATTTAAAATCTTATTTAAATTGTTTAATTAAAGGCAGAGGTCAAAAGTGCAATGTAGGTAACATGTAGCAGAAGGCGAAGCTGAAGATAAAAGTTTTCAGTCTTGTTTTAAACGTGGTCAGAGTTGGGGACAGTCTTAAATCTTCAGGAAGTTTATTCCAGCTGTTTGTTGCGTAGTAACTAAATGATGCTTTCCCATGATTTGTATTTACTCTGGGAATCACCAACAGATGGTGTCAGAAGATCTTAGTGATCTTGAAGGCATCAGATATGTCCTCTTCATGGTGTGGATGTGTCTGCTTGGTATCTTCATCAACATCAACAGGAGTGTTAATGGTTTTATCTGCTCCAGGTGTTTTGATTGATCACTGAAATACAGATATAAAATACAATATTAATCACTGATGATGTCACCTATTCAACTAATTAATCATTGTATTGTAATACACCAGCCCTGAAATAAATGGTTACCTCAATAACTTGTGTTTCCTCCATCCATCATCCAGTAATATAGTCCGGGTTCTCATTAAAGGGGCCGGCAGTGATTAATTGTTGAGAACAAATCCTTTGGCTCTGCACAAACGCCAAACAAGCTCTTCCTGGAATGGAATCAACGTATCAATAAGTTATCGTTGATGTATTCCATAGGAGAACATTACTCCACACCGGGGTAAAATCAATAAAAGGACATTTGTTAAATAGTTGTTGAAAGTTGGAGCAGAGGTGAAACACATACACTAAAGATGAAAGGTGATTTTAAATGACATTAAAGTTCATTGTTTTATGAATAAATACTGTCTGATTTCACGTGTTTTGTTCCCCATCTTTAAACCTCGACCTTTTAAATGTACACATGTTATTATGACAGTCTGAACACACGTGTGCCGTCCTTTTTCTTTGCCTTTTGCCTTCACTGGTTACCTGGTTTTACGCGTCACGTTGCAATGACTTGTGGGTAGGAAAGACTCGGCGGGTTGATAATGTGAGCGGTCTAAAGCCTCGCGCAGTTAGCGCTGTGTGTAGATGACGCATGCTCTGGTTTAATGTCGAACGCTCTTCTTTTGCTGCGTGTTGGTTTTGTGTATACGTTGTGTCCGTGTGTCTATGAATGTGAATTTGATTTCCTTTTGAGATTTTTAATGTTTTTTTTACTTCAGGCTGCCTCAAAAACATGGAAATGAGCCTCTCTGGCTCACTACAGTGCAACTGTTGATTAGTTTGCATTGACACTGCAAAGTAAATAAATAAATAAATAGACGCCAGGCTGGACGACGTGTGTAACCAAGGAAGGACTTCACACTAGACACTATGTGTGACCGAGACTTTTAGTGGGAATCATTTCATAGCTAACTGGTTTCAGTCTGTTGGAGAGGCACTAAGTGGTCACGTTACTCTTCCTGTAGCCAGAACCAATGCACTTAAGAAAACATCATGCACACAGCTGTTGCATACTGGAATGTGCTGCCCTCATATTTCACTCTGACAAGAAACAAATGTGATTCCAACAGGAAACTTAAGGCAGCAATAATCAGAAAGGAAATTAGAGTAGGTTAGGTTATTATTGTTTTTAATTCTGTGTTTTTTCTTTTTGTTTGTTATTCCTTACTGTAGATGTTGTTCTCTAAGTCTGTGTTTTTGTTCACCAACATTGGTCGTGCTGTAATTTAACACGCTTAGATTGCAGCTTGCCTGAGGCGGGACTCGAACCACAGATCTTCACAAACCTGCTTTTACACACAACATCCTTCTTCTCTGTTCCAATTGTTCCAATTCCCAGGAGCCAATGAGAGGCCTCAGAGCTTGTTCCAATTCTCGGCCGACTTATCAGAGGATCCACGGTTTGCGCGTCCAATCAGATGCTCAAGTTGTTCCAATTTGGACTTTTCGATCCGCCATGTTGGATCACCGCTGGACTGCCGTCTCATTCTAACAATACTCGGCAGACGTAAGTACAACATGTCAACTATGTTGTCTTTTAGTACTACGGCGCATGTTAATGGGTGTTTATTATGAGTGCAAGCAGGGATACTAATACTATTTAAATGTGAGTGAATGGAAATTAGTTCGCCCACAACAAACCTGTTGCCGATCGATGCCAGCGGCGGCCGTGACGTCACACGCGTAACTTTAGCCACGAGTTATGGTTATTATTACTAACTGTATTTAATACGCTGAATGGAACGCGTGTGGGAGCTAACGGTCACGTCTCTCCGTGTTTCTGCGGACGTTTGCGTGGTTTATTGGTGACGGAGCTTACGTGACTTTATAGCATCGGTGATGCGTCACGTGTTGACAACACCAGTTATTACCAAGTCATAACGTTACTCTATTACAACGAACAGCAGCGTGTTTTATTCATGTGTCATTCAACAGTCCAGTAGAATTGTGTCATTTGTCATTTATGTGGAATAACAAGCATAAAAAACGTCTCCGAGGGCGGTGGCACCACCAGCGCCGCCCTGGTCCTGAGCCGGTGGAAGGTGCAGTTGGGTCGCTACCAGGGCAGAACCTTCCACTGGCTCCTGGAGAAAAACGATTCGGACCGCTTTTAAATATTACTTGATTTATGCAAGGTCATTTCACTGATTTGAACGTGTTATTGAATTAGCTTTTTTAATTAAGCTTAACACATTCTTCCATGGATTACGAAAAGCTCATTTTCGTCATTTAAAGGTTACATGAAAAACACGTGTACATTTTAAACCCACATTCAACTTCCACATCTGCGCATGTGCGACCACAAACCGCCCCTGGAGGACGCGGATTTGCTCTATCTCCTGGCTGTCTGCGTATCCAAGGCTCTACGTTTTCAGTAAGTAAACGTTTTAAATTCATAATACATATTTTCACTTTAACAGGATTTAGTTGCCACCAAGAAAAGTAGTTGGCTGTCTGCTGTCTCAATAAAATGTTAACTGAGGCTTATAGCTGCTAACGTTAGCTTAATGTTGCCTACACCATTAAGGCTAGGTTAACATTAGTAGACTCATTTAAGTGAAAATAATTATCTAACTAGTGTTGATGCTATCAATATAAATGCGTGATGCATCAGATGCTTTTCTTGTTTGACTTTCTCGTGAGTTTGTGGCCACGAACATTCGAACCTAACCGATGTAAAGTGACTAGCTAACGCTAGCTGTTAGCTAACGTTAATAGCTTGTAGCCTGACCTTCCCGGGTTTCTCGGCATGTAGAAAGGTTTAACGTTACGGACCCACTTTAAGTGTATTTTTTAACTTAAACTTATCAGTGTGGTAATAAAAGGGGGAACAAGAACTAAAGTGAATCCCTTTGAAAAATGTGCGTTTGCTGCTCTCTGACGCCAAATGGGTTCATGTTAACAGCCATTACGTGAGTCCCGCGCGGCTCTGCTCAACTCTTTACTGCGGTATCTTTTCCCTTTGCGGTGCCTTTTCTCGGTTATACACTAATGAGCTAGCGTTAGCTTAAACATGTAGGTAACCGTTAGCTCTGAGAGCACGGAGGAAATGCGCTTCAATGCGGGGAAGTGTAAGCTGCAGCTGCTCTGTAGGCAACAGAGACCACACCTCATGACCACATGTTGGCTAAAAACTAAATGGATAAGATAATATTGGTTTGCCTGCCGTGCCAAAATTCAGTAATGATAAATGAACAATACTTATTTTTCATAAAATAAATGTACCAATCCTGAATTGTATTTTTTTGCAGTTTTTTCTATCTGATGTTGGTGTGATGTGGAACTTAGTGTGTAACTGCTGTAACCTAAATATTGACAATACATTTGAAAGAAAAATATATCCCACCTAGTGATTGATTATTCTTATAGCTCTGTTTTTGGTCACTACCAAGAAAAATGTCTGGCTCTTAAGTTCCTGCATATTTTTTTTCACCAGCTTGTCAGCTCTTTGATTGTCTGAAGGAAAGCCTACTCTTGCAATTACCCACGATTAATAGGAATGTGTCTGGCTAGAACACACTGTGGACCAACCAGTACACATGCTATCAAAGACAGTCTTTGTTAACGAGGAGTTCAAAACTAGAACTTATTAGCAACAAAATATTGCACCAATACTCTTTGTATTTTATCTTTTTGTTTTTTGATAAGATACATGCTAAGTTCCAACGCGTTACCACCATCCCACTGGAATCTACCTTCATGGCACAGTTGGACAGCCATTTAGCCCAATTGACGTATATCTTCCAGACGAAGGGAGGAGTTGCTGGCCAGAAACTAGCTAAACATCTGGAGATCTTGCAAGAAGTAAATATGTATACCAATTGTCTTTATGACATGTAAAATGTCATGTATATTTGTGATGATGAAAAAATGAAGTTATATTATACATTTAGGTTATTACATTTTATGGTTGAATGCACTTATTGTAAGTCGCTTTGGATAAAAGCGTCAGCTAAATGACATGTCATGTAATGTAATATAAATATTGTTCAATTTATTAAAATTGCTGTACTTATTTATGTATTTCTTTTTATTTAATAATTGTAATTCTTTAACAGAGGAGACAAGTGATGTCAATCCTAAAAGGACAGCTGTCCTAAAGGCTCTTTGCATCTACCTGGGGGAGGACGAGGGACAGCTTGTTCTGGAGTATATGGTAAGTCATTTGAATTGATTTGCCTCTCACATGTTATGTTTTCAGATCCTAATGTCACCCACATACACTTTCAGAGGTTCATGTTATCATTGTCAGAAGGTTGAGAATATTCATATGAAACATAACAACCTGCTGCACAGTAGTGTCGTTTCTATGTACATTACTTTAATAACACCTCACAGATCCATCCATCCATTTGCAAACCGCTTATCCTGCACACAGGGTCGCGGGGGGTCTGGAGTCTGGAGTCATCTACATTAATTCAAAACCCCTGAGTGGGTGGACAATATCCCAGCCAACTTCGGGCGAGAGACAGAGTACACCCGGGCCTGGTTGCCAGCCAATCACAGGGCTACATAGAGACATACAACCATTCACATTCACACACCTACGGGCAATTTAGAGTTACCAGTCAACCTGATCCCCAGAGCATGTCTTTGGACTGTGGGAGGAAGCTCACAGATCTATAGTTTTATTTAAATATAAAATGATTATGTATGGTGGCAATGTTCATTTCTTTGTTTATTTTTTTATATTTATATTAGGGCTGTCAAATAATTAAAAATTTTAATCAATTAATCAGATTTTTCAGTGGATTAATCAGGATTAATCACTATTTGCAATTACACCTGAATCCTAACCATTTTTTCTTTCTGAAATGCATACCAAAAGATAGATAACAGGACACAGATACATCATTTTCATATTATGTCTGTTTATTAACACAGCCAAATAATGGTGGTTTAAATCAAGCTGAAACATACTACACACCATAATATTTGTCTTTGTAATGTCCCATTGCTTCCTTTTTGGCATTCCTCTTAACCAGGATGTACAATTTACAGTATTCAGAACAGAAAGCAATAAATGTAGTCAAATCATAACAGTGGTCTACCACATTTTTGCACAATTTGAGTCATCTGTTGCGTTTTATGTGGAAGAAAACATTTTCAACTTTTAAATCAAACCAAAGAACAATCTTTTACCTTTTCCTCCATTCTTTAATCCAGTTGCTCAAAAATCCAGTTGCTAACTACTATAACATGTTGCACTGAAACTGGTCTTTTTGTCTGAACATCACCTTTCAAATCTACTGAGCTTCATCATCTTTCAGCCAGTTGCTGAGGCAAACTAACTTGTTCACATTTTCTGAAAGTAAAGCTGACCTTTTCTTGTTCACAATGTGACCTGCAACTGAGAAAAGTCGTTCACAGGGAACAGTGTTTGCAGGAGTGGCTAGATATTTGTGAGCTAGTGAGGCCAGCTTCTCATGGGCTCCTGAATGAGATGCCCACCACCTCAAGGGGCAGTGCTCCAAATTAATGGTGGGCTCTGCTCTGTACCTCTGTATGGCAGGTTGGACCTCTTCATCTTCTGATTCTGAATCCGAGCCCATTTGCAGAAGGCTGGTTTTCTTCCTGGGTGGCCCATCATCATGTGCCTGTGAAGACCTTCTGGGTGACTCTTGTTGCAGCATCCCTTCAAGTGTGGTCCACACCTCTTCCCTGTCTGTCTTGGGCATGCATTTCAAGTCTTTGAAACAAGGATCTAAAACTGTAGCAATCTGGAGCCATGCATTGTTAAGCTTTTCTTGACGGGAAGCTAGATCCTCCTTGAACTTGGTCTTGAATCTCACCACAAATGCAGGGTCCTCATCACAGGCTTCCATCTTCAGACGCAAGTGGCAGAGAGAAGGTAGTACCACAGAACAGGAGACATAGGCCTCTCCACCCAGGAGCTCAGTTACATACCTACGCACACAAACACACACATGCACACTGAGACAGTGTATTATTAGAACAGTGGTTATCAACATATTATTAATAATGATAATAATTATTTATTATTATCATCCATCCATCCATTGTCAAACCGCTTATCCCGCACACAGGGTCGCGGGGGGGCTGGAGTCCATCCCAGCCAACTTCGGGCGATAGACAGGGTACACCCTGGATTGGTCGCCAGCCAATCGCAGGGCTACACAGAGACACACAACCATTCACTCTCACATTCACACATCTACGGGAAATTTAGAGTCCCCAATCAACCTGATCCCCAGAGCACGTCTTTGGACTGTGGGAGGAAGCCGGAGAACCCGGAGAGAACCCACGCAGACACGGGGAGAACATGCAGACTCCACACAGAACACCGTGCCGCCCTATTATTATCATCATTATTATTATTATTATCATCATTATTATTATTATTATTATCATCATTATTTTTTACATACATACATGTTATTGATATTTGACTTTAATTCATTCATTCAATTCATTCCAGAAAATAATCAAAGCAATGTTATTTGATAAGTTACAGACTGATTTACCTGCATGGCTCTAGAAGGGTCTCCAGCCTCTGCAGTTTATCCCACTCTGCTGCGGTCGGCAAAACGAGTTTTTAAGCTCTGACATGAAATGACCGACAACTTTGCGAGCCTTGGCCAAAGAATTTACAAAGCCGCTGTCAGCAAGACTCACTGTGACACTTCTCTGCACCATGTGAGCGACACAGTTAATGTGTTCATAGCGTGTAAGTCTAATTGCGGCAACTATGTTGCGCGCACTGTCAGTCCCAATGGTTGTCGTCTTGCCCTCGATGTCCCACTTACGTGCAACAGACAGGAACTGTTCTTTACAAGCCTCCGCAAAATGACGCTCCTCAGTTTTTAATATAGTCAGCGCAAAAGACTTCAGTTCCCACGTGTCACTGATGAAATGTGCAGTTACTCCGAGGTAATTGTTGTTACTCACTGATGTCCAATGGTCTCCTGTCAGGGCGATATGATTTACTTGAGCCAAGACCGCTTTCCTTTTTTCTTTTTCGTTTTCATAGAGCTCGTGGATTTTCGTCATAACTGTGGCTCTTGACGATGGCTTATAGGATGAGTCTTGAGACGCCACTTGCAAAACATCAAGGAAACCTGAGTCTTCTACAATGCTAATGGGTCGACAATCCTTTGCGATCCATTTTGCTATTGTGTTGGTCAAATTATCTGAGGTTGATTTTGTTAATGGCCTCCGAACATTCAGCGTGGACTGGCGCAAACGACTTGCTGAGCCTGACGGCCCAGCAAACACATGTTTGGCGTTGACATGGTACCTCAAGCTTGAACGGCTCCGGTGAAATTGAAACTCCTTGTTACAAATCTTGCAAATAACCGTGTACTTGTTAACTGTACCATCATCATTCTTTTTATATTTGAATCCGTCCATAGGCCCACTTTGCTCACCTTGCTCCATCTCGCCTCTAGCTCCCAACGGCACGGCACCTCCCTAGTGAGTGTCTATTGTGATGAGTACTGATGTATCCCTGCAGGTAGCAGTAATGTGTTCTATAAGAGGAAGTGCATTCCCTAGAGGAAGAGGTACTTTCCTGACCTGATAATTTGTCCCACTGCGCATACGTGAATAGTGTTAGAAAAATTGACGTAATTAACAACAAACAACTAATCAACGCCGTTAACGCGCTATTATTGACAGCCCTAATTCATATATATATATATATAGATCATATATTTGTTTGTTTCAATCTTTTGACTGGTACTCTAGTACATTACATTACAGGTCATTTAGCAGACACTTATATCCAAAGCGACTTACATTACACTTTAAACCCATGGCTTTTTCACATTTTTGCCCGGGGAGCAATTAGGGGTAAGGTGTCTTGCTCAGGGAAACTTCGACATGGGGCAGCCTGAAATCAAACCACCAACCTTGTGCTTCCCAGCACACCTTCTCTAACCCCTGCGCCACGACGACCCATGACGTGTGTGTGTGTAGTACACACACACA
The DNA here is from genome assembly GCF_964276395.1 of Gasterosteus aculeatus. Taxonomy (NCBI): domain Eukaryota; kingdom Metazoa; phylum Chordata; class Actinopteri; order Perciformes; family Gasterosteidae; genus Gasterosteus; species Gasterosteus aculeatus. The sequence goes on along the minus strand of NC_135692.1, from coordinate 922,365 downwards.
CACACACACACACACACAGCAGCTCTGTTGAGACTTTTTGATTTTACAGCCTCCTTAAGAGTCTGCAACACCTCATTTAAGTAAGAATAACCACTGAAGATAAGATAGTAAATACAGCACATTTATAGAACATACAAAATAGAAGAACATATCCATCTAAAGCAAAAAGAATAAGAGGTGAGAGAGTGTTGTTTATTTGTTGCTCAGTCTGCTGGATTGTTTTGAGGGGCTTCTAGTGTTAAAGCAACTGTTTCTTTATATGTAATGTGTGTATATATATATATATATATATACATATATACATGTGTATATACATCCAGTTGTGGAAAAGAATGTTGTTCTTTTTTTGTTTTAGATTATTATGTAAGAGGTGTATTATAATTACAGATGGAGGGCCCGACAGCGAGCGTCTGGTGGCCGGGTTTACCGCGGAGCCCGGCCGGGCACAGCCCGAAGGAGTGACGGTGGCAGCCCAAGACTCTACTCCCCATGGGCTCACCACCTGTGGAGGAAACCAATGGGGTCGGGTGCGCTGCTACAAGGGTGGCAGTGACAGTGGGGGGTCTAGACGGAAACCGACCTGGGCGGCAGATGCTGGCTCTGGGGACGTGGAACGTAACCTCTCTGGGGGGGAAGGAGCCGGAGCTTGTGCGGGAGGTGTAGCGTTATCAGTTGGATCTGGTGGGGCTTACCTCTACGCACAGCCTCGGCTCTGGAACCACACTCCTGGATAGGGGATGGACTCTATTCTCTGGAGTCCATCCCCTATCCTGGACTCTACTCCGGGGTGGCCCATGGTGTGAGGCGCCAGGCGGGTGTGGGGATACTCATAAGTCCCCGGCTGAGTGCTGCTACATTGGAGTTTACCCCGGTGGACAAAAGGGTCGCCTCCCTACGCCTTCGGGGGGTGGGGGGGAAAACTCTGACTGTTGTCTGTGCATATGCACCAAACAGCAGCACAGAGTATTCAGCCTTTTTGGAGACCCTGAATGGAGTCCTGCATGGGGCTCCAGTAGGGGACTCCATAGTCCTACTGGGAGACTTCAATGCGCACGTTGGCGACGATGGAGATAACTGGAGAGGCGTGATTGGGAGGAATGGCCTCACTGATCTGAACCCGAGCGTGTTTTTTTTTACTAGACTTCCGTGCCAGTCACGGATTGTCCATAACAAACACCATGTTCGAACATAAGGATGTTCATAAGTGTACGTGGTACCAGAGCACCCTAGGCCAAAGATCAATGATCGATTCTGTAATCGTATCGTCTGATCTGAGGCCGCATGTTCTCGGGTAAAGAGAGGGGCAGAGCTGTCAGCTGATCACCATCTGGTTGTGAACTGGGTCAGGGGATGGGGGAAGACCCGGGACAGACCCGGTAAACCCAAGCGTGTGGTGAGGGTGAACTGGGAAGTCTGGAGGAGGCCCCGGTCCAAAAGATTTTCAACTCACACCTCCGGCGGAGCTTCTCTCACATTCCTGTGGAGGTAGGGGACATTGAACCAGAGTGGTGTATGTTCAAAACCTCCATTGCTGACGTGGCAGTGAGTTGTGGCCTCAAGGTCTTAGGTGCATCAAGGGGCGGTAACCCTTGAACCCTGTGGTGGACACCGGTGGTCAGGGAAGCCGTCCGACTGAAGAAAGAGGCCTGCCGGGTTATGATATCCGGTGGGACTCCGGAGGCAGTTGCAGTGTGCCGACAGGCTCGAAGGGCAGCAGCCGCTGTCGTGATGGAGGCAAAGCAGCGAGTATGGGAGGAGTTCGGGGTAACTATGGAGAAGGACTTTCGGTCTGCACCAAAGTGCTTCTGGAAGACCCTCCGGCACCTCAGGAGGGGGAAACAGGGAACCATCCAAGGTGTGTACAGTAAGGATGGGACCCTGTTGACCGCGACTGAGGAGGTTATCGAGGGGGGGAAGGAACACTTTGAGGAACTCCTGAATCCTGGTAGAGGCGGAGCTGGAGGCGGAGGAGGGATCATCGTCAATTGGCCTAGTGGAGGTCACTGAGGTAGTCAAACAACTCCGCAGTGGCAAAGCCCCGGGGATTGATGGGATCCGTCCAGAGATGCTAAAAGCAATGGGTGTTGTCTTGGAAGACACGCCTCTTCAACACTGCGTGGAAGTCTGGGACAGTGCCAAAAGAGTGGCAGACCGGGATGGTGGTACCCCTCTTCAAAGACCAGAGAGTGTGTGCCAATTACAGGGGTATCTCACTACTCAGCATCACACTACTCAGCCTCAGGAGGGTTTGGCCGATAGTCGAACCAAGGATTGAAGAGGAACAATGCGGTTTTCGTCCTGGTCGTGGAACAACAAACCAGCTCTTCACTCTTTCCAGGATCATAGAGGGGGCTTGGGAGTATGCTCATCCAGACTACATTTTGTGGACTTGGAGAAGGCGTATGACCGGGTCCCCCGAGAGAAACTGTGGGAGGTGCTGCGGGAGTACGGGGTGAGGGGGTCCGTGCTTGTGGCCATCCAATCCTTATACGCCCAAAGCGAGAACTGTGTTCGGGTGCTCGGCAGTACGTCGGAGGTGTTTCCGGTGGGGGTTGGCCTTCGCCAGGGCTGCGCCTTGTCACCAATCTTGTTTGTGGTTTTCATGGACAGGATATCGTGGCGTAGTCGGGGGGAGGAGGGTCTACAGTTCGGGGGGCTGCGGATCTCATCGCTGCTTTTTGCAGATGATGTGGTCCTGATGGCATCTTCCGTCTGTGACCTCCAACTCTCACTGGAGTGTTTCGCAGTCGAGTGTGAAGCGGTCGGGATGAGGATTAGCACCTCTAAATCTGAGGCCATGGTTCTCAGCAGGAAACCGATGGATTGCCTGCTCCAGGTAGGGAATGTGTCCTTACCCCAAGTGAAGGAGTTCAAGTACCTCGGGGACTTGTTCACGAGTGAGGGGAAGATGGAGTGTGAGTTTGGCCGGAGAATCGGAGCAGCGGGGGCGGTATTGCACTCGCTTTACCGCACTGTTGTGACGAAAAGAGAGCTGAGCCGGAAGGCAAAGCTCTCGATCTACCGGTCAATCTTCGTTCCTACCCTCACCTATGGTCATGAAGGATGGGTCATGACCGAAAGAACTAGGTCACGGGTACAAGCGGCCGAAATGGGTTTCCTCAGGAGAGTGGCTGGCGTCCCCCTTAGGGATAGGGTGAAAAGCTCAGCCATTCGTGAGGAGCTCGGAGTAGAGCCGCTGCTCCTTTGCGTCGAAAGGAGCCAGTTGAGGTGGTTTGGGCATCTGGTGAGGATGCCCCCTGGGCAAACGCTATGTCTGATTGTCACAAAATTTTCTGTGGACACTTATCGGGTCTGGGTTTAATCAAGACTTTACCTCCTAGGGAGACTGCGCTCTGCTGCTGCAGTACCGACAGTGGCCGGTGGCGCCGTTTCACCACAAGTGGGAAAAGTCCACAATAGCCGTAGAAAATCCTAGACATCATAGAATATCATAAAGATTATAGAGAATTAAAGAAAATGAGGAACGCTTCACGAATTTGCGTGTCATCCTTGCGCAGGGGCCATGCTAATCTTCTCTGTATCGTTCCAATTTTAGTATATGTGCTATTGAAATAACACAACAGACCGTCGGTGCTGAGGGGTATTTAAAGGCTTGTGACATGGACGAATCCACCATCACGGTGTCTCCTCTGTGGAGCACCTGGGGGAGTCAGAAACCATGTTTCTGTGTCTCTGTCTAGGCCCAGAACACAACTACTAAGAGGTCTGGCTCCTGTGCAGTGAACCCCGACCATTCCACCGGCTCCAGAACCTGATCCGGCCCGCTTCAGGTCCCGTCTACTCTGCTGAGGAGCTCAAGAGGATGCTGGGAAATCTAGTCAGCCACCGCCGATGTCACGGGATTGGTGAGCTGCAGACAAAGAGGACAAAAGAATCCCCCCACAGCACCGCCTACATTCCTCCCAGACGACCTTTGACTCCCCCAATGAGCCATGGGAGGACACACAGGGAAAAGGGGGAGGGGGCGCGTACACAGTCAAATCACAACCATGAACATCCAGAGATTCTTTGCTCCCAAAAACGTTTACCTGTCACAGAACAAAAACCCTCCGAAATGGGGGAAAATAAGGAAGAAATCTGTTAGAGAAGAACAAGACCTTCAACGGACAACAGGTCATATCCAAACAAACTCAAACACACAGCCATAGGCTGATGGGGAACAGGAGAGAAGTAAAAAGAAATGCGAGATAAAAGAAATAAATTAACTTTAATCGTAGAGGATGGAAGGGAATATTTTTGTCCGATTCCAGAAGCACGCAAATCTGTTATTTTAACCTCAGGATGAACAAATAAAAAAAATACGTTGATAAATGGGTTTATTAATGGATAAAATGCCACTATTAGGGTGAAACTACAAACGAACACCAGTACACAGAATATCTGTCGGTGCAATTAGGGATCCAAAGATCCCTAAAAACCAAAAACAGGTTTACCAACAAGACAACAAGTTTTATCAAAGAATTGTTAACCTGTTTCATCAAAATGAATGAAAAAGTTTAACTCAACAAGCTGTTACTACAATTTTGGTTTGACTATTAATTGGTTACACAAGTGCTAAAGGAACTTAATGAAGTAACTCCTCAATCTGTCTAAGAGAACAAGAATTGGTGACGTACACTGAAACGTTTCTACAGGGAGACTCAAGGTCAGATAAGAGATGCACAGGCAATCTTTAAAACAAAGAGGAGAGAAGACTAAACAAATCTTTGTTGAAACATTGAAGGGTTTTGAGAAACTGACGTATTACTGAACGTTGGACAGATGTGGAGGGTTGCTCTACGAGTGTGGCGGCCAACAAGGCAACCCAAAATGTTATTTCTCCTCTTTTGGAGTAACTCAAGCAAATTCAGTGTTAAATGGAATGAATCCTGAGTGCAAATATTTATCTGTGATATAATTGGATTATGGGGCGGCACGGTGGCGTGGTGGTTAGCACTGTCGCCTCACAGCAAGAAGGTCCTGGGTTCGATTCCGCCCAGTGGCCTTTCTGTGTGGAGTCTGCATGTTCTCCCCGTGTCTGCGTGGGTTCTCTCCGGGTTCTCCGGCTTCCTCCCACAGTCCAAAGACATGCTCTGGGGATCAGGTTAATTGGGGACTCTAAATTGCCCATAGTGGTGTGAATGTGAATGTGAGTGGTTGTGTGTCTCTGTGTTGCCCTGCGATTGGCTGGCGACCAATCCAGGGTGTACCCTGTCTATCGCCCGAAGTTGGCTGGGATGGACTCCAGCCCCCCCGCGACCCTGTGTGCAGGATAAGCGGTTTGACAATGGATGGATGGATGGATAATTGGATTATGCACTTTACTCAAATACAAGGGCATAAAGATTGTATATTCGGTTTGGTCTTTAATTTAGAAGAATAAGCTCGTAACTCTTGGAATGTAAAAAACGACAACAACATTTTCACACAAACAAGCGGATTATAGAGAAAATGTTATGACATCAACTAACAGATCTATAAAAAAACATAATTGGTATTACAACTACTAATTGAAATATATATAATATATATATATATATATATATATATATATATATATATATATATATATATATATATATCCAGTTGTGGAAAAGAATGTTGTTCTTTTTTTGTTTAGATTATTATGTAAGAGGTGTACTATAATATTATCTTTGCTTCTTTTTTTAATAGAAGATACAAATATTGACTAATGGCATTTCATTTGATGAAACTTAATTTTAGTATGTACGAATTTAAACAATAAATTGATTTGCATTCAAACAAAAACAATAGTTACAGTTACCTAATTCCTTTTATTAAACTGAACATGGGTTTAGTTGGAATTTCTTAATGAATTTGAGTTAACTCTACTCAAAACAGTTGAGCAGAAATTATAAATAAAAGTAGGCTGAAATTAGTTGAATTTACTTTAAAAATATGTCTGGATTTGGATACATTGATTCCGTGCATTTACTCACCTAAAAAAATGTAAGTAAATTCAACACCTTGTTTTCAGTGTATGTGCGCAGCAGAGACAGACAGAGGATGAAAGCTGCTGCTGCTGCATCCACCACCTCCACCTCCAGCAGCAGCGCAGCCGCTGCATCGGCCGCAAGCCAGAGAGCCACGAGTGCATCACAGTACGTGTTCCTGAAGAAGTGCTGTTGGTAACGTTGTCTCATTGTTGATGTCCTTGCGTGTCATCCATTGTGTGTCATAATAGGCCTCTTGGTCCAGCGCTTGTGGCGTTTGTCTCCATCTGCTGTGATGAGATGCAGGCCCAGGTGAAGAAGCTGGTGGCCCCTAAGCCTGCATCTACAGGTCAGTCCAGCCTCAGTTATTTACTGACGTTCCACTTCATCTACCCTCCTGTGTTCCTGGTTTATCTTCTGTCATCATGTGTTTGCATTCCCCCGCTTTTTTTATTTGACTTTAAAACGTTGCTTGATCAGAGGACGAAAGCAGATTGGTACGTTTTGGGTGAAAGATGAACAGTGAAAAACGTCCCCTGTTGTCCTTTTACAGGGAACACACGTCTCTGGTTTTAGTCATTCAGCGCAGTTCAGTGTGTTGTGTTCGTAGTGACTCTGACACGTGTCTTTTAAACACTTAAAACCCAGTTAACTAACTGATGACTCTGTGGGCAACAGCGCCCCCACGTGGGGAAACCAAGCAACTGCTTATGACCGGTCAGCCTGATGACGTGTGCTGCAGAACTCTGTTCAGAAAGGGTTGAATTAAAGAAACGCTGCTGCCTAACCGGCCCAAACATCACCACTAACATCAAGAAGAAGAGCCTTCCTGAACCAAGCGCAGCTCATCTGTTATTCGGCCAACACAGAATGAAGAACCAACGTGTCTGATAAGAATCACACTTTAGACATTTTGTCTTACCAAGAGACCGTAGCGGTTTATCGGCTAAGCTGACGTTTAGAGCAACACGAGCCTTCGGAGTCTTTTCTCCTCCATATTCCGGTGAACGGAGCTGCTAAAACGAGAGGTTTCTACAAAGAGGTCTGGTGGAGAGGACAGAGACGCTCAGTGCACGTTCCTTCTTCTCAGACCATGGAGGGATGAGGACACACGTGTTTATTGTTTGGAGGACAGGCATGTTTATTATTCAGAAGATAGACGTGTTCATTGAGGTTGGACAGGTTTAATCAAGACTTTACCTCCTAGGGAGACGGCGCTCTGCTGCTGCAGTACCGACAGTGGCCGCGGTGGCGCCGTTTCACCACAAGTGGGAAAAGTCCGTAATCGCCGTAGAAAATCCTAGACATCATAGAATATCATAGAGATTATAGAGAATTAAAGAAAATGAGGAACGCTTCACGAATTTGCGTGTCATCCTTGCGCAGGGGCCATGCTAATCTTCTCTGTATCGTTCCAATTTTAGTATATGTGCTATCGAAATAACACAACAGACCCTCGGTGCTGAGGGGTATTTAAAGGCTTGTGACCTGGACGAATCCACCATCACGGTGTCTCCTCTGTGGAGCACCTGGGGGAGTCAGAAACCATGTTTCTGTGTCTCTGTCTAGGCCCAGAACACAACTACTAAGAGGTCTGGCTCCTGTGCAGTGAACCCCGACCATTCCACCGGCTCCAGAACCTGATCCGGCCCGCTTCAGGTCCCGTCTACTCTGCTGAGGAGCTCAAGAGGATGCTGGGAAATCTAGTCAGCCACCGCCGATGTCACGGGATTGGTGAGCTGCAGACAAAGAATCCCCTCACGGCTCCGCCTACATTCCTCCCAGACGACCTTCGACCTTTGGAGGCGCATAGAGAGTGACGGGGGGAGGGAGGCGCATAGAGAGTGACGGGGGAGGAAGCTTAGACGGAAGGGGGAGCAGCAGCAGCATGACGGAGGTGGTATGAGGAGAGTCCTCACGCTGCTGCTGTTATTGTCCCCCTGACTTCACGTGAAGACGTCTCTCAATAACAATGAGACACATCCTCATCACAGCCTCATGAGGAGACCCGGGGTCAGAGAGAAGATGTGATGGATTTTTGGGGGATTCTTTATGAAAAACGTCTGTGTTCTCAATAATAAAACGTGTCTCTCTCTATATTCCGCCACAGCTGCTCAGATGAACAGACGCAGAGGAACATCTGCTCACCTTCTCCAGACCACACTGCTGTGAGTGTCGCTGTGAACAAACGCTGCTCTTCATGTTCACATGATGAGGGTTCTTCCTGCTTTTTGTTTTCCTAAAAACCAGAACACAGGTGCAGCTTCACAAAGGACCAGCAGGTGTCGCCCTACGACCGCTCCATGGAAAGACTTGGCGGGTTGATAATGTGAGAGGTCTAAAGCCTCGCGCAGTTGAGTAGGACCACTTTAGGCCCGCGTGTCCTGCGGCGGCAGCGGAGCCTCCACTCCTCCCTGGAGATCCTCTGGTTCACCGCGGCGTCCGTCAGTCCAACCATCCCGTGCTTCCCCTCCAGCTGGGACCGCTTAGCCTCTGCGAGACGGCGTGCATCTCCGGCGTCCACCTCAAAGATGCAGTTAGACAGCTGCCTCATGAAGGTGGGGTACAGCTCGTGGCTCTCGGTGTTGACACCTGATGCGAAGCGTCGCAACAGGTGTCAGATGTCCAGTCTCACGGCGAGATGCTCCCACTCCAGCGAAACAATCAAAACGTGTACGTCTACAATCACGGTGCTGATGCAGCACAACTGTCAACAGTGTCCTTTTCACACCTGAAACAAGACAGCTGTCTTTGACACGCCGTCCCTGTTGCAGCAGTCGCGGTCCACGTAGATCAGCTGGGGGGGAGGTACCCCGCGGAGTCGGTACCGCCTCATCAAGCCGGCGGCCATCCTGGAAAGGCCCCCGGCGCTCTCGGTGGAGGTGAGGACGCTCATGAGGACCTGCCCGTGCTCATTGCCGACGTTGGTAGCCCAGGCGGCCATGTCGGAGGAGATACCCGCGAGCTTCTTTGTCACCTGCAGAGAGATTCTGAGAGTTAATGTGAGAAACACACAGCAGCTGGAAGGAAAAGAAACTGACAGACTCCACTCGCCTTCTTGGTGGAGTCAGCAGCCAGACGGGGGATGGCAGAGGGGGCATCTGGGGCAGAGATGGAATCTGCCCCCTCGCCGAGCACAAGGCCAGGAATCGCTCACACTCGCCGAGGTACTGGATCGCTCTCCGCATCCAGGCGTCCGAGTGCTGCTCCCGCAGGGTGTTGTACAGCTGGTTGGCACTGTTGCCCAGAGTGCGGGACCTCAGCTGTATCACCACCCTCATGTCACAGGACAGCCTGCAGAACGCCAACATCATGTAGAGCCGAGTCTGCACCTCCAACGGGACGTTCAACACAGTCAAATGGTGAAGAAGGGGTCGGGGGATGCGGGAGGATGGTTGTAGACGGGCCGGGGTTGGGGGGGTGCCAACAGAGGTTGAGGTCACCGACGAGCCGAGGCCTCCACTGGCTGTCCCTGGTAGACGGCACCGGGCCGATCCACTGCTGCTGCTCCACAGTGAGAGCTGCCCTCCAGGACCGAGGCAGCAACTGGTGAGACGACAACACACACACAAATCTCCTGCGAGGCTTCCAGCAGCTCGTCCAGTAGAGCAGAGACACCAGCTCCTGGAGGAGGAGGTGCTGCTGAGGAGGAGGAGGAGGAGGTGGCGACGGCAGCAGCGGGTGGTGGCAGGAGCAAAAAAAAAGGCCTTTGCATCCGAGGCTTGAAGGTAAAGGAAATGTTTGAGTAACGTAAAAGGTTAAGATGAATTATTATTATTACTGTTAATGCTGAGAGACCAACAAAGATTGAGCTGCATTTACACACCACAAGAGAAAAGGAGGTGGTTTTAAAGAGAGAAAGTGAGGGTGAGATGATAACTAGTTAGCCATGCAGATGTTGTTGAGTCAGCCAGGCGCTGATGAAAGCACGGTGAAAAAGACGATGTTATTTGTAGAGGTGGGTTATTGATCCGAGATGATCATCAGACATCACAGCGTTCACGCAAAACTTACCAGTCATCTGCTTTCGTCCTCTGATCAAGAAACGTTTTAAAGTCAAATAAAAAAAGCGTCAACAATGAATATGAGTACTTCTGTTTGTGAAGTGTGGTAACGCTTTATATTAAGGTCCTTGTAATAACCATTAATCAATAGGTAATAAGGCACTTGTAAGTCCTTACAAGATGCTTATTAACATTTATAAGCTTATATGTGTTAATAATGGCATTATTTTACGGTTACCACGATTACGATTACCACCCACCCCATTGGACCCCTTCCAATTCGCCTACCGCAAGAACAGGAGGACGGAGGATGCCATCTCCACGGCATTACACTCCGCCCTTTCTCACCTGGACAATAACAACAGCTATGTGAGGATGCTGTTCATAGACTTCACTTCAGCTTTCAACACTGTCATCCCCTCCAAACTAATCACGAAACTCAGTCACCTGGGTATCAACACTTCCCTCTGTAACTGGATACTGGACTTCCTATCCAACAGACCCCAGTCTGTTAGGGTAGAGAACCACACCTCCTCAACCCTCATGGTGAACACCGGCGTGCCACAGGGCTGTGTGCTAAGTCCTCTCCTCTACTCCCTCTTCACCACGACTGCACACCTGTACACGGTTCTAATACCATTGTCAAGTTTGCAGACGACACAACGGTAATTGGCCTCATCAGTGACAACGATGAGTCGGCCTACAGAGGGGAGGTCCAGGACCTGGCGGTATGGTGCGCCGACAACAACCTGGCTCTCAACACCAAGAAGACCAAAGAGCTAATTGTGGACTTCAGGAAGAAAACTGGCACGAACATCCCCATCCATATCAACGGGACGGAGTTTGAGCGTGTCGCCAGCTTCAAGTTCCTGGGTTCCCACATCTCTGAGGACCTCTCTTGGACCCTCAACACCTCATCCCTGGTAAAGAAAGCACACCAGCGTCTCTTCTTCCTGAGGAGACTGAAGAAGGCCCATCTGTCTCCTCAGATGCTAGATAATTTCTACCACTGTACCATAGAGAGCATCCTTAGAGACTGCATCTCAGTATGGTATGGCAGCTGCTCTGTCGCGGACCGTAAATCACTGCAGAGGGTGGTGAAAACTGCCCAACGCATCACCGGTTCCTCACACCATTGAGGCTGTCCGGAGCAAGAGATGTCTGGAGGGCGCAGCTCTCACCCCAGCCACAGACTGTTTGCCCTCCTCCCCCCTGGGAGGCGCTACAGGGTGCTCCGCTCCTGGACCAGCAGGTTCAGGAACAGCTTCATCCCTGCGGCTGTCACTCTACTGAACTCTGCCCCCCCTGAACTCTGCCCCCCACCCCACCCCACACACATCTCCCTCAGTGACTGTACTCCCCCCTCCACCCTGGCTTGACTGCCACACACCCTCCTCCAGCCACTGAACATTTGCACTGTTATTGTATATCCATTTCTTACCGTTCATGTTGCATAACTATTTCTTACTGTACATATCTATTTATTCACTTATTACACTTTACATATGCATATACTCTGCACTTTTTGCTATTTTGCGCTCTGGTTGGATGTTAAACTGCATTTCGTTGCCTTAGTACTTGTACCCTGTGCAATGACAATAAAGTTGAATCTAATCTAATCTAAATCTTTAATAGCAGGCTATAACACATTTGATGCAGAAGATCTGTGGTTCGAGTCCCGCCTCAGGCAAGCTGCAATCTAAGCGTGTTAAATTACAGCACGACCAATGTTGGTGAACAAAAACACAGACTTAGAGAACAACATTTACAGTAAGGAATAACAAACAGAATTAAAAACAATAATAACCTAACCTACTCTAATTTCCTTTCTGATTATTGCTGCCTTAAGTTTCCTGTTGGAATCACATTTGTTTCTTGTCAGAGTGAAATATGAGGGCAGCACATTCCAGTATGCAACAGCTGTGTGCATGATGTTTTCTTAAGTGCATTGGTTCTGGCTACAGGAAGAGTAACGTGACCACTTAGTGCCTCTCCAACAGACTGAAACCAGTTAGCTATGAAATGATTCCCACTAAAAGTCTCGGTCACACATAGTGTCTAGTGTGAAGTCCTTCCTTGGTTACACACGTCGTCCAGCCTGGCGTCTATTTATTTATTTATTTACTTTGCAGGGTCAATGCAAACTAATCAACAGTTGCACTGTAGTGAGCCAGAGAGGCTCATTTCCATGTTTTTGAGGCAGCCTGAAGTAAAAAAAACATTAAAAATCTCAAAAGGAAATCAAATTCACATTCATAGACACACGGACACAACGTATACACAAAACCAACACGCAGCAAAAGAAGAGCGTTCGACATTAAACCAGAGCATGCGTCATCTACACACAGCGCTAACTGCGCCAGGCTTTAGACCGCTCACATTATCAACCCGCCGAGTCTTTCCTACCCACAAGTCATTGCAACGTGACGCGTAAAACCAGGTAACCAGTGAAGGCAAAAGGCAAAGAAAAAGGACGGCACACGTGTGTTCAGACTGTCATAATAACATGTGTACATTTAAAAGGTCGAGGTTTAAAGATGGGGAACAAAACACGTGAAATCAGACAGTATTTATTCATAAAACGATGAACTTTAATGTCATTTAAAATCAACTTTCATCTTTAGTGTATGTGTTTCACCTCTGCTCCAACTTTCAACAACTATTTAACAAATGTCCTTTTAATGATTTTACCCCGGTGTGGAGTAATGTTCTCCTATGGAATACATCAACGATAACTTATTGATACGTTGATTCCAGTAGTAGTTGTACTTTGTGTTTTCCTTCAGACCACAGCGCCTCTCACTCCATGGAGCGGTCGTAGGGCGACACCTGCTGGTCCTTTGTGAAGCTGCACCTGTGTTCTGGTTTTTAGGAAAACAAAAAGCAGGAAGAACCCTCATCATGTGAACATGAAGAGCAGCGTTTGTTCACAGCGACACTCACAGCAGTGTGGTCTGGAGAAGGTGAGCAGATGTTCCTCTGCGTCTGTTCATCTGAGCAGCTGTGGCGGAATATAGAGAGAGACACGTTTTATTATTGAGAACACAGACGTTTTTCATAAAGAATCCCCCAAAAATCCATCACATCTTCTCTCTGACCCCGGGTCTCCTCATGAGGCTGTGATGAGGATGTGTCTCATTGTTATTGAGAGACGTCTTCACGTGAAGTCAGGGGGACAATAACAGCAGCAGCGTGAGGACTCTCCTCATACCACCTCCGTCATGCTGCTGCTGCTCCCCCTTCCGTCTAAGCTTCCTCCCCCGTCACTCTCTATGCGCCTCCCTCCCCCCGTCACTCTCTATGCGCCTCCAAAGGTCGAAGGTCGTCTGGGAGGAATGTAGGCGGAGCCGTGAGGGGATTCTTTGTCTGCAGCTCACCAATCCCGTGACATCGGCGGTGGCTGACTAGATTTCCCAGCATCCTCTTGAGCTCCTCAGCAGAGTAGACGGGACCTGAAGCGGGCCGGATCAGGTTCTGGAGCCGGTGGAATGGTCGGGGTTCACTGCACAGGAGCCAGAACTCTTAGTAGTTGTGTTCTGGGCCTAGACAGAGACACAGAAACATGGTTTCTGACTCCCCCAGGTGCTCCACAGAGGAGACACCGTGATGGTGGATTCGTCCAGGTCACAAGCCTTTAAATACCCCTCAGCACCGAGGGTCTGTTGTGTTATTTCGATAGCACATATACTAAAATTGGAACGATACAGAGAAGATTAGCATGGCCCCTGCGCAAGGATGACACGCAAATTCGTGAAGCGTTCCTCATTTTCTTTAATTCTCTATAATCTCTATGATATTCTATGATGTCTAGGATTTTCTACGGCTATTACGGACTTTTCCCACTTGTGGTGAAACGGCGCCACCGCGGCCACTGTCGGTACTGCAGCAGCAGAGCGCCGTCTCCCTAGGAGGTAAAGTCTTGATTAAACCTGTCCAACCTCAATGAACACGTCTATCTTCTGAATAATAAACATGCCTGTCCTCCAAACAATAAACACGTGTGTCCTCATCCCTCCATGGTCTGAGAAGAAGGAACGTGCACTGAGCGTCTCTGTCCTCTCCACCAGACCTCTTTGTAGAAACCTCTCGTTTTAGCAGCTCCGTTCACCGGAATATGGAGGAGAAAAGACTCCGAAGGCTCGTGTTGCTCTAAACGTCAGCTTAGCCGATAAACCGCTACGGTCTCTTGGTAAGACAAAATGTCTAAAGTGTGATTCTTATCAGACACGTTGGTTCTTCATTCTGTGTTGGCCGAATAACAGATGAGCTGCGCTTGGTTCAGGAAGGCTCTTCTTCTTGATGTTAGTGGTGATGTTTGGGCCGGTTAGGCAGCAGCGTTTCTTTAATTCAACCCTTTCTGAACAGAGTTCTGCAGCACACGTCATCAGGCTGACCGGTCATAAGCAGTTGCTTGGTTTCCCCACGTGGGGGCGCTGTTGCCCACAGAGTCATCAGTTAGTTAACTGGGTTTTAAGTGTTTAAAAGACACGTGTCAGAGTCACTACGAACACAACACACTGAACTGCGCTGAATGACTAAAACCAGAGACGTGTGTTCCCTGTAAAAGGACAACAGGGGACGTTTATCACTGTTCATCTTTCACCCAAAACGTACCAATCTGCTTTCGTCCTCTGATCAAGCAACGTTTTAAAGTCAAATAAAAAAAGCGGGGGAATGCAAACACATGATGACAGAAGATAAACCAGGAACACAGGAGGGTAGATGAAGTGGAACGTCAGTAAATAACTGAGGCTGGACTGACCTGTAGATGCAGGCTTAGGGGCCACCAGCTTCTTCACCTGGGCCTGCATCTCATCACAGCAGATGGAGACAAACGCCACAAGCGCTGGACCAAGAGGCCTATTATGACACACAATGGATGACACGCAAGGACATCAACAATGAGACAACGTTACCAACAGCACTTCTTCAGGAACACGTACTGTGATGCACTCGTGGCTCTCTGGCTTGCGGCCGATGCAGCGGCTGCGCTGCTGCTGGAGGTGGAGGTGGTGGATGCAGCAGCAGCAGCTTTCATCCTCTGTCTGTCTCTGCTGCGCACATACACTGAAAACAAGGTGTTGAATTTACTTACATTTTTTTAGGTGAGTAAATGCACGGAATCAATGTATCCAAATCCAGACATATTTTTAAAGTAAATTCAACTAATTTCAGCCTACTTTTATTTATAATTTCTGCTCAACTGTTTTGAGTAGAGTTAACTCAAATTCATTAAGAAATTCCAACTAAACCCATGTTCAGTTTAATAAAAGGAATTAGGTAACTGTAACTATTGTTTTTGTTTGAATGCAAATCAATTTATTGTTTAAATTCGTACATACTAAAATTAAGTTTCATCAAATGAAATGCCATTAGTCAATATTTGTATCTTCTATTAAAAAAAGAAGCAAAGATAATATTATAGTACACCTCTTACATAATAATCTAAACAAAAAAAGAACAACATTCTTTTCCACAACTGGATATATATATATATATATATATATATATATATATATATATATATATATATATATTATATATATATTTCAATTAGTAGTTGTAATACCAATTATGTTTTTTTATAGATCTGTTAGTTGATGTCATAACATTTTCTCTATAATCCGCTTGTTTGTGTGAAAATGTTGTTGTCGTTTTTTACATTCCAAGAGTTACGAGCTTATTCTTCTAAATTAAAGACCAAACCGAATATACAATCTTTATGCCCTTGTATTTGAGTAAAGTGCATAATCCAATTATCCATCCATCCATCCATTGTCAAACCGCTTATCCTGCACACAGGGTCGCGGGGGGGCTGGAGTCCATCCCAGCCAACTTCGGGCGATAGACAGGGTACACCCTGGATTGGTCGCCAGCCAATCGCAGGGCAACACAGAGACACACAACCACTCACATTCACATTCACACCACTATGGGCAATTTAGAGTCCCCAATTAACCTGATCCCCAGAGCATGTCTTTGGACTGTGGGAGGAAGCCGGAGAACCCGGAGAGAACCCACGCAGACACGGGGAGAACATGCAGACTCCACACAGAAAGGCCACTGGGCGGAATCGAACCCAGGACCTTCTTGCTGTGAGGCGACAGTGCTAACCACCACGCCACCGTGCCGCCCCATAATCCAATTATATCACAGATAAATATTTGCACTCAGGATTCATTCCATTTAACACTGAATTTGCTTGAGTTACTCCAAAAGAGGAGAAATAACATTTTGGGTTGCCTTGTTGGCCGCCACACTCGTAGAGCAACCCTCCACATCTGTCCAACGTTCAGTAATACGTCAGTTTCTCAAAACCCTTCAATGTTTCAACAAAGATTTGTTTAGTCTTCTCTCCTCTTTGTTTTAAAGATTGCCTGTGCATCTCTTATCTGACCTTGAGTCTCCCTGTAGAAACGTTTCAGTGTACGTCACCAATTCTTGTTCTCTTAGACAGATTGAGGAGTTACTTCATTAAGTTCCTTTAGCACTTGTGTAACCAATTAATAGTCAAACCAAAATTGTAGTAACAGCTTGTTGAGTTAAACTTTTTCATTCATTTTGATGAAACAGGTTAACAATTCTTTGATAAAACTTGTTGTCTTGTTGGTAAACCTGTTTTTGGTTTTTAGGGATCTTTGGATCCCTAATTGCACCGACAGATATTCTGTGTACTGGTGTTCGTTTGTAGTTTCACCCTAATAGTGGCATTTTATCCATTAATAAACCCATTTATCAACGTATTTTTTTTATTTGTTCATCCTGAGGTTAAAATAACAGATTTGCGTGCTTCTGGAATCGGACAAAAATATTCCCTTCCATCCTCTACGATTAAAGTTAATTTATTTCTTTTATCTCGCATTTCTTTTTACTTCTCTCCTGTTCCCCATCAGCCTATGGCTGTGTGTTTGAGTTTGTTTGGATATGACCTGTTGTCCGTTGAAGGTCTTGTTCTTCTCTAACAGATTTCTTCCTTATTTTCCCCCATTTCGGAGGGTTTTTGTTCTGTGACAGGTAAACGTTTTTGGGAGCAAAGAATCTCTGGATGTTCATGGTTGTGATTTGACTGTGTACGCGCCCCCTCCCCCTTTTCCCTGTGTGTCCTCCCATGGCTCATTGGGGGAGTCAAAGGTCGTCTGGGAGGAATGTAGGCGGTGCTGTGGGGGGATTCTTTTGTCCTCTTTGTCTGCAGCTCACCAATCCCGTGACATCGGCGGTGGCTGACTAGATTTCCCAGCATCCTCTTGAGCTCCTCAGCAGAGTAGACGGGACCTGAAGCGGGCCGGATCAGGTTCTGGAGCCGGTGGAATGGTCGGGGTTCACTGCACAGGAGCCAGACCTCTTAGTAGTTGTGTTCTGGGCCTAGACAGAGACACAGAAACATGGTTTCTGACTCCCCCAGGTGCTCCACAGAGGAGACACCGTGATGGTGGATTCGTCCATGTCACAAGCCTTTAAATACCCCTCAGCACCGACGGTCTGTTGTGTTATTTCGATAGCACATATACTAAAATTGGAACGATACAGAGAAGATTAGCATGGCCCCTGCGCAAGGATGACACGCAAATTCGTGAAGCGTTCCTCATTTTCTTTAATTCTCTATAATCTTTATGATATTCTATGATGTCTAGGATTTTCTACGGCTATTGTGGACTTTTCCCACTTGTGGTGAAACGGCGCCACCGGCCACTGTCGGTACTGCAGCAGCAGAGCGCAGTCTCCCTAGGAGGTAAAGTCTTGATTAAACCCAGACCCGATAAGTGTCCACAGAAAATTTTGTGACAATCAGACATAGCGTTTGCCCAGGGGGCATCCTCACCAGATGCCCAAACCACCTCAACTGGCTCCTTTCGACGCAAAGGAGCAGCGGCTCTACTCCGAGCTCCTCACGAATGGCTGAGCTTTTCACCCTATCCCTAAGGGGGACGCCAGCCACTCTCCTGAGGAAACCCATTTCGGCCGCTTGTACCCGTGACCTAGTTCTTTCGGTCATGACCCATCCTTCATGACCATAGGTGAGGGTAGGAACGAAGATTGACCGGTAGATCGAGAGCTTTGCCTTCCGGCTCAGCTCTCTTTTCGTCACAACAGTGCGGTAAAGCGAGTGCAATACCGCCCCCGCTGCTCCGATTCTCCGGCCAAACTCACACTCCATCTTCCCCTCACTCGTGAACAAGTCCCCGAGGTACTTGAACTCCTTCACTTGGGGTAAGGACACATTCCCTACCTGGAGCAGGCAATCCATCGGTTTCCTGCTGAGAACCATGGCCTCAGATTTAGAGGTGCTAATCCTCATCCCGACCGCTTCACACTCGACTGCGAAACACTCCAGTGAGAGTTGGAGGTCACAGACGGAAGATGCCATCAGGACCACATCATCTGCAAAAAGCAGCGATGAGATCCGGAGCCCCCCGAACTGTAGACCCTCCTCCCCCCGACTACGCCACGATATCCTGTCCATGAAAACCACAAACAAGATTGGTGACAAGGCGCAGCCCTGGCGAAGGCCAACCCCCACCGGAAACACCTCCGACGTACTGCCGAGCACCCGAACACAGTTCTCGCTTTGGGCGTATAAGGATTGGATGGCCACAAGCACGGACCCCCTCACCCCGTACTCCCGCAGCACCTCCCACAGTTTCTCTCGGGGGACCCGGTCATACGCCTTCTCCAAGTCCACAAAATGTAGTCTGGATGAGCATACTCCCAAGCCCCCTCTATGATCCTGGAAAGAGTGAAGAGCTGGTTTGTTGTTCCACGACCAGGACGAAAACCGCATTGTTCCTCTTCAATCCTTGGTTCGACTATCGGCCAAACCCTCCTGAGGCTGAGTAGTGTGATGCTGAGTAGTGAGATACCCCTGTAATTGGCACACACTCTCTGGTCTTTGAAGAGGGGTACCACCATCCCGGTCTGCCACTCTTTTGGCACTGTCCCAGACTTCCACGCAGTGTTGAAGAGGCGTGTCTTCCAAGACAACACCCATTGCTTTTAGCATCTCTGGACGGATCCCATCAATCCCCGGGGCTTTGCCACTGCGGAGTTGTTTGACTACCTCAGTGACCTCCACTAGGCCAATTGACGATGATCCCTCCTCCGCCTCCAGCTCCGCCTCTACCAGGATTCAGGAGTTCCTCAAAGTGTTCCTTCCCCCCCTCGATAACCTCCTCAGTCGCGGTCAACAGGGTCCCATCCTTACTGTACACACCTTGGATGGTTCCCTGTTTCCCCCTCCTGAGGTGCCGGAGGGTCTTCCAGAAGCACTTTGGTGCAGACCGAAAGTCCTTCTCCATAGTTACCCCGAACTCCTCCCATACTCGCTGCTTTGCCTCCATCACGACAGCGGCTGCTGCCCTTCGAGCCTGTCGGCACACTGCAACTGCCTCCGGAGTCCCACCGGATATCATAACCCGGCAGGCCTCTTTCTTCAGTCGGACGGCTTCCCTGACCACCGGTGTCCACCACAGGGTTCAAGGGTTACCGCCCCTTGATGCACCTAAGACCTTGAGGCCACAACTCACTGCCACGTCAGCAATGGAGGTTTTGAACATACACCACTCTGGTTCAATGTCCCCTACCTCCACAGGAATGTGAGAGAAGCTCCGCCGGAGGTGTGAGTTGAAAATCTTTTGGACCGGGGCCTCCTCCAGACTTCCCAGTTCACCCTCACCACACGCTTGGGTTTACCGGGTCTGTCCCGGGTCTTCCCCCATCCCCTGACCCAGTTCACAACCAGATGGTGATCAGCTGACAGCTCTGCCCCTCTCTTTACCCGAGAACATGCGGCCTCAGATCAGACGATACGATTACAGAATCGATCATTGATCTTTGGCCTAGGGTGCTCTGGTACCACGTACACTTATGAACATCCTTATGTTCGAACATGGTGTTTGTTATGGACAATCCGTGACTGGCACGGAAGTCTAGTAAAAAAAAACACGCTCGGGTTCAGATCAGTGAGGCCATTCCTCCCAATCACGCCTCTCCAGTTATCTCCATCGTCGCCAACGTGCGCATTGAAGTCTCCCAGTAGGACTATGGAGTCCCCTACTGGAGCCCCATGCAGGACTCCATTCAGGGTCTCCAAAAAGGCTGAATACTCTGTGCTGCTGTTTGGTGCATATGCACAGACAACAGTCAGAGTTTTCCCCCCCACCCCCCGAAGGCGTAGGGAGGCGACCCTTTTGTCCACCGGGGTAAACTCCAATGTAGCAGCACTCAGCCGGGGACTTATGAGTATCCCCACACCCGCCTGGCGCCTCACACCATGGGCCACCCCGGAGTAGAGTCCAGGATAGGGGATGGACTCCAGAGAATAGAGTCCATCCCCTATCCAGGAGTGTGGTTCCAGAGCCGAGGCTGTGCGTAGAGGTAAGCCCCACCAGATCCAACTGATAACGCTACACCTCCCGCACAAGCTCCGGCTCCTTCCCCCCCAGAGAGGTTACGTTCCACGTCCCCAGAGCCAGCATCTGCCGCCCAGGTCGGTTTCCGTCTAGACCCCCCACTGTCACTGCCACCCTTGTAGCAGCGCACCCGACCCCATTGGTTTCCTCCACAGGTGGTGAGCCCATGGGGAGTAGAGTCTTGGGCTGCCACCGTCACTCCTTCGGGCTGTGCCCGGCCGGGCTCCGCGGTAAACCCGGCCACCAGACGCTCGCTGTCGGGCCCTCCATCTGTAATTATAATACACCTCTTACATAATAATCTAAAACAAAAAAAGAACAACATTCTTTTCCACAACTGGATGTATATACACATGTATATATGTATATATATATATATATATATACACACATTACATATAAAGAAACAGTTGCTTTAACACTAGAAGCCCCTCAAAACAATCCAGCAGACTGAGCAACAAATAAACAACACTCTCTCACCTCTTATTCTTTTTGCTTTAGATGGATATGTTCTTCTATTTTGTATGTTCTATAAATGTGCTGTATTTACTATCTTATCTTCAGTGGTTATTCTTACTTAAATGAGGTGTTGCAGACTCTTAAGGAGGCTGTAAAATCAAAAAGTCTCAACAGAGCTGCTGTGTGTGTGTGTGTGTGTGTGTGTGTGTACTACACACACACACGTCATGGGTCGTCGTGGCGCAGGGGTTAGAGAAGGTGTGCTGGGAAGCACAAGGTTGGTGGTTTGATTTCAGGCTGCCCCATGTCGAAGTTTCCCTGAGCAAGACACCTTACCCCTAATTGCTCCCCGGGCAAAAATGTGAAAAAGCCATGGGTTTAAAGTGTAATGTAAGTCGCTTTGGATATAAGTGTCTGCTAAATGACCTGTAATGTAATGTACTAGAGTACCAGTCAAAAGATTGAAACAAACAAATATATGATCTATATATATATATATATGAATTAGGGCTGTCAATAATAGCGCGTTAACGGCGTTGATTAGTTGTTTGTTGTTAATTACGTCAATTTTTCTAACACTATTCACGTATGCGCAGTGGGACAAATTATCAGGTCAGGAAAGTACCTCTTCCTCTAGGGAATGCACTTCCTCTTATAGAACACATTACTGCTACCTGCAGGGATACATCAGTACTCATCACAATAGACACTCACTAGGGAGGTGCCGTGCCGTTGGGAGCTAGAGGCGAGATGGAGCAAGGTGAGCAAAGTGGGCCTATGGACGGATTCAAATATAAAAAGAATGATGATGGTACAGTTAACAAGTACACGGTTATTTGCAAGATTTGTAACAAGGAGTTTCAATTTCACCGGAGCCGTTCAAGCTTGAGGTACCATGTCAACGCCAAACATGTGTTTGCTGGGCCGTCAGGCTCAGCAAGTCGTTTGCGCCAGTCCACGCTGAATGTTCGGAGGCCATTAACAAAATCAACCTCAGATAATTTGACCAACACAATAGCAAAATGGATCGCAAAGGATTGTCGACCCATTAGCATTGTAGAAGACTCAGGTTTCCTTGATGTTTTGCAAGTGGCGTCTCAAGACTCATCCTATAAGCCATCGTCAAGAGCCACAGTTATGACGAAAATCCACGAGCTCTATGAAAACGAAAAAGAAAAAAGGAAAGCGGTCTTGGCTCAAGTAAATCATATCGCCCTGACAGGAGACCATTGGACATCAGTGAGTAACAACAATTACCTCGGAGTAACTGCACATTTCATCAGTGACACGTGGGAACTGAAGTCTTTTGCGCTGACTATATTAAAAACTGAGGAGCGTCATTTTGCGGAGGCTTGTAAAGAACAGTTCCTGTCTGTTGCACGTAAGTGGGACATCGAGGGCAAGACGACAACCATTGGGACTGACAGTGCGCGCAACATAGTTGCCGCAATTAGACTTACACGCTATGAACACATTAACTGTGTCGCTCACATGGTGCAGAGAAGTGTCACAGTGAGTCTTGCTGACAGCGGCTTTGTAAATTCTTTGGCCAAGGCTCGCAAAGTTGTCGGTCATTTCATGTCAGAGCTTAAAAACTCGTTTTGCCGACCGCAGCAGAGTGGGATAAACTGCAGAGGCTGGAGACCCTTCTAGAGCCATGCAGGTAAATCAGTCTGTAACTTATCAAATAACATTGCTTTGATTATTTTCTGGAATGAATTGAATGAATGAATTAAAGTCAAATATCAATAACATGTATGTATGTAAAAAATAATGATGATAATAATAATAATAATAATGATGATAATAATAATAATAATGATGATAATAATAGGGCGGCACGGTGTTCTGTGTGGAGTCTGCATGTTCTCCCCGTGTCTGCGTGGGTTCTCTCCGGGTTCTCCGGCTTCCTCCCACAGTCCAAAGACGTGCTCTGGGGATCAGGTTAATTGGGGACTCTAAATTGCCCGTAGATGTGTGAATGTGAGAGTGAATGGTTGTGTGTCTCTGTGTAGCCCTGCGATTGGCTGGCGACCAATCCAGGGTGTACCCTGTCTATCGCCCGAAGTTGGCTGGGATGGACTCCAGCCCCCCCGCGACCCTGTGTGCGGGATAAGCGGTTTGACAATGGATGGATGGATGATAATAATAAATAATTATTATCATTATTAATAATATGTTGATAACCACTGTTCTAATAATACACTGTCTCAGTGTGCATGTGTGTGTTTGTGTGCGTAGGTATGTAACTGAGCTCCTGGGTGGAGAGGCCTATGTCTCCTGTTCTGTGGTACTACCTTCTCTCTGCCACTTGCGTCTGAAGATGGAAGCCTGTGATGAGGACCCTGCATTTGTGGTGAGATTCAAGACCAAGTTCAAGGAGGATCTAGCTTCCCGTCAAGAAAAGCTTAACAATGCATGGCTCCAGATTGCTACAGTTTTAGATCCTTGTTTCAAAGACTTGAAATGCATGCCCAAGACAGACAGGGAAGAGGTGTGGACCACACTTGAAGGGATGCTGCAACAAGAGTCACCCAGAAGGTCTTCACAGGCACATGATGATGGGCCACCCAGTAAGAATAACCAGCCTTCTGCAAATGGGCTCGGATTCAGAATCAGAAGATGAAGAGGTCCAACCTGCCATACAGAGGTACAGAGCAGAGCCCACCATTAATTTGGAGCACTGCCCCTTGAGGTGGTGGGCATCTCATTCAGGAGCCCATGAGAAGCTGGCCTCACTAGCTCACAAATATCTAGCCACTCCTGCAAACACTGTTCCCTGTGAACGACTTTTCTCAGTTGCAGGTCACATTGTGAACAAGAAAAGGTCAGCTTTACTTTCAGAAAATGTGAACAAGTTAGTTTGCCTCAGCAACTGGCTGAAAGATGATGAAGCTCAGTAGATTTGAAAGGTGATGTTCAGACAAAAAGACCAGTTTCAGTGCAACATGTTATAGTAGTTAGCAACTGGATTTTTGAGCAACTGGATTAAAGAATGGAGGAAAAGGTAAAAGATTGTTCTTTGGTTTGATTTAAAAGTTGAAAATGTTTTCTTCCACATAAAACGCAACAGATGACTCAAATTGTGCAAAAATGTGGTAGACCACTGTTATGATTTGACTACATTTATTGCTTTCTGTTCTGAATACTGTAAATTGTACATCCTGGTTAAGAGGAATGCCAAAAAGGAAGCAATGGGACATTACAAAGACAAATATTATGGTGTGTAGTATGTTTCAGCTTGATTTAAACCACCATTATTTGGCTGTGTTAATAAACAGACATAATATGAAAATGATGTATCTGTGTCCTGTTATCTATCTTTTGGTATGCATTTCAGAAAGAAAAAATGGTTAGGATTCAGGTGTAATTGCAAATAGTGATTAATCCTGATTAATCCACTGAAAAATCTGATTAATTGATTAAAATTTTTAATTATTTGACAGCCCTAATATAAATATAAAAAAATAAACAAAGAAATGAACATTGCCACCATACATAATCATTTTATATTTAAATAAAACTATAGATCTGTGAGCTTCCTCCCACAGTCCAAAGACATGCTCTGGGGATCAGGTTGACTGGTAACTCTAAATTGCCCGTAGGTGTGTGAATGTGAATGGTTGTATGTCTCTATGTAGCCCTGTGATTGGCTGGCAACCAGGCCCGGGTGTACTCTGTCTCTCGCCCGAAGTTGGCTGGGATATTGTCCACCCACTCAGGGGTTTTGAATTAATGTAGATGACTCCAGACTCCAGACCCCCCGCGACCCTGTGTGCAGGATAAGCGGTTTGCAAATGGATGGATGGATCTGTGAGGTGTTATTAAAGTAATGTACATAGAAACGACACTACTGTGCAGCAGGTTGTTATGTTTCATATGAATATTCTCAACCTTCTGACAATGATAACATGAACCTCTGAAAGTGTATGTGGGTGACATTAGGATCTGAAAACATAACATGTGAGAGGCAAATAAATTCAAATGACTTACCATATACTCCAGAACAAGCTGTCCCTCGTCCTCCCCCAGGTAGATGCAAAGAGCCTTTAGGACAGCTGTCCTTTTAGGATTGACATCACTTGTCTCCTGTGTTAAAGAATTACAATTATTAAATAATAAGAAATACAGAAATAAGTACAGCAATTTTAATAAATTGAACAATATTTATATTACATTACATGACATGTCATTTAGCTGACGCTTTTATCCAAAGCGACTTACAATAAGTGCATTCAACCATAAAATGTAATAACCTAAATGTATAATATAACTTCATTTTTTCATCATCACAAATATACATGACATTTTACATGTCATAAAGACAATTGGTATACATATTTACTTCTTGCAAGATCTCCAGATGTTTAGCTAGTTTCTGGCCAGCAACTCCTCCCTTCGTCTGGAAGATATACGTCAATTGGGCTAAATGGCTGTCCAACTGTGCCATGAAGGTAGATTCCAGTGGGATGGTGGTAAAGCCTTGGAACTTAGCATGTATCTTATCAAAAAACAAAAAGATAAAATACAAAGAGTATTGGTGCAATATTTTGTTGCTAATAAATTTGTCACGGTGTGGTTCACTTCCTGTTGTATTTTGTAGTTTTCTGCCACTCGTGTCCCCGGGTAACTTCACTTCCTGCCTTGTCCTGTCATCCCCTGTGATCGTTTAATAGTTTCCACCTGTGTCCAATCACCTGCACCTCCCTTGTGTATTTAAGCCGTGTGTCTCTTGTGTCACTTGTCGCGTCATTGTCTATTGTCGTGGATGTCCGTAGTTTCTTGCCTGTGTGTTTTTGCCCCTTGGCCCTTTGATTTTCCCTTTTCGACTATTAAAGTATTTTGTTTCCGGAGAAGTCTGCGTTTGAGTCCTGCCTCCCCCACGCATCCTTGACAAAATTCTAGTTTTGAACTCCTGATTAACAAAGACTGTCTTTGATAGCATGTGTGCTGGTTGGTCCACAGTGTGTTCTAGCCAGACACATTCCTATTAATCGTGGGTAATTGCAAGAGTAGGCTTTCCTTCAGACAATCAAAGAGCTGACAAGCTGGTGAAAAAAGTGGAATATGCAGGAACTTAAGAGCCAGACATTTTTCTTGGTAGTGACCAAAAACAGAGCTATAAGAATAATCAATCACTAGGTGGGATATACTTTTCTTTCAAATGTATTGTCAATATTTAGGTTACAGCAGTTACACGCTAAGATTGTACAAAGACAAGCCGCACATTGGGAAAATAGGTAGCAAATGCTTACCTCACCGACTAAAGAGGACTAAAACCGTTTGCACAAAAGTTGTTGAATGCCTACATATGATCAGTGGCAGATTTACTTTGCTGTCAGCGATTACTGCCCTATAGAGGGCAAATATACCACAGCATTAGAGTATTTAACCTGAGCAGTACTGCTGGGATCAGCATACCTGTGAAGAGTTTGTTTGTTAAATGTACTTACCAAAACAATATGAGGTCCCCAAAGAGTTCCACATCACACCAACATCAGATAGAAAAAACTGCAAAAAAAATACAATTCAGGATTGGTACATTTATTTTATGAAAAATAAGTATTGTTCATTTATCATTACTGAATTTTGGCACGGCAGGCAAACCAATATTATCTTATCCATTTAGTTTTTAGCCAACATGTGGTCATGAGGTGTGGTCTCTGTTGCCTACAGAGCAGCTGCAACTTACACTTCCCCGCATTGAAGCGCATTTCCTCCGTGCTCTCAGAGCTAACGGTTACCTACATGTTTAAGCTAACGCTAGCTCATTAGTGTATAACCGAGAAAAGGCACCGCAAAGGGAAAAGATACCGCAGTAAAGAGTTGAGCAGAGCCGCGCGGGACTCACGTAATGGCTGTTAACATTAACCCATTTGGCGCCAGAGAGCAGCAAACGCACATTTTTCAACGGGATTGACTTTAGTTCTTGTTCCCCCTTTTATTACCGCACTGATAAGTTTAAGTTAAAAAATACACTTCAAGTGGGTCCGTAACGTTAAACCTTTCTACATGCAGAGAAACCCGGGAAGGTCAGGCTACAAGCTATTAACGTTAGCTAACAGCTAGCGTTAGCTGGTCACTTTACATTGGTTAGGTTCGAATGTTCGTGGCCACAAACTCACGAGAAAGTCAAACAAGAAAAGCATCTGATGCATCATGCATTTATATTGATAGCATCAACACTAGTTAGGTAATTATTTTCACTTAAATGAGTCTACTAATGTTAACCTAGCCTTAATGGTGTAGGCAACATTAAGCTAACGTTAGCAGCTATAAGCCTCCGCTTATAGGCCGCCGCTGGCATCGATCGGCAACAGGTTTGTTGTGGGCGAACTCATTTCCATTCACTCACATTTAAATAGTATTAGTATCCCTGCTTGCACTCATAATAAACACCCATTAACATGCGCCGTAGTACTAAAAGACAACATAGTTGACATGTTGTACTTACGTCTGCCGAGTATTGTTAGAATGAGACGGCAGTCCAGCGGTGATCCAACATGGCGGATCGAAAAGTCCAAATTGGAACAACTTGAGCATCTAATTGGACGCGCAAACCGTGGATCCTCTGATAAGTCGGCCGAGAATTGGAACAAGCTCCGAGGCCTCTCATTGGCTCCTGGGAATTGGAACAATTGGAACAGAGAAGAAGGATGTTGTGTGTAAAAGCAGGTTTGTGAAGATCTGTGGTTCGAGTCCCGCCTCAGGCAAGCTGCAATCTAAGCGTGTTAAATTACAGCACGACCAATGTTGGTGAACAAAAACACAGACTTAGAGAACAACATTTACAGTAAGGAATAACAAACAAAAAGAAAAAACACAGAATTAAAAACAATAATAACCTAACCTACTCTAATTTCCTTTCTGATTATTGCTGCCTTAAGTTTCCTGTTGGAATCACATTTGTTTCTTGTCAGAGTGAAATATGAGGGCAGCACATTCCAGTATGCAACAGCTGTGTGCATGATGTTTTCTTAAGTGCATTGGTTCTGGCTACAGGAAGAGTAACGTGACCACTTAGTGCCTCTCCAACAGACTGAAACCAGTTAGCTATGAAATGATTCCCACTAAAAGTCTCGGTCACACATAGTGTCTAGTGTGAAGTCCTTCCTTGGTTACACACGTCGTCCAGCCTGGCGTCTATTTATTTATTTATTTACTTTGCAGGGTCAATGCAAACTAATCAACAGTTGCACTGTAGTGAGCCAGAGAGGCTCATTTCCATGTTTTTGAGGCAGCCTGAAGTAAAAAAAAACATTAAAAATCTCAAAAGGAAATCAAATTCACATTCATAGACACACGGACACAACGTATACACAAAACCAACACGCAGCAAAAGAAGAGCGTTCGACATTAAACCAGAGCATGCGTCATCTACACACAGCGCTAACTGCGCGAGGCTTTAGACCGCTCACATTATCAACCCGCCGAGTCTTTCCTACCCACAAGTCATTGCAACGTGACGCGTAAAACCAGGTAACCAGTGAAGGCAAAGAAAAAGGACGGCACACGTGTGTTCAGACTGTCATAATAACATGTGTACATTTAAAAGGTCGAGGTTTAAAAATGGGGAACAAAACATGTGAAATCAGACAGTATTTATTCATAAAACAATGAACTTTAATGTCATTTAAAATTTCTTAGTTTAGTTATTTCGATAGCACATATACTAAAATTGGAACGATACAGAGAAGATTAGCATGGCCCCTAAAAGCAGGATATGGTTCATTCTTCTCTGCGATCAGGTCCCAAAAATAGTATGTGTGGGGAGGAGGGGCTAGCTGTGCTCCAGATGTGGGCTGCGATGCAGAAGATCCGTGGTTCGAGTCCCACCTCCGGCAAGTTGCAAGCAAAGTGTGTTAAATGATGGCAGTTATGGAGATACCTAAATAAACGGGTGTGTATGGAATGAAAACATACAGGTGTGTATGAAATGAAAACGCTTCCAAAACCAAGTGCAGAAAATACACTTTAATGGCTTAAATAACACACTAATAATAACACATGACAATAATAACACATGACAATAATAACACACTAATAATAACGCATGACAATAACAACACACTAATAGTAAATAAATAAATAAAACAACAAATAAAAACCCTCATTTCCCCCCGCTCTGAGTCCTTTGGACCTCCTCCCTCCACGGCTCCACAGTCTTGCCCCCGACAGCAGCACAGTATGTTACACCGTAAAGCTGAGTGTGGCCAGTTTCTAATGTTTTGGGCTGACCACACTTGGAGCAGGTGTACTGCTGACGGGGATTCTTGGGTGGCAACACCTGACCTGCAGCAGCAGCAGCAGCCGCTGCTTCGGCCGCCTTCCTCTTCCTCCAGACAGTGGTCCTGCTTTGTCCGGGACTTTGAGGAGGCAGACCGGCAGGACCAGGGAAGACTCCCAGGGGCAGTGGAGGAAGGCCGCTGGACAAAGGTCCAGGCTGCTCCCCATCTGGTGGTGGAGGAGGAGGAGGAAGGCCGCCGGATGAGGGTCCTGGCTTCTCATCCGGCACGTCATACTGGTAGGGCTGTCCTTGTCCCACCTGAACAAAGGACAGCCCTTTGACGGGAGGGAGGGGCTCGGCTGCGACACCTGCAGGGATGACGGCAGCTCCCTGCTGCAGCACAGCCGTGACCAACCCCCTCTGCTTGCGAGAGAACCTGGGAGACAAACACAGAATGCGGTCAGGCTCTTGATCCAGCGATAAATCAGAGTGCAGACCCGTCAGAGCAGCTTCACGTTAAACTCACCACTGGCTGAGGGTCCGGTGGTTCAGCTCAAAGAGCTGGATGTCCGTCTGAGCCATCAGCCTCGGGGTGCTCAGCACTACCTCTTTGATGGACACATAGTCAGCGAGGATGAGGCTGAGCCGGGGCTTGTGCATCCCGCCGACCCGCGTGGCCGCCGGGTGGAGCTTGCAGAGCAGCGTGCAAATGGCCTCCACCAGGCGACTGGCGCTGGGCCAGGTGGAAGGCCCCGAGTTGACCCCGAGGAGGCAGCTGAAAGAGTCACGAGGAGCAGAGTGTGGGTCAGTACACAGCAGATATGTACCAGAGAAAAGATCCCTGCTCTAAAGGAGTCTCACCGTTGGAGACTCTCCTTTCCAGCACAGGAGGTGTTCTTCCCCTTCGCTGCCTTGAACCGCCCCTTTGGTTGCCTCTCCCGGTATCTGGGAGGGTAGTCGACTCGCCGCTTGTCCTGCTCCGCCAAGCGAGTCCAAAGCAGGATGAGTCGGTCTACCCTATTCTCAGACAGCCCCAGAATGTTCCTCCCTTCCACCAGCGCCTGGGCCAGCTTCAGGATGTGCCGGTACCCGGGCTGGCCATCAGGACCCTGGATGTCCTCCTGAGAAGAAACGAGGAGGAACAAAGCCCGTAAGCAAATAGTGCAGTAAGAGATTCTATCTCACAATCGTCAGTATGTGAACTTACTTCAGAGTCTGAGGAGGGCTGCTGGGGATCAGGGTCCTGAACCTCTGGGGCCTCAGGAGGGGCAACTTGACCCGAACGGGATGGCTCAGACGGCGCGTCAGCTGGATCACCTGACCGGGCTGCTGCCACGCTGGAGGACGGAGTATCGGGCCCGAAGACGGTAGGGTCCTCTACGTCTTCCTCGATGCCCTCATCCTCCTCCAGCGCCTCGATGGCAGGAGCCTCGTCCGGAGTGTCAGGGTCCAGGCTGACGTCCTCAAGCACTTTGCCGGTCTGCTGGTACAGGTACTCCACTCCGATGAGCTCCCCTGTCACACAGAGAAGGATTCAGTAGCGGCTCGTTTTGCTGTCAGTTACGAGATGAGGTGTTTTCACATCGCATACCTGTGTACTCAGCCGGCTCGGTGAAGTCCTTAACCATCTGAAGACCAAGCACTCTTTGGCTCTTCTGGTTAAGGACGTGCTTGAGGTGGCCACTGTAGGAGTGCAGAGGTCCCAGCCGTCCCTCGACTGCAGCCGGTGGTGGTGCAGCTGCCGCTGCGCGGTCCTCGTTCCACCTCACCAGTCCATCCACCAGGAACGCCTGGAAGTGCTTGGCGCTGGCCCGGGTCCCTGGGGAAGGGGGGTTTGGATCAGACACGAGTTTGCATTTTCTTAAAGTTCAAATAGAGATTACATTTTGTCACGAGCCGCGAGACACACGCCGGTACCTGGGATGAACCGGTTAAGGTGGAGGTGGAAGGACTCCAGAGAGGTGGAGCCCCTCGCGCAGCGATATACGGGCAGGCTGACTCCTCCCTTGGTCAGCCGGCCCGTCTGGGTGTACAGCTGCACACCTGGCGGGTCCTGGATGCAGCTGAGGTGGGTCCTCTGCGTACTCCATATTTCCTGGATGCGGAGAGCGTTGAGCAACGGGATGCCCAGGTTGTTGCGTCCTGCCGGTCCACCGAAGGTGTCGAGGAGCTCCTGGATGAGGAGGGCCGATTCCTCAGGCCCCCGTGTCCTACGGCGGACGTGGAGCCTCCACTCCTCCTTGGAGATCCTCCGGTTCACCGCGGCGTCCGTCAGTCCAACCATCCCGTGCTTCCCCTCCAGCTGGGACCGCTTAGCCTCTGCGAGACGGCGTGCATCTCCGGCGTCCACCTCAAAGATGCAGTTAGACAGCTGCCTCATGAAGGTGGGGTACAGCTCGTGGCTCTCGGTGTTGACACCTGATGCGAAGCGTCGCATCAGGTGCCAGATGTCCAGTCTCACCACGAGATGCTCCCACTCCTGCGAAACAAACAAAACGTTAAACTCTCCAGCCACGGTGCTGATGCAGCACAACTGTCAACAGTGTCCTTTTCACACCTGAAACAAGACAGCTGTCTTTGACACGCCGTCCCTGTTGCAGCAGTCGCGGTCCACGTAGATCAGCTGGGGGGGAGGTACCCCGGCGAGTCGGTACCGCCTCATCAAGCCGGCCGCCATCCCGGACAGGCCCCCGGCGCTCTCGGTGGAGGTGAGGACGCTCATGAGGACCTGCCCGTGCTCATTGCCGACGTTGGTAGCCCAGGCGGCCGTGTCGGAGGCGATACCCGCGAGCTTCTTTGTCACCTGCAGAGAGATTCTGAGAGTTAATGTGAGAAACACACAGCAGCTGGAAGGAAAAGAAACTGACAGACTCCACTCGCCTTCTTGGTGGAGTCCATCTTTATGATGGACCCGAAGGTGGACGTGATCCTGGCCTTGTACTCATCCAGCCGCGCCAGGACGTCGTAGCTGTACACGGTCAGCAGCCAGACGGGGGATGGCAGAGGGGGCATCTCGGGCGGAGGTGGAATCTGCCCCCTCGCCGAGCACAAGGCCAGGAATGGCTCGCACACGCCGAGGTACTTGATGGCTCTCCGCATCCAGGCGTCCGAGTGCTGCTCCCGCAGGGTGTTGTACAGCTGGTTGGCACTGTTCCCCAGAGTGCGGGACCTCAGCTGTATCACCACCCTCATGTCACAGGACAGCCTGCACGACACAAACATCACGTAGAGCCGAGTCTGCACCTCCAACGGGACGTTCAACACAGACAAATGGTGAAGAAATGCCTCCTTACTTGTACGTGAGTACAGCTGGGAACTGGCAGCTGTGGGTGGGGGACAGCTGCCTGATGATGCCCTGTGACCACCCCCCGACCTTCTTCTTACACCGACGGCACTCCAGGTACTCGGTGGCCATGAGGTACCAGCCGTCGATGTCCAGGACCCTCCGGATGGTCCTGTACAGCCCAGCCTTCATCAGGGACCCAGAGCACGAAGGCTGGGGGCATGTCAGCTGCAGACGCCAAAGCCGGTGTGGCATCCAGAGAAACAGCCGACATGCGAAGAAGGGGTCGGGGGATGCGGGAGGCTGGTTGTAGACCGGCCGGGTTTGGGGGGGGGTCCACCATAGGTTGAGCTCGCCCACGAGCCGAGGCCTCCCCTGGCTGTCCCTGGTAAACAGCACCCGGCCGATCCACTGCTGCTGCTCCACAGTGAGAGCTGCCCTCCAGGACTGAGGCAGCAACTGGTGAGACGACAACACACACACACACAAAACCATTTTAATATCTACAGTCAGCAGGGACACCTGCGGCCTCACGTGTTAGAGAGACTGCCTCACCTCACTGGCAGAAGATGGAGGGGGAGGGAGGAACTCCTCCCGTTCCTCCACGGCGACGGGTGCGGACGGCGTCAAGGGGGCGGCTGGAGGCGAGGGAGCCGGTGTCCCGGCAGGCTGAACCACGACGAGGGCTGCAGGAGGTTCCACCAGGGGGTCTATCTCCTGCGAGGCTTCCAGCAGCTCCTCGTCTGTGGGCTCGTCCAGCAGAGTAGAGACACCGGCTCCCGGAGGAGGAGGTGCTGCTGAGGAGGAGGAGGAGGAGGCGGCGGCGGCGGCAGCAGCAGCAGCAGCGGGTGGTGGCAGGCGCAAAAGGGGAGCCTTTGCAATCGAGGCTTGAAGGTAAAGGAGATGTTAGAGTAACGTAAAAGGTTGAGATTAAGATGAATTATTATTAATTTATTAATTAATACTGTTAATGCTGAGAGACCGACAAAGATTGAGCTGCATTTACACACCACAAGAGATCAGGAGGTGATTTTAAAGAGCGAAAGTGAGGGTGAGATGATAACTAGTTAGCCATGCAGATGTTGTTGAGCTAGCCAGGCGCTGATGAAAGCACGGTGAAAAGGACGATGTTATTTGCAGAGGTGGGTTATTGATCCGAGATGATCATCAGACCGCTGACGCAAAACTTACCAGTCATCTGCTTTCGTCCTCTGATTCGAGGAAACGTTTTTAAAGTCAAATAAAAAGAGCGTCAACAATGAATACAAGTACTTTTGTTTGTGAGCAAAGTGTTTCCTGTTTATGACTTTACTCTTTACTTACAGGTCTCCAAGTCAACTACCGCCTTGACCAGCTCTTCATCTGTAGGCTCCACAGATGACCGGGGGGAGGACAGAGCTGGTCTGAAGGGGCTGAAGTGGGAGGCTGCGGACACATGATGACAGAAGATGAACCAGGGAAACAGGAGCGTAGATCAAGTGGAACGTCAGTAAATAACGGAGGCTGGACTGACCTGTAGATGCAGGCTTAGGGGCCACCAGCTTCTTCACCTGGGCCTGCATCTGCACAGCAGATAGAGAACGCCGCCCAGAGACAAACGCCACAAGCGCTGGACCAAGAGGCCTATTATGACACACGATAAATGAGAGGCAACGACATTAACAATGACACAACGTTACAAACATTTCTTCAGGAACACGTACTGTGATGCACTCGTGGCTCTCTGGCTTGCGGCCGATGCAGAGGCTGCGCTGCTGCTGGAGGTGGAGGCGGTGGAGGAGGTAGATGCTCCAGCAGCAGCTTTCATCCTCTGCCTGTCTCTGCTGCGCACATACTGGACGGCGTTCTCCATCTGCGTCCCTGGAGCTGGTGACGTCCTCCGCAGGTACTTGACAAAACTGCACAAA
Source organism: Gasterosteus aculeatus (assembly GCF_964276395.1). Taxonomy (NCBI): domain Eukaryota; kingdom Metazoa; phylum Chordata; class Actinopteri; order Perciformes; family Gasterosteidae; genus Gasterosteus; species Gasterosteus aculeatus. Next base: position 888,125 of record NC_135692.1, on the reverse strand, counting down.
TCAAACATTCAACGTGATTCTGATTCTCGATTGTCGCCACAGCAAACGCGACGATAATAATAATAATAATGATCTTTTTCACCGGATCTTTTTGTTGTCCGTCGACTCGTAGAGGCTCTCCAGGGTCTCAAATTTGAAGTCCCCGAAGCCAACAAGGGCCCGTCCCTCCTGACCGGGCTGGAGGGAATTCGCCCACGCCTCCTCAAATGCCCGGTGGAACCTGACAGCCTCCACGAAGTCAGGATAGGCGGAGGAGTAGCGGGTGAAGGCGTCCTGTGAGGTTACAAAGTGAGATAACACAGTGAGGTTAAATGCCATCATTTCTCTAATTGTAACTGTCTCAAAGTATTGTGAAGGACCTTGTTGGCCATCAGCGGGGACTCAGACTGCGTCCTCTCGCGCTCCTTCTGGTGGGAGGCGACCAGATTGACGCTGTAGCCCACGTCGTTCTCCAGGAGCCAGTGGAAGGTTCTGCCCTGGTAGCGGCCAAACTGCACCTTCCACCGGCTCAGGACCAGGGCGGCGTTGGCGGTGTCACCGCCCTCGGAGACGACGTGAGCCCAGGCCTCCGAGTCCACCTCCTCCGGCTTCTTTGCCCTGTAAGGCGCCTGGGCACTGGGGGGCTGCCGCGTGAAGAGGGCCTGGGCCGCTGGGGAGGCCTTGAGCAGGATGGTCCCGTTAGGGGCCCTCCGGAATGTAGGGTGCTCCATCTAAACAAATGGACATTTTAGCAGCACACGGGAGAAAGAAGAAGACATGACACGTGACACTCCCATCTATGACATCAGTTATATCACAGTATTTTACTCTTGTCATTAAAACCTTCCTATCAGAGGAAACCATGTGTCTGTCTCTAAATATGCACATGTATTTTTTTATGTTTGTTTGTTATTATGTTACATAAATAACGAATACTTCCACATAAATGACAAATATCACAATTCTACTGGACTGTTGAATGACACACATGAATAAAACACGTTGCTATACGTTGTAATGAAGTAACGTTTATGACTTGGTAACCCCCGTTGTTGTCAACATGTGACGCATCCCCGATGCTATAAGTCACGTAAGCTCCGTCACCAATAAACCACTTAAATGTCCGCAGAAACACGGAGAGACGTGACCGTTAGCTCCCATACGCGGTTTTAGACCGGGTTCCATTCACCGTATTAAAGTAGTTAGTAATAATAACCATAAATTGTGGCTAAAGTTAGGTGTGTGACGTCACGGCCGCCGCTAGCATCGATCGGCAGCGGGTTTGTTGCGGGCAAACTCATTTCCATTCACTCACATTTAAATAGTATTAGTATCCCTACTTACACTCATAATAAACACCGTTTAACATGCGCCGTAGTACTAAAAGACAACATAGTTGACATGTTGTACTTACGTCTGCCGAGTATTGTTAGAATGAGACGGCAGTCCAGCGGTGATCCAACATGGCGGATCGAGAAGTCAGAATTGAAACAAATAGAGCATCTGATTGGACGCGCAAACCGTGGATCCTTTGATTGGTCGGCCGAGAATTGAAACAAGCTCTGAGGCGTCTCATTGGCTCCTGGGAAATGAAACAATTGAAACAGAGAAGAAGGGGCTCCGGGTAGCGCAAGGATGACACGCAAATTCGTGAAGCGTTCCTCATTTTCTTTAATTCTCTATAATCTCTATGATATTCTATGATGTCTAGGATTTTTTACGGCTATTACGGACTTTTCCCACTTGTGGTGAAACGGCGCCACCGCGGCCACTGTCGGTACTGCAGCAGCAGAGCGCCGTCTCCCTAGGAGGTAAAGTCTTGATTAAACCCAGACCCAATAAGTATCCACAGAAAATTTTGTGACAATCAGACATAGCGTTTGCCCAGGGGGCATCCTCACCAGATGCCCAAACCACCTCAACTGGCTCCTTTCGACGCAAAGGAGCAGCGGCTCTACTCCGAGCTCCTCACGAATGGCTGAGCTTTTCGCCCTATCCCTAAGGGAGACGCCAGCCACTCTCCTGAGGAAACCCATTTCGGCCGCTTGTACCCGTGACCTAGTTCTTTCGGTCATGGCCCATCCTTCATGACCATAGGTGAGGGTAGGAACGAAGATTGACCGGTAGATCGAGAGCTTTGCCTTCCGGCTCAGCTCTCTTTTCGTGGTGCGGTAAAGCGAGTGCAATACCGCCCCCGCTGCTCCGATTCTCCGGCCAAACTCACACTCCATCTTCCCCTCACTCGTGAACAAGACCCCGAGGTACTTGAACTCCTTCACTTGGGCTAAGGACACATTCCCTACCTGGAGTAGGCAATCCATCGGTTTCCTGCTGAGAACCATGGCCTCAGATTTAGAGGTGCTAATCCTCATCCCGACCGCTTCACACTCGACTGCGAAACGCTCCAGTGAGAGTTGGAGGTCACAGACGGAAGATGCCATCAGGACCACATCATCTGCAAAAAGCAGCGATGAGATCCGCAGCCCCCCGAACTGTAGACCCTCCTCCCCCCGACTACGCCACGATATCCTGTCCATGAAAACCACAAACAAGATTGGTGACAAGGCGCAGCCCTGGCGAAGGCCAACCCCCACCGGAAACGCCATGAGCATACTCCCAAGCCCTCTCTATGATCCTGGAAAGAGTGAAGAGCTGGTTTGTTGTTCCACGACCAGGACGAAAACCGCATTGTTCCTCTTCAATCCCTGGTTCGACTATCGGCCGAACCCTCCTTTCCAGCACCGTAGAGTAGACTTTACCCGGGAGGCTGAGTAGTGTGATGCTGAGTAGTGTGATACCCCTGTAATTGGCACACACGCTCTGGTCTTTGAAGAGGGGTACCACCACCCCGGTCTGCCACTCTTTTGGCACTGTCCCAGACTTCCACGCAGTGTTGAAGAGGCGTGTCTTCCAAGACAACACCCATTGCTTTTAGCATCTCTGGACGGATCCCATCAATCCCCGGGGCTTTGCCACTGCGGAGTTGTTTGACTACCTCAGTGACCTCCACCAGGCCAATTGACGATCCCTCCTCCGCCTCCAGCTCCGCCTCTACCAGGATTCAGGAGTTCCTCAAAGTGTTCCTCCCCCGATAACCTCCTCAGTCGCGGTCAACAGGGTCCCATCCTTACTGTACACACCTTGGATGGTTCCCTGTTTCCCCCTCCTGAAGTGCCGGATGGTCTTCCAGAAGCACTTTGGTGCCGACCGAAAGTCCTTCTCCATAGTTACCCCGAACTCCTCCCATACTCGCTGCTTTGCCTCCATCACGACAGCGGCTGCTGCCCTTCGAGCCTGTCGGCACACTGCAACTGCCTCCGGAGTCCCACCGGATATCATAACCCGGCAGGCCTCTTTCTTCAGTCGGACGGCTTCCCTGACCACCGGTGTCCACCACAGGGTTCGAGGGTTACCGCCCCTTGATGCACCTAAGACCTTGAGGCCACAACTCACTGCCGCGGCTTCAGCAATGGAGGTTTTGAACATACACCACTCTGGTTCAATGTCCCCTACCTCCACAGGAATGTGAGAGAAGCTCCGCCGGAGGTGTGAGTTGAAAATCTTTTGGACCGGGGCCTCCTCCAGACATTCCCAGTTCACCCTCACCACACGCTTGGGTTTACCGGGTCTGTCCCGTGTCTTCCCCCATCCCCTGACCCAGCTCACAACCAGATGGTGATCAGCTGACAGCTCTGCCCCTCTCTTTACCCGAGAACATGCGGCCTCAGATCAGACGATACGATTACAGAATCGATCATCGATCTTTGGCCTAGGGTGCTCTGGTACCACGTACACTTATGAACATCCTTATGTTCGAACATGGTGTTTGTTATGGACAATCCGTGACTGGCACGGAAGTCTAGTAAAAAAAACCCGCTCGGGTTCAGATCAGTGAGGCCATTCCTTTCCAATCACGCCTCTCCAGTTATCTCCATCGTCGCCAACGTGCGCATTGAAGTCTCCCAGTAGGACTATGGAGTCCCCTACTGGAGCCCCATGCAGGACTCCATTCAGGGTCTCCAAAAAGGCCGAATACTCTGTGCTGCTGTTTGGTGCATATGCACAGACAACAGTCAGAGTTTTCTCCCCCACCCCCCGAAGGCGTAGGGAGGCAACCCTTTTGTCCACCGGGGTAACCTCCAATGTAGCAGCACTCAGCCGGGGACTTATGAGTATCCCCACACCCGCCTGGCGCCTCACACCATGGGCCACTCCGGAGTAGAGTCCAGGATAGGGGATGGACTCCAGAGAATAGAGTAGAGAATAGAGAGATAGATCCCCTATCCAGGAGTGTGGTTCCAGAGCCGAGGCTGTGCGTAGAGGTAAGCCCCACCAGATCCAACTGATAACGCTACACCTCCCGCACAAGCTCCGGCTCCTTCCCCCCCAGAGAGGTTACGTTCCACGTCCCCAGAGCCAGCATCTGCCGCCCAGGTCGGTTTCCGTCTAGACCCCCCACTGTCACTGCCACCCTTGTAGCAGCGCACCCGACCCCATTGGTTTCCTCCACAGGTGGTGAGCCCATGGGGAGTAGAGTCTTGGGCTGCCACCGTCACTCCTTCGGGCTGTGCCCGGCCGGGCTCCGGGGTAAACCCGGCCACCAGACGCTCGCTGTCGGGCCCTCCATCTGTAATTATAATACACCTCTTACATAATAATCTAAACAAAAAAAGAACAACATTCTTTTCCACAACTGGATGTATATATACATGTATATATATATATGTATATATATATATATACATATATATATACATTACACACATTACATATAAAGAAACAGTTGCTTTAACACTAGAAGCCCCTCAACACAATCCAGCAGACTGAGCAACAAATAAACAACACTCTCTCACCTCTTATTCTTTTTGCTTTAGATGGATATGTTATTCTATTTTGTATGTTCTATAAATAGGGCGGCGCGGTGGCGTGGTGGTTAGCACTGTTGCCTCACAGCAAGAAGGTCCTGGGTTCGATTCCGCCCAGTGGCCTTTCTGTGTGGAGTCTGCATGTTCTCCCCGTGTCTGCGTGGGTTCTCTCCGGGTTCTCCGGCTTCCTCCCACAGTCCAAAGACATGCTCTGGGGATCAGGTTAATTGGTGACTCTAAATTGCCCGTAGATGTGTGAATGTGAGTGTGAATGGTTGTGTGTCTCTGTGTTGCCCTGCGATTGGCTGGCGACCAATCCAGGGTGTACCCTGTCTATCGCCCGAAGTTGGCTGGGATGGACTCCAGCCCCCCCGCGACCCTGTGTGCAGGATAAGCGGTTTGACAATGGATGGATGGATGGATGGATGTTCTATAAATGTGCTGTATTTACTATCTTATCTTCAGTGGTTATTCTTACTTAAATGAGGTGTTGCAGACTCTTAAGGAGGCTGTAAAATCAAAAAGTCCCAACAAAGCTGCTGTGTGTGTGTGTGTACTAGAGTACCAGTCAAAAGATTGAAACAAAGAAATATATGATCTATATATATATATGAATTAGGGCTGTCAATAATAGCGCGTTAACGACGTTGATTAGTTGTTTGTTGTAAATTACGTGAATTTCTCTAACTATCAGTTCAGGAAAGTACCTCTTCCTCTAGGGAATGCACTTCCTCTTATAGAACACATTACTGCTACCTGCAGGGATACATCAGTACTCATCACAATAGACACTCACTAGGGAGGTGCCGTGCCGTTGGGAGCTAGAGGCGAGATGGAGCAAGGTGAGCAAAGTGGGCCTATGGACGGATTCAAATATAAAAAGAATGATGATGGTACAGTTAACAAGTACACGGTTATTTGCAAGATTTGTAACAAGGAGTTTCAATTTCACCGGAGCCGTTCAAGCTTGAGGTACCATGTCAACGCCAAACATGTGTTTGCTGGGCCGTCAGGCTCAGCAAGTCGTTTGCGCCAGTCCACGCTGAATGTTCGGAGGCCATTAACAAAATCAACCTCAGATAATTTGACCAACACAATAGCAAAATGGATCGCAAAGGATTGTCGACCCATTAGCATTGTAGAAGACTCAGGTTTCCTTGATGTTTTGCAAGTGGCGTCTCAAGACTCATCCTATAAGCCATCGTCAAGAGCCACAGTTATGACGAAAATCCACGAGCTCTATGAAAACGAAAAAGAAAAAAGGAAAGCGGTCTTGGCTCAAGTAAATCATATCGCCCTGACAGGAGACCATTGGACATCAGTGAGTAACAACAATTACCTCGGAGTAACTGCACATTTCATCAGTGACACGTGGGAACTGAAGTCTTTTGCGCTGACTATATTAAAAACTGAGGAGCGTCATTTTGCGGAGGCTTGTAAAGAACAGTTCCTGTCTGTTGCACGTAAGTGGGACATCGAGGGCAAGACGACAACCATTGGGACTGACAGTGCGCGCAACATAGTTGCCGCAATTAGACTTACACGCTATGAACACATTAACTGTGTCGCTCACATGGTGCAGAGAAGTGTCACAGTGAGTCTTGCTGACAGCGGCTTTGTAAATTCTTTGGCCAAGGCTCGCAAAGTTGTCGGTCATTTCATGTCAGAGCTTAAAAACTCGTTTTGCCGACCGCAGCAGAGTGGGATAAACTGCAGAGGCTGGAGACCCTTCTAGAGCCATGCAGGTAAATCAGTCTGTAACTTATCAAATAACATTGCTTTGATTATTTTCTGGAATGAATTGAATGAATGAATTAAAGTCAAATATCAATAACATGTATGTATGTAAAAAATAATGATGATAATAATAATAATAATAATGATGATAATAATAATAATAATGATGATAATAATAGGGCGGCACGGTGTTCTGTGTGGAGTCTGCATGTTCTCCCCGTGTCTGCGTGGGTTCTCTCCGGGTTCTCCGGCTTCCTCCCACAGTCCAAAGACGTGCTCTGGGGATCAGGTTAATTGGGGACTCTAAATTGCCCGTAGATGTGTGAATGTGAGAGTGAATGGTTGTGTGTCTCTGTGTAGCCCTGCGATTGGCTGGCGACCAATCCAGGGTGTACCCTGTCTATCGCCCGAAGTTGGCTGGGATGGACTCCAGCCCCCCCGCGACCCTGTGTGCGGGATAAGCGGTTTGACAATGGATGGATGGATGATAATAATAAATAATTATTATCATTATTAATAATATGTTGATAACCACTGTTCTAATAATACACTGTCTCAGTGTGCATGTGTGTGTTTGTGTGCGTAGGTATGTAACTGAGCTCCTGGGTGGAGAGGCCTATGTCTCCTGTTCTGTGGTACTACCTTCTCTCTGCCACTTGCGTCTGAAGATGGAAGCCTGTGATGAGGACCCTGCATTTGTGGTGAGATTCAAGACCAAGTTCAAGGAGGATCTAGCTTCCCGTCAAGAAAAGCTTAACAATGCATGGCTCCAGATTGCTACAGTTTTAGATCCTTGTTTCAAAGACTTGAAATGCATGCCCAAGACAGACAGGGAAGAGGTGTGGACCACACTTGAAGGGATGCTGCAACAAGAGTCACCCAGAAGGTCTTCACAGGCACATGATGATGGGCCACCCAGTAAGAATAACCAGCCTTCTGCAAATGGGCTCGGATTCAGAATCAGAAGATGAAGAGGTCCAACCTGCCATACAGAGGTACAGAGCAGAGCCCACCATTAATTTGGAGCACTGCCCCTTGAGGTGGTGGGCATCTCATTCAGGAGCCCATGAGAAGCTGGCCTCACTAGCTCACAAATATCTAGCCACTCCTGCAAACACTGTTCCCTGTGAACGACTTTTCTCAGTTGCAGGTCACATTGTGAACAAGAAAAGGTCAGCTTTACTTTCAGAAAATGTGAACAAGTTAGTTTGCCTCAGCAACTGGCTGAAAGATGATGAAGCTCAGTAGATTTGAAAGGTGATGTTCAGACAAAAAGACCAGTTTCAGTGCAACATGTTATAGTAGTTAGCAACTGGATTTTTGAGCAACTGGATTAAAGAATGGAGGAAAAGGTAAAAGATTGTTCTTTGGTTTGATTTAAAAGTTGAAAATGTTTTCTTCCACATAAAACGCAACAGATGACTCAAATTGTGCAAAAATGTGGTAGACCACTGTTATGATTTGACTACATTTATTGCTTTCTGTTCTGAATACTGTAAATTGTACATCCTGGTTAAGAGGAATGCCAAAAAGGAAGCAATGGGACATTACAAAGACAAATATTATGGTGTGTAGTATGTTTCAGCTTGATTTAAACCACCATTATTTGGCTGTGTTAATAAACAGACATAATATGAAAATGATGTATCTGTGTCCTGTTATCTATCTTTTGGTATGCATTTCAGAAAGAAAAAATGGTTAGGATTCAGGTGTAATTGCAAATAGTGATTAATCCTGATTAATCCACTGAAAAATCTGATTAATTGATTAAAATTTTTAATTATTTGACAGCCCTAATATAAATATAAAAAAATAAACAAAGAAATGAACATTGCCACCATACATAATCATTTTATATTTAAATAAAACTATAGATCTGTGAGCTTCCTCCCACAGTCCAAAGACATGCTCTGGGGATCAGGTTGACTGGTAACTCTAAATTGCCCGTAGGTGTGTGAATGTGAATGGTTGTATGTCTCTATGTAGCCCTGTGATTGGCTGGCAACCAGGCCCGGGTGTACTCTGTCTCTCGCCCGAAGTTGGCTGGGATATTGTCCACCCACTCAGGGGTTTTGAATTAATGTAGATGACTCCAGACTCCAGACCCCCCGCGACCCTGTGTGCAGGATAAGCGGTTTGCAAATGGATGGATGGATCTGTGAGGTGTTATTAAAGTAATGTACATAGAAACGACACTACTGTGCAGCAGGTTGTTATGTTTCATATGAATATTCTCAACCTTCTGACAATGATAACATGAACCTCTGAAAGTGTATGTGGGTGACATTAGGATCTGAAAACATAACATGTGAGAGGCAAATAAATTCAAATGACTTACCATATACTCCAGAACAAGCTGTCCCTCGTCCTCCCCCAGGTAGATGCAAAGAGCCTTTAGGACAGCTGTCCTTTTAGGATTGACATCACTTGTCTCCTCTGTTAAAGAATTACAATTATTAAATAAAAAGAAATACATAAATAAGTACAGCAATTTTAATAAATTGAACAATATTTATATTACATTACATGACATGTCATTTAGCTGACGCTTTTATCCAAAGCGACTTACAATAAGTGCATTCAACCATAAAATGTAATAACCTAAATGTATAATATAACTTCATTTTTTCATCATCACAAATATACATGACATTTTACATGTCATAAAGACAATTGGTATACATATTTACTTCTTGCAAGATCTCCAGATGTTTAGCTAGTTTCTGGCCAGCAACTCCTCCCTTCGTCTGGAAGATATACGTCAATTGGGCTAAATGGCTGTCCAACTGTGCCATGAAGGTAGATTCCAGTGGGATGGTGGTAATGCTTTGGAACTTAGCATGTATCTTATCAAAAAACAAAAAGATAAAATACAAAGAGTATCAGTGCAATATTTTGTTGCTAATAAATTCTAGTTTTGAACTCCTCGTTAACAAAGACTGTCTTTGATAGCATGTGTGCTGGTTGGTCCACAGTGTGTTCTAGCCAGACACATTCCTATTAATCGTGGGTAATTGCAAGAGTAGGCTTTCCTTCAGACAATCAAAGAGCTGACAAGCTGGTGAAAAAAGTGGAATATGCAGGAACTTAAGAGCCAGACATTTTTCTTGGTAGACTAAAGAGGACCAAAACCGTTTGCACAAAAGTTGTTGAGTGCCTACATATGATCAGTGGCAGATTGACTTTGCTGTCAGCGATTACTGCCCTATAGAGAGCAAATATACCACAGCATTAGAGTATTTAACCTGAGCAGTACTGCTGGGATCAGCATACCTGTGAAGAGTTTGTTTGTTAAATGTACTTACCAAAACAATATGAGGTCCCCAAAGAGTTCCACATCACACCAACATCAGATAGAAAAAACTGCAAAAAAAATACAATTCAGGATTGGTACATTTATTTTATGAAAAATAAGTAATGTTCATTTATCATTACTGAATTTTGGCACGGCAGGCAAACCAATATTATCTTATCCATTTAGTTTTTAGCCAACATGTGGTCATGAGGTGTGGTCTCTGTTGCCTACAGAGCAGCTGCAGCTTACACTTCCCCGCATTGAAGCGCATTTCCTCCGTGCTCTCAGAGCTAACGGTTACCTACATGTTTAAGCTAACGCTAGCTCATTAGTGTATAACCGAGAAAAGGCACCGCAAAGGGAAAAGATACCGCAGTAAAGAGTTGAGCAGAGCCGCGCGGGACTCACGTAATGGCTGTTAACATGAACCCATTTGGCGCCAGAGAGCAGCAAACGCACATTTTTCAATGGGATTGACTTTAGTTCTCTTTCCCCCTTTTATTACCGCACTGATAAGTTTAAGTTAAAAAATACACTTAAAGTGGGTCCGTAACGTTAAACCTTTCTACATGCCGAGAAACCCGGGAAGGTCAGGCTACAAGCTATTAACGTTAGCTAACAGCTAGCATTAGCTAGTCACTTTACATCGGTTAGGTTCGAATGTTCGTGGCCACAAACTCACGAGAAAGTCAAACAAGAAAAGCATCTGATGCATCACGCATTTATATTGATAGCATCAACACTAGTTAGATAATTATTTTCACTTAAATGAGTCTACTAATGTTAACCTAGCCTTAATGGTGTAGGCAACATTAAGCTAACGTTACCAGCTATAAGCCTCATTTAACATTTTATTGAGACAGCAGACAGCCAACTACTTTTCTTGGTGGCAACTAAATCCTGTTAAAGTGAAAATATGTATTATGAATTTAAAACGTTTACTTACTGAAAACGTAGAGCCTTGGATACGCAGACAGCCAGGAGATAGAGCAAATCCGCGTCCTCCAGGGGCGGTTTGTGGTCGCACATGCGCAGATGTGGAAGTTGAATGTGGTTTTAAAATGTACACGTGTTTTTCATGTAACCTTTAAATGACGGAAATGAGCTTTTCGTAAACCATGGAAGAATGTGTTAAGCTTAATTAACACCCTTAATTCGGGGTCGTCGTGGCGCAGGGGTTAGAGAAGGTGTGCTGGGAAGCACAAGGTTGTTGGTTCGATTCCAGGCTGCCCCATGTTCCACGTCGAAGTGTCCCTGAGCAAGACACCTAACCCCTAATTGCTCCCCGGGCAAAAATGTGAAAAAAAAGCCTTGGGTTTAAAAGTGTAATGTAAGTCGCTTTGGATAAAAGCGTCTGCTAAATGACATGTAATGTAATGTAATTAAAAAAGCTAATTCAATAACACGTTCAAATCAGTGAAATGACCTTGCATAAATCAAGTAATATTTAAAAGCGGTCCGAATCGTTTTTCTCCAGGAGCCAGTGGAAGGTTCTCCCCTGGCAGCGACCCAACTGCACCTTCCACCGGCTCAGGACCAGGGCGGCGCTGGTGGTGCCACCGCCCTCGGAGACGTTTTTTATGCTTGTTATTCCACATAAATGACAAATGACACAATTCTACTGGACTGTTGAATGACACATGAATAAAACACGCTGCTGTTCGTTGTAATAAAGTAGCGTTATGACTTGGTAATAACTGGTGTTGTCAACACGTGACGCATCACCGATGCTATAAAGTCACGTAAGCTCCGTCACCAATAAACCACGCAAACGTCCGCAGAAACACGGAGAGACGTGACCGTTAGCTCCCACACGCGTTCCATTCAGCGTATTAAATACAGTTAGTAATAATAACCATAAATCGTGGCTAAAGTTACGCGTGTGACGTCGCGACCCTGTGTGCAGGATAAACGGTTTGCAAATGGATGGATGGATCTGTGAGGTGTTATTAAAGTAATGTACATAGAAACGACACTACTGTGCAGCAGGTTGTTATGTTTCATATGAATATTCTCAACCTTCTGACAATGATAACATGAACCTCTGAAAGTGTATGTGGGTGACATTAGGATCTGAAAACATAACATGTGAGAGGCAAATCAATTCAAATGACTTACCATATACAGTAATCCCTCGTTTATCGCGGGGGTTACGTTCCGAAAATGACCCGCGATAAGTGAAATCCGCGAAATAGAAAACTTTTTTTTTTTACAATTAGCAACTATTACATGTTTACAAATACAGTGACTCACGTGTAGGCCGTTTCACTGCTCTTCAGACTGGGCCCCTGCATCCTGACTGCGCTCTGCAGTGTTCTCTTCTTCTGAAGCCCGCGGTGCAGGTGTGTTTGTTCGGGAGAAGAACATAGTGATAGGCAGCTGTTGTCGCTCTTTTTTCTTCTTTGCAAAAAGATCCTTGTACACCGACATGCCACCATCGATTACGTTGGAGAACTGTAATGAACGGCTCGGGAGTGAGTTTTTAGCGAATCAGAATGCAGAGCACAATGCACCAAAAAAAAAAAAAATGCATTATGAAAATCCGCGAAATAGCGAATCCGCGATAAGTGAACCGCGAAGTGGCGAGGGATCACTGTACTCCCGAACAAGCTGTCCCTCGTCCTCCCCCAGGTAGATGCAAAGAGCCTTTAGGACAGCTGTCCTTTTAGGATTGACATCACTTGTCTCCTGTGTTAAAGAATTACAATTATTAAATAATAAGAAATACAGAAATAAGTACAGCAATTTTAATAAATTGAACAATATTTATATTACATTACATGACATGTCATTTAGCTGACGCTTTTATCCAAAGCGACTTACAATAAGTGCATTCAACCATAAAATGTAATAACCTAAATGTATAATATAACTTCATTTTTTCATCATCACAAATATACATGACATTTTACATGTCATAAAGACAATTGGTATACATATTTACTTCTTGCAAGATCTCCAGATGTTTAGCTAGTTTCTGGCCAGCAACTCCTCCCTTCGTCTGGAAGATATACGTCAATTGGGCTAAATGGCTGTCCAACTGTGCCATGAAGGTAGATTCCAGTGGGATGGTGGTAAAGCCTTGGAACTTAGCATGTATCTTATCAAAAAACAAAAAGATAAAATACAAAGAGTATTGGTGCAATATTTTGTTGCTAATAAATTTGTCACGGTGTGGTTCACTTCCTGTTGTATTTTGTAGTTTTCTGCCACTCGTGTCCCCGGGTAACTTCACTTCCTGCCTTGTCCTGTCATCCCCTGTGATCGTCTAATAGTTTCCACCTGTGTCCAATCACCTGCACCTCCCTTGTGTATTTAAGCCGTGTGTCTCTTGTGTCACTTGTCGCGTCATTGTCTATTGTCGTGGATGTCCGTAGTTTCTTGCCTGTGTGTTTTTGCCCCTTGGCCCTTTGATTTTCCCTTTTCGACTATTAAAGTATTTTGTTTCCGGAGAAGTCTGCGTTTGAGTCCTGCCTCCCCCACGCATCCTTGACAAAATTCTAGTTTTGAACTCCTGATTAACAAAGACTGTCTTTGATAGCATGTGTACTGGTTGGTCCACAGTGTGTTCTAGCCAGACACATTCCTATTAATCGTGGGTAATTGCAAGAGTAGGCTTTCCTTCAGACAATCAAAGAGCTGACAAGCTGGTGAAAAAAGTGGAATATGCAGGAACTTAAGAGCCAGACATTTTTCTTGGTAGTGACCAAAAACAGAGCTATAAGAATAATCAATCACTAGGTGGGATATACTTTTCTTTCAAATGTATTGTCAATATTTAGGTTACAGCAGTTACACGCTAAGATTGTACAAAGACAAGCCGCACATTGGGAAAATAGGTAGCAAATGCTTACCTCACCGACTAAAGAGGACTAAAACCGTTTGCACAAAAGTTGTTGAATGCCTACATATGATCAGTGGCAGATTTACTTTGCTGTCAGCGATTACTGCCCTATAGAGGGCAAATATACCACAGCATTAGAGTATTTAACCTGAGCAGTACTGCTGGGATCAGCATACCTGTGAAGAGTTTGTTTGTTAAATGTACTTACCAAAACAATATGAGGTCCCCAAAGAGTTCCACATCACACCAACATCAGATAGAAAAAACTGCAAAAAAAATACAATTCAGGATTGGTACATTTATTTTATGAAAAATAAGTATTGTTCATTTATCATTACTGAATTTTGGCACGGCAGGCAAACCAATATTATCTTATCCATTTAGTTTTTAGCCAACATGTGGTCATGAGGTGTGGTCTCTGTTGCCTACAGAGCAGCTGCAACTTACACTTCCCCGCATTGAAGCGCATTTCCTCCGTGCTCTCAGAGCTAACGGTTACCTACATGTTTAAGCTAACGCTAGCTCATTAGTGTATAACCGAGAAAAGGCACCGCAAAGGGAAAAGATACCGCAGTAAAGAGTTGAGCAGAGCCGCGCGGGACTCACGTAATGGCTGTTAACATTAACCCATTTGGCGCCAGAGAGCAGCAAACGCACATTTTTCAACGGGATTGACTTTAGTTCTTGTTCCCCCTTTTATTACCGCACTGATAAGTTTAAGTTAAAAAATACACTTCAAGTGGGTCCGTAACGTTAAACCTTTCTACATGCAGAGAAACCCGGGAAGGTCAGGCTACAAGCTATTAACGTTAGCTAACAGCTAGCGTTAGCTGGTCACTTTACATTGGTTAGGTTCGAATGTTCGTGGCCACAAACTCACGAGAAAGTCAAACAAGAAAAGCATCTGATGCATCATGCATTTATATTGATAGCATCAACACTAGTTAGGTAATTATTTTCACTTAAATGAGTCTACTAATGTTAACCTAGCCTTAATGGTGTAGGCAACATTAAGCTAACGTTAGCAGCTATAAGCCTCCGCTTATAGGCCGCCGCTGGCATCGATCGGCAACAGGTTTGTTGTGGGCGAACTCATTTCCATTCACTCACATTTAAATAGTATTAGTATCCCTGCTTGCACTCATAATAAACACCCATTAACATGCGCCGTAGTACTAAAAGACAACATAGTTGACATGTTGTACTTACGTCTGCCGAGTATTGTTAGAATGAGACGGCAGTCCAGCGGTGATCCAACATGGCGGATCGAAAAGTCCAAATTGGAACAACTTGAGCATCTAATTGGACGCGCAAACCGTGGATCCTCTGATAAGTCGGCCGAGAATTGGAACAAGCTCCGAGGCCTCTCATTGGCTCCTGGGAATTGGAACAATTGGAACAGAGAAGAAGGATGTTGTGTGTAAAAGCAGGTTTGTGAAGATCTGTGGTTCGAGTCCCGCCTCAGGCAAGCTGCAATCTAAGCGTGTTAAATTACAGCACGACCAATGTTGGTGAACAAAAACACAGACTTAGAGAACAACATTTACAGTAAGGAATAACAAACAAAAAGAAAAAACACAGAATTAAAAACAATAATAACCTAACCTACTCTAATTTCCTTTCTGATTATTGCTGCCTTAAGTTTCCTGTTGGAATCACATTTGTTTCTTGTCAGAGTGAAATATGAGGGCAGCACATTCCAGTATGCAACAGCTGTGTGCGTGATGTTTTCTTAAGTGCATTGGTTCTGGCTACAGGAAGAGTAACGTGACCACTTAGTGCCTCTCCAACAGACTGAAACCAGTTAGCTATGAAATGATTCCCACTAAAAGTCTCGGTCACACATAGTGTCTAGTGTGAAGTCCTTCCTTGGTTACACACGTCGTCCAGCCTGGCGTCTATTTATTTATTTATTTACTTTGCAGGGTCAATGCAAACTAATCAACAGTTGCACTGTAGTGAGCCAGAGAGGCTCATTTCCATGTTTTTGAGGCAGCCTGAAGTAAAAAAAAACATTAAAAATCTCAAAAGGAAATCAAATTCACATTCATAGACACACGGACACAACGTATACACAAAACCAACACGCAGCAAAAGAAGAGCGTTCGACATTAAACCAGAGCATGCGTCATCTACACACAGCGCTAACTGCGCGAGGCTTTAGACCGCTCACATTATCAACCCGCCGAGTCTTTCCTACCCACAAGTCATTGCAACGTGACGCGTAAAACCAGGTAACCAGTGAAGGCAAAGAAAAAGGACGGCACACGTGTGTTCAGACTGTCATAATAACATGTGTACATTTAAAAGGTCGAGGTTTAAAAATGGGGAACAAAACATGTGAAATCAGACAGTATTTATTCATAAAACAATGAACTTTAATGTCATTTAAAATTTCTTAGTTTAGTTATTTCGATAGCACATATACTAAAATTGGAACGATACAGAGAAGATTAGCATGGCCCCTAAAAGCAGGATATGGTTCATTCTTCTCTGCGATCAGGTCCCAAAAATAGTATGTGTGGGGAGGAGGGGCTAGCTGTGCTCCAGATGTGGGCTGCGATGCAGAAGATCCGTGGTTCGAGTCCCACCTCCGGCAAGTTGCAAGCAAAGTGTGTTAAATGATGGCAGTTATGGAGATACCTAAATAAACGGGTGTGTATGGAATGAAAACATACAGGTGTGTATGAAATGAAAACGCTTCCAAAACCAAGTGCAGAAAATACACTTTAATGGCTTAAATAACACACTAATAATAACACATGACAATAATAACACATGACAATAATAACACACTAATAATAACGCATGACAATAACAACACACTAATAGTAAATAAATAAATAAAACAACAAATAAAAACCCTCATTTCCCCCCGCTCTGAGTCCTTTGGACCTCCTCCCTCCACGGCTCCACAGTCTTGCCCCCGACAGCAGCACAGTATGTTACACCGTAAAGCTGAGTGTGGCCAGTTTCTAATGTTTTGGGCTGACCACACTTGGAGCAGGTGTACTGCTGACGGGGATTCTTGGGTGGCAACACCTGACCTGCAGCAGCAGCAGCAGCCGCTGCTTCGGCCGCCTTCCTCTTCCTCCAGACAGTGGTCCTGCTTTGTCCGGGACTTTGAGGAGGCAGACCGGCAGGACCAGGGAAGACTCCCAGGGGCAGTGGAGGAAGGCCGCTGGACAAAGGTCCAGGCTGCTCCCCATCTGGTGGTGGAGGAGGAGGAGGAAGGCCGCCGGATGAGGGTCCTGGCTTCTCATCCGGCACGTCATACTGGTAGGGCTGTCCTTGTCCCACCTGAACAAAGGACAGCCCTTTGACGGGAGGGAGGGGCTCGGCTGCGACACCTGCAGGGATGACGGCAGCTCCCTGCTGCAGCACAGCCGTGACCAACCCCCTCTGCTTGCGAGAGAACCTGGGAGACAAACACAGAATGCGGTCAGGCTCTTGATCCAGCGATAAATCAGAGTGCAGACCCGTCAGAGCAGCTTCACGTTAAACTCACCACTGGCTGAGGGTCCGGTGGTTCAGCTCAAAGAGCTGGATGTCCGTCTGAGCCATCAGCCTCGGGGTGCTCAGCACTACCTCTTTGATGGACACATAGTCAGCGAGGATGAGGCTGAGCCGGGGCTTGTGCATCCCGCCGACCCGCGTGGCCGCCGGGTGGAGCTTGCAGAGCAGCGTGCAAATGGCCTCCACCAGGCGACTGGCGCTGGGCCAGGTGGAAGGCCCCGAGTTGACCCCGAGGAGGCAGCTGAAAGAGTCACGAGGAGCAGAGTGTGGGTCAGTACACAGCAGATATGTACCAGAGAAAAGATCCCTGCTCTAAAGGAGTCTCACCGTTGGAGACTCTCCTTTCCAGCACAGGAGGTGTTCTTCCCCTTCGCTGCCTTGAACCGCCCCTTTGGTTGCCTCTCCCGGTATCTGGGAGGGTAGTCGACTCGCCGCTTGTCCTGCTCCGCCAAGCGAGTCCAAAGCAGGATGAGTCGGTCTACCCTATTCTCAGACAGCCCCAGAATGTTCCTCCCTTCCACCAGCGCCTGGGCCAGCTTCAGGATGTGCCGGTACCCGGGCTGGCCATCAGGACCCTGGATGTCCTCCTGAGAAGAAACGAGGAGGAACAAAGCCCGTAAGCAAATAGTGCAGTAAGAGATTCTATCTCACAATCGTCAGTATGTGAACTTACTTCAGAGTCTGAGGAGGGCTGCTGGGGATCAGGGTCCTGAACCTCTGGGGCCTCAGGAGGGGCAACTTGACCCGAACGGGATGGCTCAGACGGCGCGTCAGCTGGATCACCTGACCGGGCTGCTGCCACGCTGGAGGACGGAGTATCGGGCCCGAAGACGGTAGGGTCCTCTACGTCTTCCTCGATGCCCTCATCCTCCTCCAGCGCCTCGATGGCAGGAGCCTCGTCCGGAGTGTCAGGGTCCAGGCTGACGTCCTCAAGCACTTTGCCGGTCTGCTGGTACAGGTACTCCACTCCGATGAGCTCCCCTGTCACACAGAGAAGGATTCAGTAGCGGCTCGTTTTGCTGTCAGTTACGAGATGAGGTGTTTTCACATCGCATACCTGTGTACTCAGCCGGCTCGGTGAAGTCCTTAACCATCTGAAGACCAAGCACTCTTTGGCTCTTCTGGTTAAGGACGTGCTTGAGGTGGCCACTGTAGGAGTGCAGAGGTCCCAGCCGTCCCTCGACTGCAGCCGGTGGTGGTGCAGCTGCCGCTGCGCGGTCCTCGTTCCACCTCACCAGTCCATCCACCAGGAACGCCTGGAAGTGCTTGGCGCTGGCCCGGGTCCCTGGGGAAGGGGGGTTTGGATCAGACACGAGTTTGCATTTTCTTAAAGTTCAAATAGAGATTACATTTTGTCACGAGCCGCGAGACACACGCCGGTACCTGGGATGAACCGGTTAAGGTGGAGGTGGAAGGACTCCAGAGAGGTGGAGCCCCTCGCGCAGCGATATACGGGCAGGCTGACTCCTCCCTTGGTCAGCCGGCCCGTCTGGGTGTACAGCTGCACACCTGGCGGGTCCTGGATGCAGCTGAGGTGGGTCCTCTGCGTACTCCATATTTCCTGGATGCGGAGAGCGTTGAGCAACGGGATGCCCAGGTTGTTGCGTCCTGCCGGTCCACCGAAGGTGTCGAGGAGCTCCTGGATGAGGAGGGCCGATTCCTCAGGCCCCCGTGTCCTACGGCGGACGTGGAGCCTCCACTCCTCCTTGGAGATCCTCCGGTTCACCGTGGCGTCCGTCAGTCCAACCATCCCGTGCTTCCCCTCCAGCTGGGACCGCTTAGCCTCTGCGAGACGGCGTGCATCTCCGGCGTCCACCTCAAAGATGCAGTTAGACAGCTGCCTCATGAAGGTGGGGTACAGCTCGTGGCTCTCGGTGTTGACACCTGATGCGAAGCGTCGCATCAGGTGCCAGATGTCCAGTCTCACCACGAGATGCTCCCACTCCTGCGAAACAAACAAAACGTTAAACTCTCCAGCCACGGTGCTGATGCAGCACAACTGTCAACAGTGTCCTTTTCACACCTGAAACAAGACAGCTGTCTTTGACACGCCGTCCCTGTTGCAGCAGTCGCGGTCCACGTAGATCAGCTGGGGGGGAGGTACCCCGGCGAGTCGGTACCGCCTCATCAAGCCGGCCGCCATCCCGGACAGGCCCCCGGCGCTCTCGGTGGAGGTGAGGACGCTCATGAGGACCTGCCCGTGCTCATTGCCGACGTTGGTAGCCCAGGCGGCCGTGTCGGAGGCGATACCCGCGAGCTTCTTTGTCACCTGCAGAGAGATTCTGAGAGTTAATGTGAGAAACACACAGCAGCTGGAAGGAAAAGAAACTGACAGACTCCACTCGCCTTCTTGGTGGAGTCCATCTTTATGATGGACCCGAAGGTGGACGTGATCCTGGCCTTGTACTCATCCAGCCGCGCCAGGACGTCGTAGCTGTACACGGTCAGCAGCCAGACGGGGGATGGCAGAGGGGGCATCTCGGGCGGAGGTGGAATCTGCCCCCTCGCCGAGCACAAGGCCAGGAATGGCTCGCACACGCCGAGGTACTTGATGGCTCTCCGCATCCAGGCGTCCGAGTGCTGCTCCCGCAGGGTGTTGTACAGCTGGTTGGCACTGTTCCCCAGAGTGCGGGACCTCAGCTGTATCACCACCCTCATGTCACAGGACAGCCTGCACGACACAAACATCACGTAGAGCCGAGTCTGCACCTCCAACGGGACGTTCAACACAGACAAATGGTGAAGAAATGCCTCCTTACTTGTACGTGAGTACAGCTGGGAACTGGCAGCTGTGGGTGGGGGACAGCTGCCTGATGATGCCCTGTGACCACCCCCCGACCTTCTTCTTACACCGACGGCACTCCAGGTACTCGGTGGCCATGAGGTACCAGCCGTCGATGTCCAGGACCCTCCGGATGGTCCTGTACAGCCCAGCCTTCATCAGGGACCCAGAGCACGAAGGCTGGGGGCATGTCAGCTGCAGACGCCAAAGCCGGTGTGGCATCCAGAGAAACAGCCGACATGCGAAGAAGGGGTCGGGGGATGCGGGAGGCTGGTTGTAGACCGGCCGGGTTTGGGGGGGGGTCCACCATAGGTTGAGCTCGCCCACGAGCCGAGGCCTCCCCTGGCTGTCCCTGGTAAACAGCACCCGGCCGATCCACTGCTGCTGCTCCACAGTGAGAGCTGCCCTCCAGGACTGAGGCAGCAACTGGTGAGACGACAACACACACACACACAAAACCATTTTAATATCTACAGTCAGCAGGGACACCTGCGGCCTCACGTGTTAGAGAGACTGCCTCACCTCACTGGCAGAAGATGGAGGGGGAGGGAGGAACTCCTCCCGTTCCTCCACGGCGACGGGTGCGGACGGCGTCAAGGGGGCGGCTGGAGGCGAGGGAGCCGGTGTCCCGGCAGGCTGAACCACGACGAGGGCTGCAGGAGGTTCCACCAGGGGGTCTATCTCCTGCGAGGCTTCCAGCAGCTCCTCGTCTGTGGGCTCGTCCAGCAGAGTAGAGACACCGGCTCCCGGAGGAGGAGGTGCTGCTGAGGAGGAGGAGGAGGAGGAGGAGGCGGCGGCGGCGGCAGCAGCAGCAGCAGCGGGTGGTGGCAGGCGCAAAAGGGGAGCCTTTGCAATCGAGGCTTGAAGGTAAAGGAGATGTTAGAGTAACGTAAAAGGTTGAGATTAAGATGAATTATTATTAATTTATTAATTAATACTGTTAATGCTGAGAGACCGACAAAGATTGAGCTGCATTTACACACCACAAGAGATCAGGAGGTGATTTTAAAGAGCGAAAGTGAGGGTGAGATGATAACTAGTTAGCCATGCAGATGTTGTTGAGCTAGCCAGGCGCTGATGAAAGCACGGTGAAAAGGACGATGTTATTTGCAGAGGTGGGTTATTGATCCGAGATGATCATCAGACCGCTGACGCAAAACTTACCAGTCATCTGCTTTCGTCCTCTGATTCGAGGAAACGTTTTTAAAGTCAAATAAAAAGAGCGTCAACAATGAATACAAGTACTTTTGTTTGTGAGCAAAGTGTTTCCTGTTTATGACTTTACTCTTTACTTACAGGTCTCCAAGTCAACTACCGCCTTGACCAGCTCTTCATCTGTAGGCTCCACAGATGACCGGGGGGAGGACAGAGCTGGTCTGAAGGGGCTGAAGTGGGAGGCTGCGGACACATGATGACAGAAGATGAACCAGGGAAACAGGAGCGTAGATCAAGTGGAACGTCAGTAAATAACGGAGGCTGGACTGACCTGTAGATGCAGGCTTAGGGGCCACCAGCTTCTTCACCTGGGCCTGCATCTGCACAGCAGATAGAGAACGCCGCCCAGAGACAAACGCCACAAGCGCTGGACCAAGAGGCCTATTATGACACACGATAAATGAGAGGCAACGACATTAACAATGACACAACGTTACAAACATTTCTTCAGGAACACGTACTGTGATGCACTCGTGGCTCTCTGGCTTGCGGCCGATGCAGAGGCTGCGCTGCTGCTGGAGGTGGAGGCGGTGGAGGAGGTAGATGCTCCAGCAGCAGCTTTCATCCTCTGCCTGTCTCTGCTGCGCACATACTGGACGGCGTTCTCCATCTGCGTCCCTGGAGCTGGTGACGTCCTCCGCAGGTACTTGACAAAACTGCACAAATCAAACATTCAACGTGATTCTGATTCTCGATTGTCGCCACACGATAATAATAATAATAATGATCTTTTTCACCGGATCTTTTTGTTGTCCGTCGACTCGTAGAGGCTCTCCAGGGTCTCAAATTTGAAGTCCCCGAAGCCAACAAGGGCCCGTCCCTCCTGACCGGGCTGGAGGGAATTCGCCCACGCCTCCTCAAATGCCCGGTGGAACCTGACAGCCTCCACGAAGTCAGGATAGGCGGAGGAGTAGCGGGTGAAGGCGTCCTGTGAGGTTACAAAGTGAGATAACACAGTGAGGTTAAATGCCATCATTTCTCTAATTGTAACTGTCTCAAAGTATTGTGAAGGACCTTGTTGGCCATCAGCGGGGACTCAGACTGCGTCCTCTCGCGCTCCTTCTGGTGGGAGGCGACCAGATTGACGCTGTAGCCCACGTCGTTCTCCAGGAGCCAGTGGAAGGTTCTGCCCTGGTAGCGGCCAAACTGCACCTTCCACCGGCTCAGGACCAGGGCGGCGTTGGCGGTGTCACCGCCCTCGGAGACGACGTGAGCCCAGGCCTCCGAGTCCACCTCCTCCGGCTTCTTTGCCCTGTAAGGCGCCTGGGCACTGGGGGGCTGCCGCGTGAAGAGGGCCTGGGCCGCTGGGGAGGCCTTGAGCAGGATGGTCCCGTTAGGGGCCCTCCGGAATGTAGGGTGCTCCATCTAAACAAATGGACATTTTAGCAGCACACGGGAGAAAGAAGAAGACATGACACGTGACACTCCCATCTATGACATCAGTTATATCACAGTATTTTACTCTTGTCATTAAAACCTTCCTATCAGAGGAAACCATGTGTCTGTCTCTAAATATGCACATGTATTTTTTTATGTTTGTTTGTTATTATGTTACATAAATAACGAATACTTCCACATAAATGACAAATATCACAATTCTACTGGACTGTTGAATGACACACATGAATAAAACACGTTGCTATACGTTGTAATGAAGTAACGTTTATGACTTGGTAACCCCCGTTGTTGTCAACATGTGACGCATCCCCGATGCTATAAGTCACGTAAGCTCCGTCACCAATAAACCACTTAAATGTCCGCAGAAACACGGAGAGACGTGACCGTTAGCTCCCATACGCGGTTTTAGACCGGGTTCCATTCACCGTATTAAAGTAGTTAGTAATAATAACCATAAATTGTGGCTAAAGTTAGGTGTGTGACGTCACGGCCGCCGCTAGCATCGATCGGCAGCGGGTTTGTTGCGGGCAAACTCATTTCCATTCACTCACATTTAAATAGTATTAGTATCCCTACTTACACTCATAATAAACACCGTTTAACATGCGCCGTAGTACTAAAAGACAACATAGTTGACATGTTGTACTTACGTCTGCCGAGTATTGTTAGAATGAGACGGCAGTCCAGCGGTGATCCAACATGGCGGATCGAGAAGTCAGAATTGAAACAAATAGAGCATCTGATTGGACGCGCAAACCGTGGATCCTTTGATTGGTCGGCCGAGAATTGAAACAAGCTCTGAGGCGTCTCATTGGCTCCTGGGAAATGAAACAATTGAAACAGAGAAGAAGGGGCTCCGGGTAGCGCAAGGATGACACGCAAATTCGTGAAGCGTTCCTCATTTTCTTTAATTCTCTATAATCTCTATGATATTCTATGATGTCTAGGATTTTTTACG
This sequence comes from Gasterosteus aculeatus, assembly GCF_964276395.1. Classification (NCBI taxonomy): domain Eukaryota; kingdom Metazoa; phylum Chordata; class Actinopteri; order Perciformes; family Gasterosteidae; genus Gasterosteus; species Gasterosteus aculeatus. The sequence continues at coordinate 864,536 of NC_135692.1, read as the reverse complement.
GCTATTACGGACTTTTCCCACTTGTGGTGAAACGGCGCCACCGCGGCCACTGTCGGTACTGCAGCAGCAGAGCGCCGTCTCCCTAGGAGGTAAAGTCTTGATTAAACCCAGACCCAATAAGTATCCACAGAAAATTTTGTGACAATCAGACATAGCGTTTGCCCAGGGGGCATCCTCACCAGATGCCCAAACCACCTCAACTGGCTCCTTTCGACGCAAAGGAGCAGCGGCTCTACTCCGAGCTCCTCACGAATGGCTGAGCTTTTCGCCCTATCCCTAAGGGAGACGCCAGCCACTCTCCTGAGGAAACCCATTTCGGCCGCTTGTACCCGTGACCTAGTTCTTTCGGTCATGGCCCATCCTTCATGACCATAGGTGAGGGTAGGAACGAAGATTGACCGGTAGATCGAGAGCTTTGCCTTCCGGCTCAGCTCTCTTTTCGTGGTGCGGTAAAGCGAGTGCAATACCGCCCCCGCTGCTCCGATTCTCCGGCCAAACTCACACTCCATCTTCCCCTCACTCGTGAACAAGACCCCGAGGTACTTGAACTCCTTCACTTGGGCTAAGGACACATTCCCTACCTGGAGTAGGCAATCCATCGGTTTCCTGCTGAGAACCATGGCCTCAGATTTAGAGGTGCTAATCCTCATCCCGACCGCTTCACACTCGACTGCGAAACGCTCCAGTGAGAGTTGGAGGTCACAGACGGAAGATGCCATCAGGACCACATCATCTGCAAAAAGCAGCGATGAGATCCGCAGCCCCCCGAACTGTAGACCCTCCTCCCCCCGACTACGCCACGATATCCTGTCCATGAAAACCACAAACAAGATTGGTGACAAGGCGCAGCCCTGGCGAAGGCCAACCCCCACCGGAAACGCCATGAGCATACTCCCAAGCCCTCTCTATGATCCTGGAAAGAGTGAAGAGCTGGTTTGTTGTTCCACGACCAGGACGAAAACCGCATTGTTCCTCTTCAATCCCTGGTTCGACTATCGGCCGAACCCTCCTTTCCAGCACCGTAGAGTAGACTTTACCCGGGAGGCTGAGTAGTGTGATGCTGAGTAGTGTGATACCCCTGTAATTGGCACACACGCTCTGGTCTTTGAAGAGGGGTACCACCACCCCGGTCTGCCACTCTTTTGGCACTGTCCCAGACTTCCACGCAGTGTTGAAGAGGCGTGTCTTCCAAGACAACACCCATTGCTTTTAGCATCTCTGGACGGATCCCATCAATCCCCGGGGCTTTGCCACTGCGGAGTTGTTTGACTACCTCAGTGACCTCCACCAGGCCAATTGACGATCCCTCCTCCGCCTCCAGCTCCGCCTCTACCAGGATTCAGGAGTTCCTCAAAGTGTTCCTCCCCCGATAACCTCCTCAGTCGCGGTCAACAGGGTCCCATCCTTACTGTACACACCTTGGATGGTTCCCTGTTTCCCCCTCCTGAAGTGCCGGATGGTCTTCCAGAAGCACTTTGGTGCCGACCGAAAGTCCTTCTCCATAGTTACCCCGAACTCCTCCCATACTCGCTGCTTTGCCTCCATCACGACAGCGGCTGCTGCCCTTCGAGCCTGTCGGCACACTGCAACTGCCTCCGGAGTCCCACCGGATATCATAACCCGGCAGGCCTCTTTCTTCAGTCGGACGGCTTCCCTGACCACCGGTGTCCACCACAGGGTTCGAGGGTTACCGCCCCTTGATGCACCTAAGACCTTGAGGCCACAACTCACTGCCGCGGCTTCAGCAATGGAGGTTTTGAACATACACCACTCTGGTTCAATGTCCCCTACCTCCACAGGAATGTGAGAGAAGCTCCGCCGGAGGTGTGAGTTGAAAATCTTTTGGACCGGGGCCTCCTCCAGACATTCCCAGTTCACCCTCACCACACGCTTGGGTTTACCGGGTCTGTCCCGTGTCTTCCCCCATCCCCTGACCCAGCTCACAACCAGATGGTGATCAGCTGACAGCTCTGCCCCTCTCTTTACCCGAGAACATGCGGCCTCAGATCAGACGATACGATTACAGAATCGATCATCGATCTTTGGCCTAGGGTGCTCTGGTACCACGTACACTTATGAACATCCTTATGTTCGAACATGGTGTTTGTTATGGACAATCCGTGACTGGCACGGAAGTCTAGTAAAAAAAACCCGCTCGGGTTCAGATCAGTGAGGCCATTCCTTTCCAATCACGCCTCTCCAGTTATCTCCATCGTCGCCAACGTGCGCATTGAAGTCTCCCAGTAGGACTATGGAGTCCCCTACTGGAGCCCCATGCAGGACTCCATTCAGGGTCTCCAAAAAGGCCGAATACTCTGTGCTGCTGTTTGGTGCATATGCACAGACAACAGTCAGAGTTTTCTCCCCCACCCCCCGAAGGCGTAGGGAGGCAACCCTTTTGTCCACCGGGGTAACCTCCAATGTAGCAGCACTCAGCCGGGGACTTATGAGTATCCCCACACCCGCCTGGCGCCTCACACCATGGGCCACTCCGGAGTAGAGTCCAGGATAGGGGATGGACTCCAGAGAATAGAGTAGAGAATAGAGAGATAGATCCCCTATCCAGGAGTGTGGTTCCAGAGCCGAGGCTGTGCGTAGAGGTAAGCCCCACCAGATCCAACTGATAACGCTACACCTCCCGCACAAGCTCCGGCTCCTTCCCCCCCAGAGAGGTTACGTTCCACGTCCCCAGAGCCAGCATCTGCCGCCCAGGTCGGTTTCCGTCTAGACCCCCCACTGTCACTGCCACCCTTGTAGCAGCGCACCCGACCCCATTGGTTTCCTCCACAGGTGGTGAGCCCATGGGGAGTAGAGTCTTGGGCTGCCACCGTCACTCCTTCGGGCTGTGCCCGGCCGGGCTCCGGGGTAAACCCGGCCACCAGACGCTCGCTGTCGGGCCCTCCATCTGTAATTATAATACACCTCTTACATAATAATCTAAACAAAAAAAGAACAACATTCTTTTCCACAACTGGATGTATATATACATGTATATATATATATGTATATATATATATATACATATATATATACATTACACACATTACATATAAAGAAACAGTTGCTTTAACACTAGAAGCCCCTCAACACAATCCAGCAGACTGAGCAACAAATAAACAACACTCTCTCACCTCTTATTCTTTTTGCTTTAGATGGATATGTTATTCTATTTTGTATGTTCTATAAATAGGGCGGCGCGGTGGCGTGGTGGTTAGCACTGTTGCCTCACAGCAAGAAGGTCCTGGGTTCGATTCCGCCCAGTGGCCTTTCTGTGTGGAGTCTGCATGTTCTCCCCGTGTCTGCGTGGGTTCTCTCCGGGTTCTCCGGCTTCCTCCCACAGTCCAAAGACATGCTCTGGGGATCAGGTTAATTGGTGACTCTAAATTGCCCGTAGATGTGTGAATGTGAGTGTGAATGGTTGTGTGTCTCTGTGTTGCCCTGCGATTGGCTGGCGACCAATCCAGGGTGTACCCTGTCTATCGCCCGAAGTTGGCTGGGATGGACTCCAGCCCCCCCGCGACCCTGTGTGCAGGATAAGCGGTTTGACAATGGATGGATGGATGGATGGATGTTCTATAAATGTGCTGTATTTACTATCTTATCTTCAGTGGTTATTCTTACTTAAATGAGGTGTTGCAGACTCTTAAGGAGGCTGTAAAATCAAAAAGTCCCAACAAAGCTGCTGTGTGTGTGTGTGTACTAGAGTACCAGTCAAAAGATTGAAACAAAGAAATATATGATCTATATATATATATGAATTAGGGCTGTCAATAATAGCGCGTTAACGACGTTGATTAGTTGTTTGTTGTAAATTACGTGAATTTCTCTAACTATCAGTTCAGGAAAGTACCTCTTCCTCTAGGGAATGCACTTCCTCTTATAGAACACATTACTGCTACCTGCAGGGATACATCAGTACTCATCACAATAGACACTCACTAGGGAGGTGCCGTGCCGTTGGGAGCTAGAGGCGAGATGGAGCAAGGTGAGCAAAGTGGGCCTATGGACGGATTCAAATATAAAAAGAATGATGATGGTACAGTTAACAAGTACACGGTTATTTGCAAGATTTGTAACAAGGAGTTTCAATTTCACCGGAGCCGTTCAAGCTTGAGGTACCATGTCAACGCCAAACATGTGTTTGCTGGGCCGTCAGGCTCAGCAAGTCGTTTGCGCCAGTCCACGCTGAATGTTCGGAGGCCATTAACAAAATCAACCTCAGATAATTTGACCAACACAATAGCAAAATGGATCGCAAAGGATTGTCGACCCATTAGCATTGTAGAAGACTCAGGTTTCCTTGATGTTTTGCAAGTGGCGTCTCAAGACTCATCCTATAAGCCATCGTCAAGAGCCACAGTTATGACGAAAATCCACGAGCTCTATGAAAACGAAAAAGAAAAAAGGAAAGCGGTCTTGGCTCAAGTAAATCATATCGCCCTGACAGGAGACCATTGGACATCAGTGAGTAACAACAATTACCTCGGAGTAACTGCACATTTCATCAGTGACACGTGGGAACTGAAGTCTTTTGCGCTGACTATATTAAAAACTGAGGAGCGTCATTTTGCGGAGGCTTGTAAAGAACAGTTCCTGTCTGTTGCACGTAAGTGGGACATCGAGGGCAAGACGACAACCATTGGGACTGACAGTGCGCGCAACATAGTTGCCGCAATTAGACTTACACGCTATGAACACATTAACTGTGTCGCTCACATGGTGCAGAGAAGTGTCACAGTGAGTCTTGCTGACAGCGGCTTTGTAAATTCTTTGGCCAAGGCTCGCAAAGTTGTCGGTCATTTCATGTCAGAGCTTAAAAACTCGTTTTGCCGACCGCAGCAGAGTGGGATAAACTGCAGAGGCTGGAGACCCTTCTAGAGCCATGCAGGTAAATCAGTCTGTAACTTATCAAATAACATTGCTTTGATTATTTTCTGGAATGAATTGAATGAATGAATTAAAGTCAAATATCAATAACATGTATGTATGTAAAAAATAATGATGATAATAATAATAATAATAATGATGATAATAATAATAATAATGATGATAATAATAGGGCGGCACGGTGTTCTGTGTGGAGTCTGCATGTTCTCCCCGTGTCTGCGTGGGTTCTCTCCGGGTTCTCCGGCTTCCTCCCACAGTCCAAAGACGTGCTCTGGGGATCAGGTTAATTGGGGACTCTAAATTGCCCGTAGATGTGTGAATGTGAGAGTGAATGGTTGTGTGTCTCTGTGTAGCCCTGCGATTGGCTGGCGACCAATCCAGGGTGTACCCTGTCTATCGCCCGAAGTTGGCTGGGATGGACTCCAGCCCCCCCGCGACCCTGTGTGCGGGATAAGCGGTTTGACAATGGATGGATGGATGATAATAATAAATAATTATTATCATTATTAATAATATGTTGATAACCACTGTTCTAATAATACACTGTCTCAGTGTGCATGTGTGTGTTTGTGTGCGTAGGTATGTAACTGAGCTCCTGGGTGGAGAGGCCTATGTCTCCTGTTCTGTGGTACTACCTTCTCTCTGCCACTTGCGTCTGAAGATGGAAGCCTGTGATGAGGACCCTGCATTTGTGGTGAGATTCAAGACCAAGTTCAAGGAGGATCTAGCTTCCCGTCAAGAAAAGCTTAACAATGCATGGCTCCAGATTGCTACAGTTTTAGATCCTTGTTTCAAAGACTTGAAATGCATGCCCAAGACAGACAGGGAAGAGGTGTGGACCACACTTGAAGGGATGCTGCAACAAGAGTCACCCAGAAGGTCTTCACAGGCACATGATGATGGGCCACCCAGTAAGAATAACCAGCCTTCTGCAAATGGGCTCGGATTCAGAATCAGAAGATGAAGAGGTCCAACCTGCCATACAGAGGTACAGAGCAGAGCCCACCATTAATTTGGAGCACTGCCCCTTGAGGTGGTGGGCATCTCATTCAGGAGCCCATGAGAAGCTGGCCTCACTAGCTCACAAATATCTAGCCACTCCTGCAAACACTGTTCCCTGTGAACGACTTTTCTCAGTTGCAGGTCACATTGTGAACAAGAAAAGGTCAGCTTTACTTTCAGAAAATGTGAACAAGTTAGTTTGCCTCAGCAACTGGCTGAAAGATGATGAAGCTCAGTAGATTTGAAAGGTGATGTTCAGACAAAAAGACCAGTTTCAGTGCAACATGTTATAGTAGTTAGCAACTGGATTTTTGAGCAACTGGATTAAAGAATGGAGGAAAAGGTAAAAGATTGTTCTTTGGTTTGATTTAAAAGTTGAAAATGTTTTCTTCCACATAAAACGCAACAGATGACTCAAATTGTGCAAAAATGTGGTAGACCACTGTTATGATTTGACTACATTTATTGCTTTCTGTTCTGAATACTGTAAATTGTACATCCTGGTTAAGAGGAATGCCAAAAAGGAAGCAATGGGACATTACAAAGACAAATATTATGGTGTGTAGTATGTTTCAGCTTGATTTAAACCACCATTATTTGGCTGTGTTAATAAACAGACATAATATGAAAATGATGTATCTGTGTCCTGTTATCTATCTTTTGGTATGCATTTCAGAAAGAAAAAATGGTTAGGATTCAGGTGTAATTGCAAATAGTGATTAATCCTGATTAATCCACTGAAAAATCTGATTAATTGATTAAAATTTTTAATTATTTGACAGCCCTAATATAAATATAAAAAAATAAACAAAGAAATGAACATTGCCACCATACATAATCATTTTATATTTAAATAAAACTATAGATCTGTGAGCTTCCTCCCACAGTCCAAAGACATGCTCTGGGGATCAGGTTGACTGGTAACTCTAAATTGCCCGTAGGTGTGTGAATGTGAATGGTTGTATGTCTCTATGTAGCCCTGTGATTGGCTGGCAACCAGGCCCGGGTGTACTCTGTCTCTCGCCCGAAGTTGGCTGGGATATTGTCCACCCACTCAGGGGTTTTGAATTAATGTAGATGACTCCAGACTCCAGACCCCCCGCGACCCTGTGTGCAGGATAAGCGGTTTGCAAATGGATGGATGGATCTGTGAGGTGTTATTAAAGTAATGTACATAGAAACGACACTACTGTGCAGCAGGTTGTTATGTTTCATATGAATATTCTCAACCTTCTGACAATGATAACATGAACCTCTGAAAGTGTATGTGGGTGACATTAGGATCTGAAAACATAACATGTGAGAGGCAAATAAATTCAAATGACTTACCATATACTCCAGAACAAGCTGTCCCTCGTCCTCCCCCAGGTAGATGCAAAGAGCCTTTAGGACAGCTGTCCTTTTAGGATTGACATCACTTGTCTCCTCTGTTAAAGAATTACAATTATTAAATAAAAAGAAATACATAAATAAGTACAGCAATTTTAATAAATTGAACAATATTTATATTACATTACATGACATGTCATTTAGCTGACGCTTTTATCCAAAGCGACTTACAATAAGTGCATTCAACCATAAAATGTAATAACCTAAATGTATAATATAACTTCATTTTTTCATCATCACAAATATACATGACATTTTACATGTCATAAAGACAATTGGTATACATATTTACTTCTTGCAAGATCTCCAGATGTTTAGCTAGTTTCTGGCCAGCAACTCCTCCCTTCGTCTGGAAGATATACGTCAATTGGGCTAAATGGCTGTCCAACTGTGCCATGAAGGTAGATTCCAGTGGGATGGTGGTAATGCTTTGGAACTTAGCATGTATCTTATCAAAAAACAAAAAGATAAAATACAAAGAGTATCAGTGCAATATTTTGTTGCTAATAAATTCTAGTTTTGAACTCCTCGTTAACAAAGACTGTCTTTGATAGCATGTGTGCTGGTTGGTCCACAGTGTGTTCTAGCCAGACACATTCCTATTAATCGTGGGTAATTGCAAGAGTAGGCTTTCCTTCAGACAATCAAAGAGCTGACAAGCTGGTGAAAAAAGTGGAATATGCAGGAACTTAAGAGCCAGACATTTTTCTTGGTAGACTAAAGAGGACCAAAACCGTTTGCACAAAAGTTGTTGAGTGCCTACATATGATCAGTGGCAGATTGACTTTGCTGTCAGCGATTACTGCCCTATAGAGAGCAAATATACCACAGCATTAGAGTATTTAACCTGAGCAGTACTGCTGGGATCAGCATACCTGTGAAGAGTTTGTTTGTTAAATGTACTTACCAAAACAATATGAGGTCCCCAAAGAGTTCCACATCACACCAACATCAGATAGAAAAAACTGCAAAAAAAATACAATTCAGGATTGGTACATTTATTTTATGAAAAATAAGTAATGTTCATTTATCATTACTGAATTTTGGCACGGCAGGCAAACCAATATTATCTTATCCATTTAGTTTTTAGCCAACATGTGGTCATGAGGTGTGGTCTCTGTTGCCTACAGAGCAGCTGCAGCTTACACTTCCCCGCATTGAAGCGCATTTCCTCCGTGCTCTCAGAGCTAACGGTTACCTACATGTTTAAGCTAACGCTAGCTCATTAGTGTATAACCGAGAAAAGGCACCGCAAAGGGAAAAGATACCGCAGTAAAGAGTTGAGCAGAGCCGCGCGGGACTCACGTAATGGCTGTTAACATGAACCCATTTGGCGCCAGAGAGCAGCAAACGCACATTTTTCAATGGGATTGACTTTAGTTCTCTTTCCCCCTTTTATTACCGCACTGATAAGTTTAAGTTAAAAAATACACTTAAAGTGGGTCCGTAACGTTAAACCTTTCTACATGCCGAGAAACCCGGGAAGGTCAGGCTACAAGCTATTAACGTTAGCTAACAGCTAGCATTAGCTAGTCACTTTACATCGGTTAGGTTCGAATGTTCGTGGCCACAAACTCACGAGAAAGTCAAACAAGAAAAGCATCTGATGCATCACGCATTTATATTGATAGCATCAACACTAGTTAGATAATTATTTTCACTTAAATGAGTCTACTAATGTTAACCTAGCCTTAATGGTGTAGGCAACATTAAGCTAACGTTACCAGCTATAAGCCTCATTTAACATTTTATTGAGACAGCAGACAGCCAACTACTTTTCTTGGTGGCAACTAAATCCTGTTAAAGTGAAAATATGTATTATGAATTTAAAACGTTTACTTACTGAAAACGTAGAGCCTTGGATACGCAGACAGCCAGGAGATAGAGCAAATCCGCGTCCTCCAGGGGCGGTTTGTGGTCGCACATGCGCAGATGTGGAAGTTGAATGTGGTTTTAAAATGTACACGTGTTTTTCATGTAACCTTTAAATGACGGAAATGAGCTTTTCGTAAACCATGGAAGAATGTGTTAAGCTTAATTAACACCCTTAATTCGGGGTCGTCGTGGCGCAGGGGTTAGAGAAGGTGTGCTGGGAAGCACAAGGTTGTTGGTTCGATTCCAGGCTGCCCCATGTTCCACGTCGAAGTGTCCCTGAGCAAGACACCTAACCCCTAATTGCTCCCCGGGCAAAAATGTGAAAAAAAAGCCTTGGGTTTAAAAGTGTAATGTAAGTCGCTTTGGATAAAAGCGTCTGCTAAATGACATGTAATGTAATGTAATTAAAAAAGCTAATTCAATAACACGTTCAAATCAGTGAAATGACCTTGCATAAATCAAGTAATATTTAAAAGCGGTCCGAATCGTTTTTCTCCAGGAGCCAGTGGAAGGTTCTCCCCTGGCAGCGACCCAACTGCACCTTCCACCGGCTCAGGACCAGGGCGGCGCTGGTGGTGCCACCGCCCTCGGAGACGTTTTTTATGCTTGTTATTCCACATAAATGACAAATGACACAATTCTACTGGACTGTTGAATGACACATGAATAAAACACGCTGCTGTTCGTTGTAATAAAGTAGCGTTATGACTTGGTAATAACTGGTGTTGTCAACACGTGACGCATCACCGATGCTATAAAGTCACGTAAGCTCCGTCACCAATAAACCACGCAAACGTCCGCAGAAACACGGAGAGACGTGACCGTTAGCTCCCACACGCGTTCCATTCAGCGTATTAAATACAGTTAGTAATAATAACCATAAATCGTGGCTAAAGTTACGCGTGTGACGTCGCGACCCTGTGTGCAGGATAAACGGTTTGCAAATGGATGGATGGATCTGTGAGGTGTTATTAAAGTAATGTACATAGAAACGACACTACTGTGCAGCAGGTTGTTATGTTTCATATGAATATTCTCAACCTTCTGACAATGATAACATGAACCTCTGAAAGTGTATGTGGGTGACATTAGGATCTGAAAACATAACATGTGAGAGGCAAATCAATTCAAATGACTTACCATATACAGTAATCCCTCGTTTATCGCGGGGGTTACGTTCCGAAAATGACCCGCGATAAGTGAAATCCGCGAAATAGAAAACTTTTTTTTTTTACAATTAGCAACTATTACATGTTTACAAATACAGTGACTCACGTGTAGGCCGTTTCACTGCTCTTCAGACTGGGCCCCTGCATCCTGACTGCGCTCTGCAGTGTTCTCTTCTTCTGAAGCCCGCGGTGCAGGTGTGTTTGTTCGGGAGAAGAACATAGTGATAGGCAGCTGTTGTCGCTCTTTTTTCTTCTTTGCAAAAAGATCCTTGTACACCGACATGCCACCATCGATTACGTTGGAGAACTGTAATGAACGGCTCGGGAGTGAGTTTTTAGCGAATCAGAATGCAGAGCACAATGCACCAAAAAAAAAAAAAATGCATTATGAAAATCCGCGAAATAGCGAATCCGCGATAAGTGAACCGCGAAGTGGCGAGGGATCACTGTACTCCCGAACAAGCTGTCCCTCGTCCTCCCCCAGGTAGATGCAAAGAGCCTTTAGGACAGCTGTCCTTTTAGGATTGACATCACTTGTCTCCTGTGTTAAAGAATTACAATTATTAAATAATAAGAAATACAGAAATAAGTACAGCAATTTTAATAAATTGAACAATATTTATATTACATTACATGACATGTCATTTAGCTGACGCTTTTATCCAAAGCGACTTACAATAAGTGCATTCAACCATAAAATGTAATAACCTAAATGTATAATATAACTTCATTTTTTCATCATCACAAATATACATGACATTTTACATGTCATAAAGACAATTGGTATACATATTTACTTCTTGCAAGATCTCCAGATGTTTAGCTAGTTTCTGGCCAGCAACTCCTCCCTTCGTCTGGAAGATATACGTCAATTGGGCTAAATGGCTGTCCAACTGTGCCATGAAGGTAGATTCCAGTGGGATGGTGGTAAAGCCTTGGAACTTAGCATGTATCTTATCAAAAAACAAAAAGATAAAATACAAAGAGTATTGGTGCAATATTTTGTTGCTAATAAATTTGTCACGGTGTGGTTCACTTCCTGTTGTATTTTGTAGTTTTCTGCCACTCGTGTCCCCGGGTAACTTCACTTCCTGCCTTGTCCTGTCATCCCCTGTGATCGTCTAATAGTTTCCACCTGTGTCCAATCACCTGCACCTCCCTTGTGTATTTAAGCCGTGTGTCTCTTGTGTCACTTGTCGCGTCATTGTCTATTGTCGTGGATGTCCGTAGTTTCTTGCCTGTGTGTTTTTGCCCCTTGGCCCTTTGATTTTCCCTTTTCGACTATTAAAGTATTTTGTTTCCGGAGAAGTCTGCGTTTGAGTCCTGCCTCCCCCACGCATCCTTGACAAAATTCTAGTTTTGAACTCCTGATTAACAAAGACTGTCTTTGATAGCATGTGTACTGGTTGGTCCACAGTGTGTTCTAGCCAGACACATTCCTATTAATCGTGGGTAATTGCAAGAGTAGGCTTTCCTTCAGACAATCAAAGAGCTGACAAGCTGGTGAAAAAAGTGGAATATGCAGGAACTTAAGAGCCAGACATTTTTCTTGGTAGTGACCAAAAACAGAGCTATAAGAATAATCAATCACTAGGTGGGATATACTTTTCTTTCAAATGTATTGTCAATATTTAGGTTACAGCAGTTACACGCTAAGATTGTACAAAGACAAGCCGCACATTGGGAAAATAGGTAGCAAATGCTTACCTCACCGACTAAAGAGGACTAAAACCGTTTGCACAAAAGTTGTTGAATGCCTACATATGATCAGTGGCAGATTTACTTTGCTGTCAGCGATTACTGCCCTATAGAGGGCAAATATACCACAGCATTAGAGTATTTAACCTGAGCAGTACTGCTGGGATCAGCATACCTGTGAAGAGTTTGTTTGTTAAATGTACTTACCAAAACAATATGAGGTCCCCAAAGAGTTCCACATCACACCAACATCAGATAGAAAAAACTGCAAAAAAAATACAATTCAGGATTGGTACATTTATTTTATGAAAAATAAGTATTGTTCATTTATCATTACTGAATTTTGGCACGGCAGGCAAACCAATATTATCTTATCCATTTAGTTTTTAGCCAACATGTGGTCATGAGGTGTGGTCTCTGTTGCCTACAGAGCAGCTGCAACTTACACTTCCCCGCATTGAAGCGCATTTCCTCCGTGCTCTCAGAGCTAACGGTTACCTACATGTTTAAGCTAACGCTAGCTCATTAGTGTATAACCGAGAAAAGGCACCGCAAAGGGAAAAGATACCGCAGTAAAGAGTTGAGCAGAGCCGCGCGGGACTCACGTAATGGCTGTTAACATTAACCCATTTGGCGCCAGAGAGCAGCAAACACACATTTTTCAACGGGATTGACTTTAGTTCTTGTTCCCCCTTTTATTACCGCACTGATAAGTTTAAGTTAAAAAATACACTTCAAGTGGGTCCGTAACGTTAAACCTTTCTACATGCAGAGAAACCCGGGAAGGTCAGGCTACAAGCTATTAACGTTAGCTAACAGCTAGCGTTAGCTGGTCACTTTACATTGGTTAGGTTCGAATGTTCGTGGCCACAAACTCACGAGAAAGTCAAACAAGAAAAGCATCTGATGCATCATGCATTTATATTGATAGCATCAACACTAGTTAGGTAATTATTTTCACTTAAATGAGTCTACTAATGTTAACCTAGCCTTAATGGTGTAGGCAACATTAAGCTAACGTTAGCAGCTATAAGCCTCCGCTTATAGGCCGCCGCTGGCATCAATCGGCAACAGGTTTGTTGTGGGCGAACTCATTTCCATTCACTCACATTTAAATAGTATTAGTATCCCTGCTTGCACTCATAATAAACACCCATTAACATGCGCCGTAGTACTAAAAGACAACATAGTTGACATGTTGTACTTACGTCTGCCGAGTATTGTTAGAATGAGACGGCAGTCCAGCGGTGATCCAACATGGCGGATCGAAAAGTCCAAATTGGAACAACTTGAGCATCTAATTGGACGCGCAAACCGTGGATCCTCTGATAAGTCGGCCGAGAATTGGAACAAGCTCCGAGGCCTCTCATTGGCTCCTGGGAATTGGAACAATTGGAACAGAGAAGAAGGATGTTGTGTGTAAAAGCAGGTTTGTGAAGATCTGTGGTTCGAGTCCCGCCTCAGGCAAGCTGCAATCTAAGCGTGTTAAATTACAGCACGACCAATGTTGGTGAACAAAAACACAGACTTAGAGAACAACATTTACAGTAAGGAATAACAAACAAAAAGAAAAAACACAGAATTAAAAACAATAATAACCTAACCTACTCTAATTTCCTTTCTGATTATTGCTGCCTTAAGTTTCCTGTTGGAATCACATTTGTTTCTTGTCAGAGTGAAATATGAGGGCAGCACATTCCAGTATGCAACAGCTGTGTGCGTGATGTTTTCTTAAGTGCATTGGTTCTGGCTACAGGAAGAGTAACGTGACCACTTAGTGCCTCTCCAACAGACTGAAACCAGTTAGCTATGAAATGATTCCCACTAAAAGTCTCGGTCACACATAGTGTCTAGTGTGAAGTCCTTCCTTGGTTACACACGTCGTCCAGCCTGGCGTCTATTTATTTATTTATTTACTTTGCAGGGTCAATGCAAACTAATCAACAGTTGCACTGTAGTGAGCCAGAGAGGCTCATTTCCATGTTTTTGAGGCAGCCTGAAGTAAAAAAAAACATTAAAAATCTCAAAAGGAAATCAAATTCACATTCATAGACACACGGACACAACGTATACACAAAACCAACACGCAGCAAAAGAAGAGCGTTCGACATTAAACCAGAGCATGCGTCATCTACACACAGCGCTAACTGCGCGAGGCTTTAGACCGCTCACATTATCAACCCGCCGAGTCTTTCCTACCCACAAGTCATTGCAACGTGACGCGTAAAACCAGGTAACCAGTGAAGGCAAAGAAAAAGGACGGCACACGTGTGTTCAGACTGTCATAATAACATGTGTACATTTAAAAGGTCGAGGTTTAAAAATGGGGAACAAAACATGTGAAATCAGACAGTATTTATTCATAAAACAATGAACTTTAATGTCATTTAAAATTTCTTAGTTTAGTTATTTCGATAGCACATATACTAAAATTGGAACGATACAGAGAAGATTAGCATGGCCCCTAAAAGCAGGATATGGTTCATTCTTCTCTGCGATCAGGTCCCAAAAATAGTATGTGTGGGGAGGAGGGGCTAGCTGTGCTCCAGATGTGGGCTGCGATGCAGAAGATCCGTGGTTCGAGTCCCACCTCCGGCAAGTTGCAAGCAAAGTGTGTTAAATGATGGCAGTTATGGAGATACCTAAATAAACGGGTGTGTATGGAATGAAAACATACAGGTGTGTATGAAATGAAAACGCTTCCAAAACCAAGTGCAGAAAATACACTTTAATGGCTTAAATAACACACTAATAATAACACATGACAATAATAACACATGACAATAATAACACACTAATAATAACGCATGACAATAACAACACACTAATAGTAAATAAATAAATAAAACAACAAATAAAAACCCTCATTTCCCCCCGCTCTGAGTCCTTTGGACCTCCTCCCTCCACTGCTCCACAGTCTTGCCCCCGACAGCAGCACAGTATGTTACACCGTAAAGCTGAGTGTGGCCAGTTTCTAATGTTTTGGGCTGACCACACTTGGAGCAGGTGTACTGCTGACGGGGATTCTTGGGTGGCAACACCTGACCTGCAGCAGCAGCAGCAGCCGCTGCTGCTTCGGCCGCCTTCCTCTTCCTCCAGACAGTGGTCCTGCTTTGTCCGGGACTTTGAGGAGGCAGACCGGCAGGACCAGGGAAGACACCCAGGGGCAGTGGAGGAAGGCCGCTGGACAAAGGTCCAGGCTGCTCCCCATCTGGTGGTGGAGGAGGAGGAGGAAGGCCGCCGGATGAGGGTCCTGGCTTCTCATCCGGCACGTCATACTGGTAGGGCTGTCCTTGTCCCACCTGAACAAAGGACAGCCCTTTGACGGGAGGGAGGGGCTCGGCTGCGACACCTGCAGGGATGACGGCAGCTCCCTGCTGCAGCACAGCCGTGACCAACCCCCTCTGCTTGCGAGAGAACCTGGGAGACAAACACAGAATGCGGTCAGGCTCTTGATCCAGCGATAAATCAGAGTGCAGACCCGTCAGAGCAGCTTCACGTTAAACTCACCACTGGCTGAGGGTCCGGTGGTTCAGCTCAAAGAGCTGGATGTCCGTCTGAGCCATCAGCCTCGGGGTGCTCAGCACTACCTCTCTGATGGACACATAGTCAGCGAGGATGAGGCTGAGCCGGGGCTTGTGCATCCCGCCGACCCGCGTGGCCGCCGGGTGGAGCTTGCAGAGCAGCGTGCAAATGGCCTCCACCAGGCGACTGGCGCTGGGCCAGGTGGAAGGCCCCGAGTTGACCCCGAGGAGGCAGCTGAAAGAGTCACGAGGAGCAGAGTGTGGGTCAGTACACAGCAGATATGTACCAGAGGAAAGATCCCTGCTCTAAAGGAGTCTCACCGTTGGAGACTCTCCTTTCCAGCACAGGAGGTGTTCTTCCCCTTCGCTGCCTTGAACCGCCCCTTTGGTTGCCTCTCCCGGTATCTGGGAGGGTAGTCAACTCGCCGCTTGTCCTGCTCCGCCAAGCGAGTCCAAAGCAGGATGAGTCGGTCTACCCTATTCTCAGACAGCCCCAGAAGGTTCCTCCCTTCCACCAGCGCCTGGGCCAGCTTCAGGATGTGCCGGTACCCGGGCTGGCCATCAGGACCCTGGATGTCCTCCTGAGAAGAAACGAGGAGGAACAAAGCCCGTAAGCAAATAGTGCAGTAAGAGATTCTATCTCACAATCGTCAGTATGTGAACTTACTTCAGAGTCTGAGGAGGGCTGCTGGGGATCAGGGTCCTGAACCTCTGGGGCCTCAGGAGGGGCAACTTGACCCGAACGGGATGGCTCAGACGGTGCGTCAGCTGGATCACCTGACCGGGCTGCTGCCACGCTGGAGGACGGAGTATCGGGCCCGAAGACGGTAGGGTCCTCTACGTCTTCCTCGATGCCCTCATCCTCCTCCAGCGCCTCGATGGCAG
Organism: Gasterosteus aculeatus; assembly: GCF_964276395.1. NCBI lineage: Eukaryota > Metazoa > Chordata > Actinopteri > Perciformes > Gasterosteidae > Gasterosteus > Gasterosteus aculeatus. The sequence goes on along the minus strand of NC_135692.1, from coordinate 848,107 downwards.
GAGCCTCGTCCGGAGTGTCAGGGTCCAGGCTGACGTCCTCAAGCACTTTGCCGGTCTGCTGGTACAGGTACTCCACTCCGATGAGCTCCCCTGTCACACAGAGAAGGATTCAGTAGCGGCTCGTTTTGCTGTCAGTTACGAGATGAGGTGTTTTCACATCGCATACCTGTGTACTCAGCCGGCTCGGTGAAGTCCTTAACCATCTGAAGACCAAGCACTCTTTGGCTCTTCTGGTTAAGGACGTGCTTGAGGTGGCCACTGTAGGAGTGCAGAGGTCCCAGCCGTCCCTCGACTGCAGCCGGTGGTGGTGCAGCTGCCGCTGCGCGGTCCTCGTTCCACCTCACCAGTCCATCCACCAGGAACGCCTGGAAGTGCTTGGCGCTGGCCCGGGTCCCTGGGGAAGGGGGGTTTGGATCAGACACGAGTTTGCATTTTCTTAAAGTTCAAATAGAGATTACATTTTGTCACGAGCCGCGAGACACACGCCGGTACCTGGGATGAACCGGTTAAGGTGGAGGTGGAAGGACTCCAGAGAGGTGGAGCCCCTCGCGCAGCGATATACGGGCAGGCTGACTCCTCCCTTGGTCAGCCGGCCCGTCTGGGTGTACAGCTGCACACCTGGCGGGTCCTGGATGCAGCTGAGGTGGGTCCTCTGCGTACTCCATATTTCCTGGATGCGGAGAGCGTTGAGCAACGGGATGCCCAGGTTGTTGCGTCCTGCCGGTCCACCGAAGGTGTCGAGGAGCTCCTGGATGAGGAGGGCCGATTCCTCAGGCCCCCGTGTCCTACGGCGGACGTGGAGCCTCCACTCCTCCTTGGAGATCCTCCGGTTCACCGCGGCGTCCGTCAGTCCAACCATCCCGTGCTTCCCCTCCAGCTGGGACCGCTTAGCCTCTGCGAGACGGCGTGCATCTCCGGCGTCCACCTCAAAGATGCAGTTAGACAGCTGCCTCATGAAGGTGGGGTACAGCTCGTGGCTCTCGGTGTTGACACCTGATGCGAAGCGTCGCATCAGGTGCCAGATGTCCAGTCTCACCACGAGATGCTCCCACTCCTGCGAAACAAACAAAACGTTAAACTCTCCAGCCACGGTGCTGATGCAGCACAACTGTCAACAGTGTCCTTTTCACACCTGAAACAAGACAGCTGTCTTTGACACGCCGTCCCTGTTGCAGCAGTCGCGGTCCACGTAGATCAGCTGGGGGGGAGGTACCCCGGCGAGTCGGTACCGCCTCATCAAGCCGGCCGCCATCCCGGACAGGCCCCCGGCGCTCTCGGTGGAGGTGAGGACGCTCATGAGGACCTGCCCGTGCTCATTGCCGACGTTGGTAGCCCAGGCGGCCGTGTCGGAGGCGATACCCGCGAGCTTCTTTGTCACCTGCAGAGAGATTCTGAGAGTTAATGTGAGAAACACACAGCAGCTGGAAGGAAAAGAAACTGACAGACTCCACTCGCCTTCTTGGTGGAGTCCATCTTTATGATGGACCCGAAGGTGGACGTGATCCTGGCCTTGTACTCATCCAGCCGCGCCAGGACGTCGTAGCTGTACACGGTCAGCAGCCAGACGGGGGATGGCAGAGGGGGCATCTCGGGCGGAGGTGGAATCTGCCCCCTCGCCGAGCACAAGGCCAGGAATGGCTCGCACACGCCGAGGTACTTGATGGCTCTCCGCATCCAGGCGTCCGAGTGCTGCTCCCGCAGGGTGTTGTACAGCTGGTTGGCACTGTTCCCCAGAGTGCGGGACCTCAGCTGTATCACCACCCTCATGTCACAGGACAGCCTGCACGACACAAACATCACGTAGAGCCGAGTCTGCACCTCCAACGGGACGTTCAACACAGACAAATGGTGAAGAAATGCCTCCTTACTTGTACGTGAGTACAGCTGGGAACTGGCAGCTGTGGGTGGGGGACAGCTGCCTGATGATGCCCTGTGACCACCCCCCGACCTTCTTCTTACACCGACGGCACTCCAGGTACTCGGTGGCCATGAGGTACCAGCCGTCGATGTCCAGGACCCTCCGGATGGTCCTGTACAGCCCAGCCTTCATCAGGGACCCAGAGCACGAAGGCTGGGGGCATGTCAGCTGCAGACGCCAAAGCCGGTGTGGCATCCAGAGAAACAGCCGACATGCGAAGAAGGGGTCGGGGGATGCGGGAGGCTGGTTGTAGACCGGCCGGGTTTGGGGGGGGGTCCACCATAGGTTGAGCTCGCCCACGAGCCGAGGCCTCCCCTGGCTGTCCCTGGTAAACAGCACCCGGCCGATCCACTGCTGCTGCTCCACAGTGAGAGCTGCCCTCCAGGACTGAGGCAGCAACTGGTGAGACGACAACACACACACACACAAAACCATTTTAATATCTACAGTCAGCAGGGACACCTGCGGCCTCACGTGTTAGAGAGACTGCCTCACCTCACTGGCAGAAGATGGAGGGGGAGGGAGGAACTCCTCCCGTTCCTCCACGGCGACGGGTGCGGACGGCGTCAAGGGGGCGGCTGGAGGCGAGGGAGCCGGTGTCCCGGCAGGCTGAACCACGACGAGGGCTGCAGGAGGTTCCACCAGGGGGTCTATCTCCTGCGAGGCTTCCAGCAGCTCCTCGTCTGTGGGCTCGTCCAGCAGAGTAGAGACACCGGCTCCCGGAGGAGGAGGTGCTGCTGAGGAGGAGGAGGAGGAGGCGGCGGCGGCGGCAGCAGCAGCAGCAGCGGGTGGTGGCAGGCGCAAAAGGGGAGCCTTTGCAATCGAGGCTTGAAGGTAAAGGAGATGTTTGAGTAGCGTAAAAGGTTGAGATTAAGATGAATTATTATTAATTTATTAATTAATACTGTTAATGCTGAGAGACCGACAAAGATTGAGCTGGATTTACACACCACAAGAGATCAGGAGGTGATTTTAAAGAGCGAAAGTGAGGGTGAGATGATAACTAGTTAGCCATGCAGATGTTGTTGAGCTAGCCAGGCGCTGATGAAAGCACGGTGAAAAGGACGATGTTATTTGCAGAGGTGGGTTATTGATCCGAGATGATCATCAGACCGCTGACGCAAAACTTACCAGTCATCTGCTTTCGTCCTCTGATTCGAGGAAACGTTTTTAAAGTCAAATAAAAAGAGCGTCAACAATGAATACAAGTACTTTTGTTTGTGAGCAAAGTGTTTCCTCTTTATGACTTTACTCTTTACTTACAGGTCTCCAAGTCAACTACCGCCTTGACCAGCTCTTCATCTGTAGGCTCCACAGATGACCGGGGGGAGGACAGAGCTGGTCTGAAGGGGCTGAAGTGGGAGGCTGCGGACACATGATGACAGAAGATGAACCAGGGAAACAGGAGCGTAGATCAAGTGGAACGTCAGTAAATAACGGAGGCTGGACTGACCTGTGGATGCAGGCTTAGGGGCCACCAGCTTCTTCACCTGGGCCTGCATCTGCACAGCAGATAGAGAACGCCGCCCAGAGACAAACGCCACAAGCGCTGGACCAAGAGGCCTATTATGACACACGATAAATGAGAGGCAACGACATTAACAATGACACAACGTTACAAACATTTCTTCAGGAACACGTACTGTGATGCACTCGTGGCTCTCTGGCTTGCGGCCGATGCAGAGGCTGCGCTGCTGCTGGAGGTGGAGGCGGTGGAGGAGGTAGATGCTCCAGCAGCAGCTTTCATCCTCTGCCTGTCTCTGCTGCGCACATACTGGACGGCGTTCTCCATCTGCGTCCCTGGAGCTGGTGACGTCCTCCGCAGGTACTTGACAAAACTGCACAAATCAAACATTCAACGTGATTCTGATTCTCGATTGTCGCCACAGCAAACGCGACGATAATAATAATAATAATGATCTTTTTCACCGGATCTTTTTGTTGTCCGTCGACTCGTAGAGGCTCTCCAGGGTCTCAAATTTGAAGTCCCCGAAGCCAACAAGGGCCCGTCCCTCCTGACCGGGCTGGAGGGAATTCGCCCGCGCCTCCTCAAATGCCCGGTGGAACCTGACAGCCTCCACGAAGTCAGGATAGGCGGAGGAGTAGCGGGTGAAGGCGTCCTGTGAGGTTACAAAGTGAGATAACACAGTGAGGTTAAATGCCATCATTTCTCTAATTGTAACTGTCTCAAAGTATTGTGAAGGACCTTGTTGGCCATCAGCGGGGACTCAGACTGCGTCCTCTCGCGCTTCTTCTGGTGGGAGGCGACCAGATTGACGCTGTAGCCCACGTCGTTCTCCAGGAGCCAGTGGAAGGTTCTGCCCTGGTAGCGGCCAAACTGCACCTTCCACCGGCTCAGGACCAGGGCGGCGTTGGCGGTGTCACCGCCCTCGGAGACGACGTGAGCCCAGGCCTCCGAGTCCACCTCCTCCGGCTTCTTTGCCCTGTAAGGCGCCTGGGCACTGGGGGGCTGCCGCGTGAAGAGGGCCTGGGCCGCTGGGGAGGCCTTGAGCAGGATGGTCCCGTTAGGGGCCCTCCGGAATGTAGGGTGTTCCATCTAAACAAATGGACATTTTAGCAGCACACGGGAGAAAGAAGACATCACACGTGACACTCCCATCTATGACATCAGTTATATCACAGTATTTTACTCTTGTCATTAAAACCTTCCTATCAGAGGAAACCATGTGTCTGTCTCTAAATATGCACATGTATTTTTTTATGTTTGTTTGTTATTATGTTACATAAATAACGAATAATTCCACATAAATGACAAATATCACAATTCTACTGGACTGTTGAATGACACACATGAATAAAACACGTTGCTATACGTTGTAATGAAGTAACGTTTATGACTTGGTAACCCCCGTTGTTGTCAACATGTGACGCATGCCCGATGCTATAAGTCACGTAAACTCCGTCAGCAATAAACCACCTAAATGTCCGTAGAAAGGCATAAATGACAAATATCACAATTCTACTGGACTGTTGAATGACACATGAATAAAACACGTTGCTATACGTTGTAATGAAGTAACGTTTATGACTTGGTAACCCCCGTTGTTGTCAACATGTGACGCATCCCCGATGCTATAAGTCACGTAAACTCCGTCACCAATAAACCACTTAAACGTCCGCAGAAACACGGAGAGACGTGACCGTTAACTTCCATACGCGGTTTTAGACCGGGTTCCATTCACCGTATTAAAGTAAAGTTAGTAATAATAACCATAAATCGTGGCTAAAGTTACGCGTGTGACGTCACGGCCGCCGCTAGCATCGATCGGCAGCGGGTTTGTTGCGGGCGAACTCATTTCCATTCACTAACATTTAAATAGTATTAGTATCCCTACTTACACTCATAATAAACACCGTTTAACATGCGCCGTAGTACTAAAAGACAACATAGTTGACTTGTTGTACTTACGTCTGCCGAGTATTGTTAGAATGAGACGGCAGTCCAGCGGTGATCCAACATGGCGGATCGAGAAGTCAGAATTGAAACAAATAGAGCATCTGATTGGACGCGCAAACCGTGGATCCTTTGATTGGTCGGCCGAGAATTGAAACAAGCTCTGAGGCGTCTCATTGGCTCCTGGGAAATGAAACAATTGAAACAAAGAAGGGGCTCCGGGTAGCGCAAGGATGACACGCAAATTCGTGAAGCGTTCCTCATTTTCTTTAATTCTCTATAATCTCTATGATATTCTATGATGTCTAGGATTTTCTACGGCTATTACGGACTTTTCCCACTTGTGGTGAAACGGCGCCACCGCGGCCACTGTCGGTACTGCAGCAGCAGAGCGCCGTCTCCCTAGGAGGTAAAGTCTTGATTAAACCCAGACCCAATAAGTATCCACAGAAAATTTTCTGACAATCAGACATAGCGTTTGCCCAGGGGGCATCCTCACCAGATGCCCAAACCACCTCAACTGGCTCCTTTCGACGCAAAGGAGCAGCGGCTCTACTCCGAGCTCCTCACGAATGGCTGAGCTTTTCACCCTATCCCTAAGGGAGACGCCAGCCACTCTCCTGAGGAAACCCATTTCGGCCGCTTGTACCCGTGACCTAGTTCTTTCGGTCATGGCCCATCCTTCATGACCATAGGTGAGGGTAGGAACGAAGATTGACCGGTAGATCGAGAGCTTTGCCTTCCGGCTCAGCTCTCTTTTCGTCA